>NC_083351.1:53171538-53486730 GCF_030254825.1 Meriones unguiculatus
TACGTGTGTGTGTGTGTGTGTGTGTGTGTGTGTGTGGATGAGAGAGAGAGAGACATCCAAATGGTACAAGAGGAAGCCGTATAAGATGTCTCAGAGCCCCTGTGTCATGATTAATAAGCAGAGTTCACAGCCTGCAAAACTACCCAGTAACAGTTTCAGATCCAAAGCAAAGCCAACTCCATCTTCTCCTGGCAGCCTGGGTGGGTCCTACTGACAAGGAGCCCAGCAGAGTCTGCACTAGCAGCGGCCTGCAGGCTCTAGGCCTCACCTCTACACTGACAGTGCCCAGAAAGGCCCCTGGCTTCATGTCTACACTGACAGTGCCCTGAAAGGCCCCTGGCTTCATGTCTACACTGACAGTGCCCTGCAGGCTCTACCCTTCACCTCTACTCATAGCTGGATTAGTTTCATCCACAGGTTCCCATATCTTCAATATTAAAGGCCTGCCATTTAGCTATAGGGTCCAACAAGGTAGTCTTGACAAGTCAGAGCTTCTGAGCTTGTCTCTAAACCCTAGCTAAAGAAAGTACAATCCAGGTTCTCAAAGGATCACAAAACGTGTCATGGGAGAAATCTGCACTTATTTATAGTATCTTGTTGAAAAAAAAATGGCTTCATGTGAGAAAGAGAAAGAGAGAGAGCAAATGGATGGATGAATGAATGAATGAATGAATGAATCTGTGTTTGTAACTTGTAGAAGCTGTATGTGCAGAGGCTGAGTGGACCCTGGTTCTGGGTAGGAACAGTTCAAACTAATATGCGGAGGAAAGTAGACAGGGTAAGGTTGCAGAGGACCATGCCTCAGGGATGTCTAGCTGCTCTCCCACAAAAGCTAAGCAGGTCCAGCACCAGGGCTGTGTCCCAGGAAGAACATATAAAGGCATAAGATTTGAATCAAGAGGGCATGGGGGTAAGCAACATACCAGGCCTTGATTCATACTGCTCCAGCAGTACAACACTGAAGCAGCAGGTTTTGAAAAGTTTAAAATGTCTCTATCTACAGTCATGGGGGATGTTGAAATCTAGAATGTAAACATCTCTCACTGCAGAGAAACCTGTTCCTTGACAAGGGAAGCTGCCGTTCGGCGGCATTTCACAGACACTGAAAGCTTGTCAACCATAAAAGCATCACTCTAACCATTTCCTCTGGACTGAGAACAAAATTAAAGGACAAACAAGCTAATATAATCAAGAACACAGGAGCGATTATTTAAAAGAGAAAAAGTGTGATTCTTCGGAGTGGCGGTGGCCCTGGGCACTATTTGGGAGGCTGCTTTGTCTCCTATTGTCTTGTCGAGTAGTAATGAGTCTAAGTTCCTTCAGAAACTTGCCCGAAGGATCAGCAGCCTTCTCCACGAACATTTTTCAGAGTCCATCCCTCACCTACATAAGCAAGTGATGGCAAAGTATAGCTCACCTTCTCACCATAAACATAGGTCCCCTCAAACTTCTCTATCCCATGTGGGTAGGAACAGAATTTATCCTATTTGGTATAAAGGGTGTGTACAGAACTAGTGAGATCTAATAGGAAGAATACCAAGAAGAAAATCTTATCATTATCTCCTGATTATTCACTTCCCTAGAAGTGACTTTGAATCAATCATCACTCTTCTAGTGTTTGTTTTCCCCTGTACTTTGAATGGAGCTGAGTGGAAAATTTTGGGAATACAGAACCATCTACGTGAAACAATCTGAACGTATTGGGGTACGATGCAGCTGCAAAGAATTAGCATCCTTTCAAGATTGCCCCTTACTAAATACTACAAAGCTAAGCACATTCCTCCTTAAGCACAACCCTTCAACTTAGGAAGCAAGTCTTCTGAAGACGCACTTCTTGCCAGTCTGTGGAAGCTGGGAAAATATTCACCACTCAATGATTCTGCATCTACAGAAAAATCTTTCCCTTCACTTATCCCTTCTTTTACTTCCCTCCAAACCCTCCCATACACTCCTCTTTGACCTCTTTCATGGCTTCCTTTAACAAGTTGCATACATCTATGCATATGTGTACACATATATATTCCTTAATATAACCAGCTCACTGTCTGCATATTTTCAGGGCTGACCGTTTAGTATTGGCTAACCAATTGGAGTGAGTGTTCCTCCTAGGGGAAGATTATTTCTCCTGCTCCACGCGTTCCTTAGTTGCCTGTAACACTTTGTGTAGGGGTGAGGCCTTGCGGGCTCTCCCCAATCCGTTTTGGCATGTCTGTTGTTGTTCTACTTGTTCAGCTCATGCTTAATGATCACATCGGTAAGACTTTATGGGTTTAGCTTCTGACATTACTAGGAGAAACGAACTCACTTCCCCTGATCCTCTGGCTCTTAAAATCTTCCTGCCTCCTCTTCTAAAATGTTCCCTGAGCCTTAGGTACAGGTGTTGTTTTGTATCCATTGGGTCTGGGTTCTACAACTCTGCATTTTCAGTGGTTGTGGTTTTCTGTGATGGTCTCTGTCTGTTACAAAGACACGTTTCCTTGATGAGTGGTGAGGACTATGCTTATTTGTGAGTATAATGAGAAATGTGTCTTGTTTTATGAGACAGCACTCACTTTGTTCAGGCCAGCCTGGACTTCTCTAAGTAAGTAGCCAAGGCTACTGTTGAACTTCTGAGCCTCCTGCCTCCACTTCCCAAATGCTAGGATTAAAGGTGTATACCACCAAATCCAGTTTTGCTGAATAGTTTTCATCTACTTTGCTTAATTCTGCAAGATCTCTATGGCAACCAGAAGTTCCATGTATAGAATTCTATCTTCCCTGTTCTGTCACCTCATTCATGCTCTTTGACACAGCATAGAAAAGAGCACATATTTCAGGAGAACTTGCCAGGGGTCATGTGCTTATAATTTTACTCCAGTGTACCTTTGCAAGCTGTCTCCATCACTGTTGCCATTACAGAGATGAGGAAACTGAGACCTGAGAGGGGTGTGGTACCTTTTATTTATGGAATTCATACCAGAGACCGGGCCCTCAACTCTGTGCTACCAGCACCTTGGACCTATGTGCTGTATGCTTGGCTGACAAAATGCCTTTTTGCTTACCATCCTCTCCCTGCTTCCTTATCTCATGTTGCTCTTGTTTTCATGTTTTTCTGGGCTTTTTTGTTTGTTTGTTTGTTTAATTTGTCTCTAGGAACACACTACATAAAGCCTTGGTCTTACCTCCCCTCACCACTCTCATTTAGGAAAAAGAGAAATGAAGAGAGGTCTGAGGGAAGCTCTTTCCCCAGGAGAGACCAGCATGGCAACTATCTAGAAACTTCTTAGATGGCTATCTTTAGAACTTCACATATTCTTTCTGTTTGATTCTTTTTTTTCCTCATCAATGGACAGAGAGAAAGGAAAAAAAAAAAAAAAAAACCATGAAAGTCATTGGCATCATTTATAGAACCCAGAGACAGAAAAACAGCTGTAGACATCTTGGTGAGAACTATTATCTGTTAACTGGGTGGGTCCCCGCAACTCCTTTAAGAATGAACCCGAGTAGCCAAGACCTAGCATGTGCCCTGAGGATGTTTCTGATAACTCCTATCCTTATGACTCAGGCTTCCATACTTCCATCTGTTACTATGTTACTGTTAAGATGCGCTTTACTGTTAACATGGTCTCATTTTACCTTTAATTTGTCACAGAAGGAAAAAAGACCTTCTATCACACTAAATTTTGGTGAAAAACAAAAACTTTGAAAGTCTGCCTAATGCAAGCTTTCTAGTATCTGTCTTCCAGCCACTTGGGATGCTGAGGCAGGAGGATCATACATAGGTTCAAGGCCTCTCTGAACTAAAGAGTAATGAGTTCAAAGACACTGTATCTCAAAAGAAAAATAAGTAAATTGTGGGCTGAGGCTGGAGCTCAGGGGTAGATTATTGCCTAGCGTCATGAGGCTCTAGGTTGGATTCCCAGTGCTCCCACACCGACAGCCTGTGAAACTTTGATCTCATCCATAAATTTTGCATTAGCCAGCTGTCCCTCCTCCCATCCCTCCCATCCTGAGTTCTCACATAATTAAATTAAATGTGCTCGGGCTTTGCCTGCCACATTGTTTTCTCATAAAAGAGATTCAGGAAAGCCATGCTGAAAAGCTCTGCATACACAGAGTGGCTCAATGGTTCCTGTGCATTGCTTGTCTGTCCCTCTGCTGACATTTCCACTGAAGACTTCCAAGACATGTTAGGGAACTCAGGATGGAGTGAGTGTTATGGAGAAAATCTGAAAGGACAATGAAGAAGGATGACGTCAGGAGACAGAGATGTCATGGGTATGGCCAGGACTGGGAGAGGAAAGGTAGAGATAACCCTCCTCACCTATTCCTACTCTACATGACAGGCCTAATGTACCTACACTCTGAGGATGGCCACAGCTGTGTATGTGTGACATTTCCCAGGTGTTCTGGAATGTGAGGTTCTTCAAAAGACATCATGATTCTCAGGGGAAGCTCTTGCTAAAATTACACATGTGAACAGCCAGCCTTTCTCTAAAAGTTGAGGAATCAGAGTGGTTCATTCATCAACTAGAAATAGACAGGACACTGATGGATGTACAGGACTGCAGAGGTACACCTGCCACTAAGTCACACAGGTGCCGTCATTCCCAGGAGCTATCCTACAAAATGAGGTTTCTGTCTCAGCGAGATGAAGTGTCTGTGAAGGGCCTTTTCAAATGTGCCTTTTCTGACTCCCATTCTATAGACATCCTGTCATTATCTGACTGCGTTTGCATAAAATTATCTAACATTTCCAGACTGTCTTCCAGAAAGAGTTTTAATCGGTGGACTAAAAATACAAGTTCATAAATTTATTGTCTTCTATTTGCATTTTTATAATTAGCATTATTTGACAAAGAAAATCCCCAACCAAACTCTGTGACAATTCTTTCTCTCTCCCCTATTTCTCTTCTTACAATATCTGTCTATGTCTGTGTCTAGCTATCTCTGCTATATCTATATCTATCTCTATATCTATTTATATTATCAATTGTGACTCTATCAGTAGATCCTGGTTCCCATCATGGTTTCTGGCTCAGAACTCTGAAATGCCTTCTGCCATAGCAGGTGCTAAGGCCCCAGACCCTGGTTGGAGGAGAGCTGCACAGAGAGGTCAAGAAGACCCTAAGCACAGGGTTTGCTGGGCTTCCCTACACAGCCTATTAGCAGCCATGCCTATGCAATGAAAGTTTCCACAGAAACCAATGACAGGGTTGGGACAGGTGTGGGGCAGTTCTCTCATACCTCACCTGCTCAACTGTATTTTTGTAGTATTCTTCATAAAATACAACAAGTGTTTTCTTGAGTTCTGTGAAGCTTGAATAGATTCACTGAACTCAAGGAATGGGGGGTGGGGTTTACAGCTTGTGGGTAGGAGACACAGGGTGATGGGCAGTGGAGGAGGAGGCAGTCTTGAAGCCTGAGCACTCAGCCTGTGGGATCTGATGCTGCGGGTGGATGTGTTTGATATTTGAGAATTGCCGTGGCGGAGGACTTCCTGCCGTTATCTGTGCTGCTGTCTCCTTGCTCTGTGTGCTATGTGTGTATGTGTGTGTGTGTGAGGGGGGGATTTTCCCTACCTATCAAGTGTCAGAAATTATCTGTGTTGTGAGCATACAATAGGAGAAACTAGGCAGAGTTGTGGTTTACCTTCTATAGCTTCAGTAGCTGACTATCTGCCTGCTGCCTGCGTATTTCTCCCTCTCTCTGTCTATACCTGTGTATACTGCAAATGAACTTAAGTGAAACTCTAAGGGAAAAACTAAAGCTAATCGTATTCTACAGACCAAATTGCCAAACAGTTTAAGGACTGTCTCTAATCTCATGGATGTACCACATAGAAACAAGCATCCGTGTTTCACAGAAAAGTCTCATCAAAACCTGCCAATTGCCAAAGCCAAGACCCAAACCTCCCTATCAGAATGAGCATTCTGAACAGCTGTATTCTTTTGCCTCTTCTATGTCACATAGATACTCAAAAATAAAATAAATAAAACAAAATGTAAGTTGCTCCTTTACTAATAATGACAAAAAAAATCTCTTTCATATAGAGTATAAGAATAATGTAACCCACTTTAAACTAAGATCCCCTTTAAGCCCCGCAAGGAAAATGTCTTATAGACTTCTCCTAACAGTCCTGGGTCATGTCCCAGAATGTGAATTGAGCAAGGCCCACTCCACAGAGGAATAAAGATGATGGCTTGATGAGGGTAGGGATGGAGTTTGGAGCACAGGATGTTCACTCACTCTTTCTGGTTGGAGCTGAGTGATGGTGGACTTGGTTAACAGGCTCAGTGTTGCTAATCACGCGGGACACAAAGGATGGCCAGAGGCACCACACAAGACATTACTGTCCTTCTTGAGAAAGGTCTAAGGATTTCAGGAACCACGTGTAAAAAGATGCTGTAGGTAAGAGTTTGGAGATTGATCATTTTCTAACACCGAAGTGTTAGAAAATGACCCTTCACACACCTCAGGCGTGAGAAGGCATGTTAAAGTTTCATGCCCACACATGGATCAATCCTACTTCTGGCTCCTTGGCCGCCTTTTTCCTATGATGGGAAATCAGTTTGCCATGGAAGTAGCATCATATGCCATTTTTCTGCCCTCACAAATCCAAACACAGTGAACTTACGTGGCTGTGTCCAAATCTGGAAGAAGGTGACCTGAGGAGTCTTCTTGTCCCTTTACTCCCTATCCTGCCCTCCTGTACTCTGTTCAGATCACCAGAATCAAAGTGGCGTCAGTTCTGTCAAACTCTGACAACCATTCGGGAAAGGCAAATTAATAAAGACTCTGCCAGAAAAGACTCTGCTGAAAAGACTCTGCCAGAAGTACAACTTTGCTGAAGGCCAGCACAATTGTACACCAGGAATACTCCTGCAAGGACATCTGTCTAACGACAGCTTGTCTAACCTTGGGCTGGGGGCCCCCTCCACACTAACTCCTTAGCCATGAATGATCAAGTTAGAAAACAAATGTAGAAGTTTACTCCTTTCCCTTTGAAACTTTCCTTGTCTCAATCTCCTTGAGTGCATTTTTAGACTACTATAGTACACATTTCCCACTGAAATGCTCTGTTACTCCTAAATAAATTTGTTGTCTTTGGAGAATATCTGTTTGGCATTAAGTTGATACCCCTGGAGACCATTCTAACTCCCACCAAGTTTTGGAGCTCTCCTCCAGCAGAACAGGACAGACTCACCTCCGGTACGGCTCACTGGGGGCCAATGCCAGGAGAGTGAGGCTCTGGTGTCTGAGGAGAGTACGCTGTGCTTCTGAGGCAGGACTGAGAGGACCAGTCACTCATCCTCCGCCGTGTGCTCCAATATCAAAAGGAAAGAAGCCTCCAAACTAACCTGGGGCTCTTTCCGGGATTGTGTGATTAAAGTGAGATTTGTATGGAGAATAGATCCTCCAGTTCTACGAAATAGCCCCAGGTACGTGTCTTCTTCTGAAATCAAACCCCTCCAAACATCTCCCTAGGGCACTGTTATCATGTTTTATTTCTAGTGACCACACTGGATGCGACACATTTTTTTGGAGTCACCAAGGGTCAGCTGAAAATGACTGTAGGAGAAGCAGGCCCAGAAGACAGACTTCCCATTTCTTGGAATGCTCCAGAGAGGGTGAACTCCTGGTGTTCGAGGGTCTACACCCTCTCAGAAAACAGTAATGGGATCAATGCAAGACCACAAGCAAGTTAGTTGGCCCTTGGGTTCTAAATTGTCCTGTCAATGCACATTTTGAAGCCGGGTAAGGAAATAAAATCACTGCTGACTCTGCCAAGGAGAGAGTGGAGGCAGTCATTTCTGAGTTTGCCTCCAGAAGGCTTAACTGGCCACTAACTATACTCTTGCAGTCAGGCTGAAGCATAGCACATTTTAGCTTTCACTCCAAATCAGAGGCTTGTTCCTGGTGCAGATTTAGCAGTGGGTTAGAATCAGCATCATGTTGTCCTGTCTTAGCCTCAAGTCATTAAATAAATAAGCTGAAATCATTTTACCATCAAAAATTGGTGTCATCTGCTAATAGCAATGCTACCCATACCAATAATGAATGTGTACTTACCCTTTTCATGGACACAATGATAAAGTTTTATATACATAGTATCTCATCTATTTCTGAGGTCCACTATGGAAATTGATTATTTATCCTCACATTAGGAATGACGTAACCCAGGCATGGAGAAGATAAGCATGTCCAAGGTCACATGGGAATTACTTGGTAGGATCAGGACTTGGAGCCCGGTCTCTCTTGCCACAAGCTCATGCTCCCTCTAGTTTAGAAGACTTCATTTATAGAAAACAAACGAACAAAATAACAACGGAAATAAAAGCCCAAAGCTTATTTTGTTCGCATGGGAAAATGGGAAGAGACAATTCTAGTAAATTCTCCTTTCACTAATTCAATGTTCAAAGTAAGGCACCACAATGCTTCTCAGCATCTGTGACTCACTTTTCTGGATCTCAGAGTGCTGTTATGGAAATAAGCCGCAGTTTAGATCATACTGCCATTCTAATATATGCAACATAATGAAAGAAACCTAGTCATTTGCCCTTTGGAGGAGTGCAGTGTGAGTATGTCTGAGTTAGACCCTCTCTGGCTTTGAAATTGCACTTCCGTCTCAGACCTCACTGTTTTGGCTGCCCAGTACTTAGCAAAAGTGATTCTGAGCGCTCACCTTCTTTACGTTTAATTCGAAAGGAAAGCCATTCTTCACCTTCTATGCAGTTGCTTCACATCCCCAAGTCTCATTTAAAAAAAAAAAAAAAATGTAGCATAGCCTTCCAACGGACAATATCTGGATAGAAAGGCAGCCCCTTAGGGAGCGGACATGGAAATCCCTTATTTATGTCTACTGAACAGAGGGGCTTGCAATGTCATGATTTAGGAGGTCTTGGCTTAAGGCACTGTGGTAGGCATGATGAAAGTGAGACTAGGGATCATATTTCCCAAGGAACCCAGAGCACCATACCAGAGGTGGGTGGGTGACATCCGTCTGCTGAGCTTGTGACGCCAGGGACAGGAGTGTCATGAAAACCAGGCTGGTCCCTCCGATTTCAAAAGCTTCAGCTCCTACCCACTTTGCTTTGATGGTGTACAAAATGGGTCTGAAATGTGATCTCTAAATTACTCCCAAGGTTGCTGCTGCCAAAAGAAAGAGCCAGAAGCCAGGCCCTTCCACGTTCAATCTTCATCACCCAGCTTTGAAATTAAGACCATGCTGGTGGGAAGGGCTGAGAAGTAGAATGGGGGAGGCCTCTTTATCCTCCAAATTTTGGCTAGTGTAACTTATCCCTGAAAGAGAAGTACAGACACATAGCTAGGTGCTTACTGAACAAAGTATGATATGTAAACAGAGCTTCCCAAAGATCGGGGTAAACCACGGGAGGTGAGGTAGCAATAGACACTAAATTCTTTAAAAATTCATTTCAGATTAAGCTAATGGTTGGTCACTTGTCATCTGCTTACTCTCTCACTCTCTTTTTCATACACCACACACACAAAAACACACACACATGTACACACACAGGAAGAACCTAGCATGTATGGACAATAGGCTGAGCTCTGTGAAAACAAGAGAGGAAAAAATAAAAATAAAATCTCAGAGCGTGTCATTGAGTGAGGGTGGTGGCTATTGACTGGTTATTTATTCAGATGCTCATAAAATCTCATAAGAGTATGAGATTCATCTAGAGTTTTATAGAGGAAAGTCAATAAGGCTTTTCTGTGACTATTTGAAAGTTCCAGCTATCATCCAACTCTATCAGCTCACTGTAACTTTAATGGTGATTCTGCATAAACAGTTTGCATGGAAACACACAGACATTGGGTTCTGAGACTACAGGGGCAGGAAAGTTGAGAAACAGCTATCGAGAAGACTCCGTTTAGAAATGCACGAAGGCTATTGAGAGACTGTGGGATGTAAGCACTTCAATGGCAACTTAGGATCATGAGCTTGACGACACTCAAGTTCAGAGACCTTTGCACCCTGAGTGGCTGGAGTGGCTTGGATAGTCTACCAGCAGAAATTCACAATGGTAGCAGAGAAAATAGAACTGGGAGAAAGAATAAAAGAAAAAAAGCTCGTATGTCAAGGGATTTGGTCTTTTCAAGAAAAAAAGGGCCTTGTCCTAGTAGGGTTTTCTCTCTCTCTCTCTCTCTCTCTCTCTTTCTTTCTTTCTTTCTTTCTTTCTTTCGTTCCTTTCTTTCTTTTCTTCTTCCTTCCTTGCTTCTTCCTCCCTTCCTTCCTTCCTTTTTTTTTTTTTTTTTTTCTGAAACAGGGTCTCAGTTCAGGTTCAGTGTCTCTGTCTCAAAAAAATAAGCTAGATGAATGATTGAGGAAGACTCCTGAAGTAGTCTCTGCACACATATACATACACCACACAAATACACATACACATACACACACACATTCTTATCATTAATAACTATCAGGATCCTATTCTGTCTTGCTCCATTTCACACTGACTGTTCAGCAATTATCTACTGAATGCCTACCAAGATCCAGGCATTCAGTGTGCCCATAGTCTAGCCGGATAACTGGAATTCTAAAAGCCAGCCAGGCATGCCGCAGAATGAGTCCAGAGTGAGCCTGGGGAAATAAGGAGGGCTTGAAAACTTTTCTAGAGAGCTAGCAGAACGTAGAGTAATAACTCAAGGAATGTTTGGGAGACAGGCAGCTTGTATTTTTCCAGGCCTTAAAGAGAGTTAAGTGGGTTGTAATCCTTGAAACCAGAGTTGAGAAGGGGGTAACTAAACTTCCCTGCCCTTCAAGTCAAACAGACATCATATTCATCAAGAGCTTAAATCCACAGCCCCCTTCCCTCGGTAACAGAGCAGAGCTGTGAAAACAGTCACCTGGCTACGATGCTTTAACCAGCTGACTTTGTCTCTGAGGTCAAGAAAAAGAAACCAGCAAAACATTTCACCTCTTCATTTCTAGTTGCTAATTTTAAGTTTGGTTAGGAGACTCTAGCAAGTAAAACCAGCACTTTCTCATTCTCTAAAGAAAGAAGAAGGTAGAGTTCTCATCCTCATGGGGAGCTGGTGGGATTGAAGGAGTGCTTGCCCAAGCCAGGCAGATGAACTTGGCATTGTGTACCAAAGTGACTGACAAGCTGGCTTGGCTTCCCACAGCTCTGGGAGGAACTGGCATTCAGGGACTCTCTCAGCACTGTCACTTGCCCATCATGGCTGCTCAGCTCCCTGCTGCAAATAGTTTCTTCCTGTAGTTTTTCCTCCTTCCCACTTGGCAGGCTTTATGTCACTAATGGATCTGAAATTAATGGATCCTCTCTGCCTTCCTCTCTTGGACCTCTGACAACGTCAGCACATTCTGGGAAATTCAGCAGGCAGTTAGTTATCACCTGTGGCTCGTCTCCCAGGCCCGTGAAGCTTTCTCCACACCCGCTGTTCCCCTAAGCACCTAGAAATATGGCTGTGGGTGTAAATGTAAAACATGTTCACTATCTCCTCTGAAACTACTCACAGAGATTTCTCTACATATGGCGGAGGCACACCCAGCATTTCCCTGACGGCATCCTCTATGAACATATAAAATTCTGTTTAACCAACACAGGGTAACTATGAAGGGACACACAAAGTGATAGAGTCTAGGTGTGGACCTTATCATGGCCCACTCTTTCTTGATAAAAAGGCTAACAACTCAGGTTGGTGCTATTTCCTTTCATCATCTGCAACTGGATTTGTCTTCTGGTCTCTTGGCTTGCTAGAAACGCCATAGTGTAGTTATGCTGAAAGGATTCATTCCGAGCTACTTGGGTTTGACTGCCTGATTCTGAGGCCACAGAGGTGGGCACTGCTGGTCTTATTACATGTTACCTGTGTGACATGGGTAAGCAGCAACTTCTCATCTATAAAGTAAAGACTGCAATAACATTCCTGCTTTACAGATAAGAAACTGAGACCCAGAGAAAACTGGTGATTAGATGTTGTACCTCGTGCTGAATACAGGACAGCATTTTATAGGCAGGGCACACTAGCCAATCACGACCTTCATCTGAGCCCCTTTTCACACATGGGTAAAACCCAGGATATGGCAGCAGCTCCTACCAGACGAAGCTACTCCACTTCCACGACTTTGAACTCTTGACCTTGGCCAGCTCAACACTGCACCACTGACCACTGAGCCAGCCATCCAGGCAGCCTGGGAGTTTGCAGGGTCACTGACTACCCAGCTTTCAGTTCTAAAGGACTTCAACCCCTTTTGCTCTCTCATCCAAAATCCCTTCAAGATTTAAGTACACCTTCTAAGTTAATCTGTTTCAAACATTTGCTTAAGAAATCAAAGAAGCAAAAGTGCCCGCTGTTTCACTCAAAGCTGAAAACAGAGATATAGGTCCCTTCCCCTGCTGGTTCTGCATTCTATTCCCCCAGAGTTCTTTGCAGGAAAAAAAATATGTTGGCCACAGTTGCAATCAGCTTTAATTCATTCTTTATTGCTGCTCTGGTTTTGTGTTATTTGAGCTGGTTTAACTGTTAAAAGCGTTTCAAATGTTCACATGGTCTGCATTAGGTTACTGAATTAAAACAGGCACGGCCCACCAAATGTAGCTCTCTGAAATGCAAACCACATGAGTTTGATTTCTTTGTGGTATAACTTTAATTGGGTTCAGAGGTCTCCGGGACTTACCTGTCTATCTGCTCTGTGATGACCTGATCTGATAAGAAAGACTTAAAGGGACTGAGGGGCCAGAATGGCTTCAGTTCTAGTTTCTGAACTGGCACTGGCCATGGGTTTGGGGGTTATCGCTCTCCATTGTGATACAACTCTGCAAATTCAGCTCAGTTGGAAATTGTGGGGTCCTCCCTTGGGGCTTCCATGCTTGCTGCCCTACTAAGTTCAGGATCCTACATTGCGGTTTCTCCATTTGCCATCCCAGCAAGTGTGTAGAGGCACAGAGGATCCAGGTCACAGACACAAGGTGCTGGGAGATCATGAAGATGGCCTTAGAGACATCAAATCAATGTAATAGGGGTCATGGTGCCCTCAACTTCCGGGTCCCCACCTCCAGTCTGCTCAGCCAGATACTCTCTTATAGTTTTAGACTCAACAGTACAGAAGGTGTTTAGCTCTTGGCCTTTTAAGGAAGCACCATGTCTTCTGGGTGCTGCCCTTCCTCTTACAGACACTTGCATTTGGTTCTAAACTGGATGTGGGCAGAAACATGTAATTATGGGTAAGGTCCTAGGGAAGAGTTAAAATTCCCCCTGTAGGTTTCAAAGAAACGGTCTCATGACAAGCATATTATCTTTTTCTTTTCTTCACTTTTTTTTTTTTTTTTTTTTTTTTTTTGTATTATGAACAGGTATCACAAAGCTACTAGAACATGAGCCTGGGAGGGAAGAGGCAGAACATCAGATGGACTACAGTAATCCTATCCTCAAGAAATGGCAAAGAGGAGGTTTAGAAGACTGCTGAGTCTTAAGTCTGTCTGGCTTCCTGACAAACGGCATTATGACTCAGTGACAAATACTCTTGTGATTCCAAGCCCCCAAAGGGAGACCTGGAACTGCATGGAGGAGGCATGATGTTCTTTGGAACTGCTCTGCCCTTGCTATCACCCTAGGAAGATAAGTGGGGCTTGCAACCAAACAGTGCTCACTTTCATTAAAATAATGGAGGAAGAGAGATTTTTCAGTATCTCTTCAAAAATTCAGTCACTGCGCAAAAGATTCCCTTGGATGGTCTAAAAAAAAATTTTTGCCGTCTTTCTAAACTAACTACTCAACATAAATACACTCACTTGGGACCACTCAGTGAGCCGGGACCTAGCAATGATCATGGCTACTGGCACCAGGTGCTTACCAGGTGCCAGCTAATTCTACCATTATCACAACTTTGTTTGGAAATATCATCCCCATTTTAACAGAGGGGGGACAGAATACTAAGTAAGTAAAGCTTCCAAAATGTGGTATTACTGGGTGTGTGAGGCCAACACTTGTGTTGCCTACCAGAAGATACGCTTCGCTTACCGTTGTCTCAGCAAAAGTAGATTTGACAAGACAAAGGAGACACAGATGGAGAGGAGACGGTGGTGGGGCTGAGGGGGTTAGTCTTCAAGGGAGAGACATGGCAGCTCGCAGAACCCTTTATCATCTTGTTCTCTTTCCACCAGGAAAGAGAAAAGCCATTCAAATATTCACTACCTAAAAACTACTAACCTTGGGATTTTGCTCCATCTTTTTCACCTTTATAGTTGGCTGTTTGATAATGAGGGAATAGAAAGGAAAATGGCATTCTACATTTAAAAGTGGCATAAGATTGGTACATTTCACTCTTGGTCAAATTCACCACCACCAACAAAAGCAATATTCAACTATTGAACACTAACAGTTTACATGCTAAAGTAGTTGGAGTAAAGCTATTGATACCTGCAGATAAAAAGTTTATTTTAATTTTATATTTTCTACTCTCTGAGACAGAACCTAGGGCATTGCATTTTACCAATAAGCTATATTCTTGCTCCTATGCAGCTTATTTCAAAATATATCAAAAAGCCATGATGGCTTGATGAATGGATAGATAGATGATAAAGCAAATGAAATGTTCATTACAAAATCTAAGGGGCAAATATGTAATTCTTCAAGCTTTCCTACATATTTTTAAATTATCATAGTAGAATTCCAAAGAGAAAGTATCTGTAAGGCAAGTATTTTATTTCTTGGCTTCTGGTTTTTTGACACATTTAAGTTATTAAAAAAAAACTGAGCCAGTAGAAAGAAATTACATTGCTGGGAAGAAAGCCAGCATCAGCTAATAATTACATTGTCCCACTCAAGGAAGATGGAGGCCTTGGGAACGACTCATTGACCACTTCTAGTCCAGATTCACAATCTCAGAAAGAGATTTTCATGCTAGGAGAAAAACAAAACCCAAGTCATGATCTTCTGGAAAGATGTGCCTTGTTCCTATGAACTCACATAAGGGCAACAACATCCCTGCAGAAGACAACATCCCATCACAGAAGGGGGAGGGGAGCATAAGAACCCATCCCTCCATAAGAAC
Organism: Meriones unguiculatus; assembly: GCF_030254825.1. Classification (NCBI taxonomy): domain Eukaryota; kingdom Metazoa; phylum Chordata; class Mammalia; order Rodentia; family Muridae; genus Meriones; species Meriones unguiculatus. Next base: position 53,186,555 of record NC_083351.1, read on the forward strand.
CATTAAACAGTTCATGTTTGCTGGCAGAGGGAGAATCATATTCCTCAACAGAGGAGCCACTGGCATGTAACTTTTGCTCTGGTAAATAACCCCCATCCCATGACAATATAGGTACCCCTAAAGCAGTGAGCCCTAAAGACATGAAAGGGAGAAGAGAGGATAATGCAGGTGAACATAAATCAGCGCACTGTGGTGTATATGTTTATGTGTGTGTGTATCTCTCCCTCTCTCTCTCTCTCTTTGTCTCTCTCTCTCTCTCTCTCTCTCTCTCTCTCTCTCTCTCGTGTGTGTGTGTGTGTGAGTGTGTGTGTGTGTGAATGAGAATAAAAAGAATGGTAAAAAAATAAAATGGAGGCAAGTAGAAGGTACCAGATTTTAGTATTACATATGGTGTCAGAGGAAGGGGTGAAATTTAGCATTTGAACTGTATATAGTTCTCTTAGGTTTGAGAACCTAGACTTGGTACACGATAAGGAATAAGTAGCCTTAGGGGAAAACATAAGTCACTGGTATCTGTTTGCTAAGTATTTGCTGAAAGATATTAAAGAAGATCCTATACCAAAAATAGGTAACTAGTAATTGCCACTTTTGACCTTAGTGGTTTAGTTAAAGACATGTATCTTTTTAACTCTTTCATATCTATCTGTGTTACTTCTCTCACCAGTACAGCCCATCCATGTGAGGCCACATGGAAGCTGGTGCAGATACAGAGAATATAGGTCCTACCTACTGTATTCAAGGTACTTAAAACCTCATCACCACACCGAGTGGCTGGCCCCAACCTAAGTACAGAGTGACTCAGAATATCTAAGGACAGATGAGGGTCTAGGTGATGTGCCTTCATCTCAACCCAAAGGGTAGACTTATCCCTTCTTACAAGAACTTGGCCTATGACCAACATCTCCTTGTGGCATCCTTGGGTACACAAACAAATCTAGACAGGGGCTCTTAGAGCAAGGTGACAGAAAAAAATAGAAAAAGAAATGTTAGGGAAGATCTGTACCTACATAGGCATTTCAGGTACTGAGAAGGCAGTGATGTTTTCCACTAAAGGGCAACCAGGGGAGACTGACTAAGCTGGCTCTGGTTTTATAACCTCTTTGCACGTGTGTGCAGCCAGGGCTAAATTTAAAACCTATCCCGTGAACCTTGGGAAAATAAACCACATTAAACATGCACAAATTGAAAATATTACACAAGAGATTTCACAGGAAATTGGTCCAAATTTAGCCTTGCTCTTTATGCATTTAAGCCTCTTATTTGCTGCTCGGAACTTTCTATCACAGTTTTAATATGAGCCTACCTTCCCAGGCCCCAACTCAGGCCCTCTCCATAATGGCCTGCTTAGTTTTACGAAACTTTTTCTTTCTTTCTAACTTCCAAAGATTCCTGCTGTACTTTCTGGAACGGCATGCTGGCTGATGGTTCATAGCATCAGTGGAAAGGGGGTGGGCATCTCCCTGAGAATGCCATACTAGTACCTGAGAGAGGCTCTCCCTTAACACGTGTGTGATCCCGTACAAAGCCTCCAGAACAGACAGCTGTGACAGATCCTGACGTTTCATTTCACTTATAATATGGCCACCGTGATAAACGCTGTCGGTAGTGGCCTCTCCCTGTGTTTTTCGGTCTCACGTTTCTTTCATTTTCCCTACAGGTTTCTTTTGTTCTTAATCTTGGGTTGTCTTTCTCTGAATCTCTTCAAATCCACCCCTCCCCTTTTGAGTGAAATCAAGCATAGATTTAAAAAAAAATTTAAAAAACAAACTACTTGGATCCTAAGGATTTAACAACCCAGCTCTTACAATGACATACATCTTACCTTGGCTGATCACAGAGGCTGGACCACCCTCTCCACCTCAGCTCTGGTTCTCTGCCATCAGCACTCGCTGTGGGGTGCTGCCAGGGCATGCCAGTTTGTGGCCTCAGGAGCTCAGCAGTTGCCAGGTGAGAAAGTGATGCCAAACCAAAGCATGGTTTGGGGGGGACAGACACATATGGCCTGAGGACAGGCTGGGATGTCCCACTCTTTCCCAATTATTGCCGCCAGCCAGAACTTGATTATTACTGGCACTCTCTGACAAACCACTTTTTGAAGCCTTATTAAATTAGAGCTTGTTTTCTATTTAGATTGGAATTTTTTTAAATGATTTTCAAAACCTGAAATTCATAGTGTGTGCCTGCTTCTCTTTACTATGCCAAAAGAACATACTCGATGGTAAATGTGATTACATTTATCCTGGTCCCCTTTCTTCACTCCTATAATTCTCTACTTCTTATGAGGATTTCAAGGCTCAAAAAGAGGGAACAAGCCAGGCAAATGTGCAATGCTAGACTTCAGTCAGAGAGCACAGGGGGTGAGGGGGTCTGGGCGTCTGGAGAGCTGGCAGGGAAAATTGTCCTATTGTAAAGAAACTTGCAAAAAAAAAATTCCCTTATTTCTATGACTATATTCTTCTCATTTTTAGAAAAAAGTAAAAGAACATTCTGACTTTCTGCCAGCGCCGTTAGCTAACCTGGGGAACTCTCTGCCCCTCCTTTATCCCCTGGCAATGGCAGGCATCACACTTGCCCAGGGGTCTTGCTCCAGGACTCCAAGAGGAACATGTGTTTGGAAGACACCCAGGCAGAGTTCTGTCCAGAAAGGGTGAGGACCACAAACTGAGTCAGTGGTTTGGCGAGGAGAATTACTTCAATTTTCTGGCTCATTAAAAATATTATGGAAATCAAGGTGACATCATGATTTGATGAGCCTATTAAGGGAAGGATCATGTGGATCCTAAAGCTGCAAAGTCCCTAAGATAGGAACGTTCAGACAAGCCTACTGACGAGGATGCTGAGACCAGAAGGGCAATTTGTTTATATGTCATGGAAAAGCAAAGTTACTCTCCTGATTGCAAACACTAGTTTTCAAGTGCCTGCTATAATTTTAACCTTTGACTTTAAATCCCCACCCTGACAGCCCTGCAAAGCCACTTCGTTCCTAACACTAAGCCCCACTCAGGCTCTCACTCTGGGGAGTATCTCCTGCCCCCCACCCCCTTCACCTGCCACCACACAATTCTGGGTGTAGTGCTTTATAGATCTCTCAGACTATTGGGTTGCTTGGAGTATGTAAATGCAATGAGTTTTCCTTTAAATCACCCAGTCCTAGAAGGAAGGATACTTTAAAAAGAACTAGGAAAAGTCTACAGATCAAAAAAGCAGTGTCACCATCTAAGCTACTCTCCTTTTCAAGATGACACAAAAGGGGTACCGCTACTGAAACTGGACACATGAGGGTCAGCAGGCACCTGCAGGAGAGCAGGGGAAAGGAAGGTCTAGCCTACGCAACCTCCTGATGACTCCATTCAGTGCTTAAAAAAAAAAGGTAACTACACACCTGTGTACCCATGAAGCGGGCTTTCCTGGCCAAACACAAGCACATACCAACTAAAAAACTTCCAGAAGGCTCAGAAAAATGCCAAACCTGCTTGTGATACTGACGTTCCCTTCTTTGCAAATTATAGGGCAGATAACTTAATACACAGAAAAAGCACATAGTTCAGTGTCCAGCAGTTGCCGCTACCCAAAATATCCACGGCTGAAAAACAACCACCCCTGTTCACATCAGGATGGACCGTTTTCCACAACGTGGGTGTGAAAAACTGGGAGTGTGCCAAGTTCTTCTCTGAGAAGATGTAAACAGTGGCCCCTTCTGGTATGAGCCTCATCCTTCCCTTTCATAGCCACGGAGACTTGGAGTAGGCCACTGAAGAGGTCCCGGCTGCAGAATAGCCATTTTGTAAAAGTAGCCTTGTTCTGACTCTTCGTTTGCGTTTTTCCCCGCTCTTAATATTTTTATCTTCACATCTGTTACAGCCCAATAAAAGGAGAATGGGGTGGTAGATCTTTTACCACAGCTCTCTTGCCAGGGTAGACAGGTCCATGATCCATGGAGGTATACCTATTAGTCCCTGAAGCTATGCCAGCATAACAAATTACCAGACTGGGTGGCTTAAGAAACAGCAGCAATGTGCTTTGTTTGGGAGGTTAAAGTCTAACATGGCGGTGTTGCCCGACAATTTCCTCTGGAGTTCCGAGGCAGAATAAGGGTGTGCCTCTCCCCTAGTTTTGAATATTCCCATAGTCCCCTGCATTCCATGCTCTTCAGCTGTCCCACTTCAGTTCCTGCCTATGTGGTCACATGACACTCTCCCCCCTGTGGTTCAATTCCTTCATCTTCAAATGTTAAATTCCGGGCCTACCTAAGGCTGTGCCTTAACCTGAATTACATCTTAAGTCAGGTGTCATTTATGTGTGCCAGGCGTTAGGGCTGGTGTGTATCTTCTAGAAGGACACACTCAGCCTGTAACAACATACATTTCATAGTCAAGAATCACAAACAGCTGAGCCTTGCCTCTGAGACGGGCACTCACTGTGCCTATGAACAAGTTCAGGGCTGTCCTGGGGTATGGTATGGGGTAGGATGATTCTATGCAAGTGGCCTTGATATAGCCCCCTAGCTCAAGAGAAGGCTGGACTGTGGGGGAAGCAAAGCTCTAGAGAAAGAGGAAATGATCGTGAAATGCTGGAGGATTAAATCAAAACTGAGACAGCGAAGGCTTGCAGAAGAGGCTGCATGCAGGGAACCAGCCACGCCCAGTCCGTGCCTTCTGCCTCGCTGCCCAGCCTGGCACTCAGTATTACCATGTTCCTCCGGAGGCCCCAAGTGTTAGTGTGTCCTGAATCACAGCATGAGTCAAAATGTCACTGCTTCCTGTGGCTCTAGCTTTTATGGAGACACTAAACTGCAGAGGATCTGACAAGGTTACTGTGTCTTCCCGCTGATGCTTATCACCCTTTAGGTGGTTATAAAAAAAGCTCTTGTGTGCATACATAGCCCTCCAGGCACTTTGGAAACCTTAGGTTTTTCCTCCAAGCTCATCTGCTTTCCACAGGTGATGGTGTCACCTGTGAAAAGAAGTTCCCAGAAAATCATCATCAGGACGGTGCCTGAACCATGTTAACTGTAAACTCAAACTTAATTGTTTTTATTGTTGTACTAGGAAGAACAGGAGGGGAAAAACATTCCAATTTCTGTAGTTTCGTTCTAGAGAACCCACTAATCCATAAAATGCTTCTGGAAGAAAAGAAAACCATAAAATTATCAAATGTGGAGGTGCTGTGGTTGAAATGGGGGTCTGGACCACAGGTCTCCTGCTACCTAGCCAACCCCATACCCCATATCCCTGACAGATCCTGAGCAGGTTGTACCATGTCCAACTGCGTGAACTTAAAGTGCTCATAGTCTGATCATCATGCTGCATGTTGTGGCATATAGATATCACATTACGATATTCTGGAGTCTACTTGCTCTTTAAAAATATTTATTTATTTATTACCAGTCAGTTTTCATTTAAATGAGAAATTATGTAACTGAGAAAACAAGAGGTTTCCTAGAGTCTTCAGATGCCAGGCTGTATTGTGCCCATCCTCTTCTGTCTCTGGCTTGCCATTTAACTTGCCTGGAGCCCCTGACAGTACCCTGTAGTTTGCTCAGTCTGCTGAAATCCATGCATCCACTCTAATTTCAACACAACTAACAACACTTTGAACCTCTTTTCATTGAACAAATCGAGGAGAGGGCCTCAAATTAAGTCATCTAACAGAAAGGAATATAATAAGGGGAAAAAAATCAAACCCATTACTATCAAATCCAATTTAAGAGGTAGAGTTTGGAAAACTCCCAGCTTTCTAAAGAAACCTCTCATGAGATCAGGAAGGAGAAGATACTTCCTAGGCATAGTCCTTAAAAACAAGCACTTCTCACTACCAGCTAAAGTAGATTCTATTCCACAGGACATTTGGGTTAAGAGGGCCTCTGAAAGACTACCCAGCAGGATATCAAAACATATGCTGAGACTCACAGCCAAACTTTGGGCAGAGTGCAGGGAATTTTATGAAAGAAGGGGAAGATAGAAAGACCTAGAGACAACAGGAGCTCCACAAGGAGAGCAACGGAACCAAAAAATCTGGGCACAGGGGTCTTTTCTGAGACTGATACTCCAACCAAGGACCATGCATGGAGATAACCTAGAACCCCTGCACAGATGTAGCCCATGGCAGTTCAGTGTCCAAGAGGGTTCCCCAGTAATAGGAACAAGGACTATCTCTGACATGAACTCATGGGCTGGCTCTTTGATCACCTTTCCTTGAGGGGGGAGCAGCCTTTACCAGTCCACAGAGGAAAACAATTAAGCCAGTCCTGATGAGACCTGATAGACTAGGGTCAGATAGAAGGGGAGGAGGACCTCCCCTATCAGTGGAGTGGGGGAGGGGCAGGGGCATAGGAGAAGAAGAGAGAGGGAGGGTGGGATTGGGAGGGGATGGGATGCAAAGTGAATAAACTGTAATTAATAAAAATAAAATAAGAATTAAAAAAAGAGACGGAACCAACAAAGGACTCATCTAAACCATACACACTCCCCCTCCTGTTATGCACGAAGGGGGTTCCCTTGGAAGGCCACCACTGAAAAACAGCATATTCAGATTCTGTTTTATTGAACTCTATGTTGATGAGGCCCCTTTCCCTTGGCCATTCCTTGTTCTAAATTCCTAGGACAAATGAAAAATGAAAAGCCAGCAACCCTATACTCCCATGAAACCTTACCTAAGAACGGGCTTTAACACTGTGGAGAGACTGCTGGGTCTCTGTTGCTCTGCAGAGCTGTTTGTCATCTTTTCTGAAAACCCAGATGGGAATGCCCCTTTGTAATAGTCTCCCACTTAAACAGTTTTTCTATAAATAATACCCAGGGCCACAAATCCCTGGAAAGCACTCCAGCCTTTCATTTGCTTCTTATTTGTGCAGGGGCATTCACCACAGGGAGCCGGTTAGCAAAGGGAAACAAAAGGAAAAGCTTCTCTCCGATGCATCTATCAGGACAGGCTGTTGCTGCTCTGCATCTGTGGTGCCCTATGAACCAAGTCACCCCACTCTTGCCTGGCTAAGAAGCATCTATCACACTCACCCCTCTCCTTGCTCCTGGCTAGGTGCCCCCCTCCACCCCAGTCTTCTCTGACCACAGGAGCAGCAGCAGCTTTGGGAAGAAGAATGGATGGACTGTTTGGGTGTCAGTGGAGACAAAGCTGAAAATCTATCATGTTAGGGCTGAGATGCCAACTCCAGGCATTCTGCAGTTTTTCCTGGAGCTCTGGAAGGGTCTGGTTTAGCAACTTGAGCTAACAACCCCCCACACTTGGCGGGTGTGCTCTTCCCTTTAAGCACCCAAAGGCCTCTGCCATGACTGTAGAACAGGCCTTGGCAAGGAACCTAGGAAGTGGCTTGGAAAAACTGCGTCCTGAAGAGAGGCTCCCGATGATCCTTTCCCCTCAAGGTCTGGTTGGTCCCGTTAGCAGGCACAATGTCTACTGTGAACACTGCGCTGGCTAAGAAACGCCAGACAACACCAACCACTGATTCCCTAAGGAGGTCATGGGGGTATCTGTGGCTCTGGCGCTTCATTTAAGACAGCAAAGGGAATGAGAAACAGTACAGAATATGCAGTCTATGACATTTGTAGGCAAGGAGACAAATTAAGCAAAAGTACAGTTAAGGGACCAAGTGTGGTGGCAGGCACATACTTCAATCCCAGGCCTGGGGAAGCAGAGATAGCAGTATACAAATTTGAGGACTTCATAGCAAGACTTTGTCTCAAAATCTTAAATGCATGAATAAGCAAATAAGCAAGCAAATAGACAGTTAATGTTGTGCGCCTCTGCCTCCAAACAGGCTCTCTGCTCTCCCTTTGTTGACTCCCTTCATTTTTCCTATATTTTGGGCTAAGCCACTTTAGCCCAACTTCTCACTGAAAACCCGTTTTCTTATTTGTTCTCGATTTGTTTTAAATAAAGACATGAAAAGGCTCCAAAAGAACTGATTTCTACCTTCAAACTTAAGAAAAGCCAAAGATTCAGATATGTAATCAAAGAGCCTCCATGTGTCACTGAGCCTCTTTCGTAGCAGTTTTGCACAAGATGGCCACTGGGTAGGAAACCCAATGAAGTTGAAGCAGGAGGAGGGTGTGGTGCAAACGTGTTCAAGCACTTGTGAGTGATTGTTCCGTCCTTTGTGTTCCACGGCTCCTGTGAGAAGCCTCAGTCTGGGGCAGGCTCCAAACTGCCAACTCAACGGGGCAAATAATAATTATTCCTAATGGCAATAATAATTACGGAATGCAGTGCACCCAATATTAGATGGTTTGTCTGTGGCTTGAGGTGGGGCAGTCCAAGCTTCACATACTTGCTTTATAAATCACACACACACACACACACACACACCACACCCATATCCCCATACAGAAGCATATATGTATAATCATACAGAGTCAGAGACAGTAACAGAGAAAGAGAGAAGAAGAAGAGCAAGAAGAAGAAGAAGAAGAAGGAGGAGGAGGAGGAGGAGGAGGAGGAGGAGGAGGAGGAGGAGGAGGAGGAGGAGAAGAAATCTTGACAAACTCACTCCTCTGATCGTTTGAAAAGTACCCAACTACAGAGCCAAGATAAATAAATAGCAGTTACCCAAACAATAAAAGGAGATGAGGGTACACGTAATCTTTTGAAAGCCTATGCACACTTATTTTCCTTTTAGGTGAAAGTCTCCAACTTTTCCAGGTCCAGCTTTCCTGGAGAGATGAGAAAACGGGGGAGAGGGAAGAGAGAGCCTGAGGGCTCTGGGTGCAGGCTCTACCCGCCTCCACACTCATTCCACACCCACCTGCAATCCACACAGATATCACAGCCCTCCACTGTGCTGCACAGCCTGGCCCATTCCACAGCCCATTTCCCTCCGTACCACAAGCAGGGATCTTTACCCACGTTGATACTCCCTCTTCTAGCCTGCGATTGGCCGGTCAGCACATCTCGGATGTCAGCTTTAGCACTGAATCTCCTCATATGCCAGTGCTGTCAAGGGGCCAGAGAACTAAAAAGGAGCCCTTTCGAAAAATGATCCTTCTAGACAGCAAGTGTTTGTTTGCATTTTCTAAAATGTAAGCAGAGGAATCCTGAGTCCATAGAAGTTAATTTTCTCTTTGAGGTTTTCATTGCCTTTATTCGCCTTGTGAAGATTCGCACACGCCATGATGTGATGCTGAGATCCGAGGACAACCTCCCACCACCTCAGGGACTGAGCTAGTTAGCTGGGCTTGATGACAAGCGCCTTTACCTTCCATTTTCCTCTTGGAATCTCGTGCTTGCTTGCCACCTTAACTGTTGTGATAAAAGAAGAAAACTACACAATAGCATGCATGACATGGGGAAGCCCTGGCTAGTCAGAAGACGCCGGATACACCTGGAAAATGCTTCAAGTGTTTTGAATAAGGCTACACACCAGTTGAAGCGCCTAAATTATGTTCCAGTTAAACAAAATATTAGAAAATGTGCATATATACACAGCCTTTTCATTTGGGTGCACCTGGACTATAAAAAGCCCACAGTCACCTTTAAGTGTGTTGGGTAGTTCAGTTTGGATTATTTTTAAAGTCTTTTTTTTTTCAGTGTTTTAGAGAGGCATAGTTTAGAATATGCACCCATAATGTTGTGGTTTTGTTTAATTTTTGTCACTAAAAATATACTGTGGCTTAACTCAAGGCTGCAGAGTGACTTTAAAAGTAGATTTTGGTTTCATTGACCTTTCCAGTTCATCCAAGTGGCTCCACCCTCCATGATCCAATATGGAAACAGGATCAGTCCTTTGTCTGCCTTCTCGTTAATCCTCCCTTTCGGTGCTTATCCTTCCAGGTTCTTTGAGTTGAGCAACACTGCTAGGAACCTTAGAGGGGGCGTCATGATAATCACAGACCCCCCAGGAAGTTGAGTTTGGGAAAAGCTGTAGACTATCTGAACTTCAGGATGTGTCCATATGGCCCAGACAGCGTGGCCAGAATAGACCAAGTTGGGAACAAGTGGGAAGGGAGCGTTCACACAGTAAGACAGGCCTTGTTTGGAAAGCCAGGGAGCCCCGCCTCTAGACTCCTGCTGGCTGGATAGCCCCAGCCTCTTCTCTTTCCCCATTGCCATTATTAATTCTGCACATGGGAATCACTGCACCCACTTTACAGCTGAGTAAAGTGAGGCCCGGCGATTCACTCCCTTCATGTCCTTCTAAGACTTACCTGAAGCAGAGGTAATGCTGGGCCACCTGCTCTACACTCCCCATTCCTCACCTGGGAAATGGCAGGTGACTCACCAGAAAAACCCAAAGATCCTGTATCTAAATCCCAGGAGTCTGCCAAGCAGATTCTGGTCGGAGAGGGAGAGGGCTCACGCATCCCCAACCCTACCTAGGAGAGGGAGAGGGCTCATGCATCCCCAACCCTACCTAGGAGAGGGAGAGGGCTCACGCATCCCCATCCCTACCTAGGAGAGGGAGAGGGCTCATGCATCCCCAACCCTACCTAGGAGAGGGAGAGGGCTCATGCATCCCCAACCCTACCTAGGAGAGGGAGAGGGCTCACGCATCCCCATCCCTACCTAGGAGAGGGAGAGGGCTCACGCATCCCCATCCCTACCTAGGAGAGGGAGAGGGCTCACGCAACCCCAACCCTACCTAGTTGAGGAGCTATTGACGGTTGATGACTTTTGAGGGAGAAAGGTGAGTCAGGGTAGACTCAGCAGGCTGACCACACTCCAGTGGATATGGCCCGCACACACTGGGCTGTTCATTAGCTCACAGAACACACAGGGCATGGATGTGGGAATGGGTAGGGCTGAGGGGTAGATTTGGGAAGAGTTCGGCGACAAGCGGGGGAGAATATGATCAAAACACACTGTGCGCGTGTGAAATTCTCAAAAAAACTAATAAAACTATGCTTTTAAAGTTAGTGTGGCAATTAATATTGCCAACTTAGCAGGGGATAGAATCACCCAGGAGAAAAACTCTGAATTGGATTAATTGAAGAAGGTCCAAAAATAAATAAATAAATAAAAAGGTCCATACTATAATTGCACTTTATCATCTCATGGGCTGGGGTCTCGGGCTAAATGGGGGGGGAGCCCATACAGCCATACACACAGCACTGAATACTCAAAGATCTTACCTTTAAAATTCAATTAGTAATGAAAACTCCTATCATTTTAGTTCTAGCAAAGGAGCTTGGATTTTTCTGGTGAGTCACCTGCCATTTCCCAGGTGAGGAATGGGGGATGTAGAGCAGGTGGCCCAGCATTACCTCTGCTTCAGGTAAGTCTTAGGAGGACATGAGGGAGTGAATCGCCGGGCCTCACTTTACTCAGCTGTAAAGTGGGTGCAGTGATTCCCATGTGCAGAATTAATAATGGCAATGGGGAAAGAGAAGAGGCTGGGGCTATCCAGCCAGCAGGAGTCTAGAGGCGGGGCTCCCTGGCTCTCCAAACAAGGCCTGTCTTACTGTGTGAACGCTCCCTTCCCACTTGTTCCCAACTTGTTCTATTCTGGCCATGCTGTCTGGGACATATGGACACATCCTGAAGTTCAGATAGTCTACAGCTTTCACCATCAATTTCTGGAAATCAAGCTAAAATCACAGTAATCATAATAAAGTTGGGACAGGAAAGAAAGTCATTGAGTAATTGGGAGCAGGGACTGATTTTGCTAACTATTTGCTTAACTCCCTTCTTGTGTAGATGGAGGGACATGGCCCAGAGAAGCTGAGATCTGGGACAAAGCCTTAAATGACAGACATCAAATTGTCTTGACGCCATACCCTCAGAATGCACAGCTCTTAACTTTCCCATGCCTCCTGCTCTTACCTGGCATCACTGGCACTGACCAACTGTTTTCCCAGCAATTCTTCCCAACAGGCTGCACACACAGCAGCTTGTCAAAGTTCACTGTAGGTACAGAATGATGCTCCCTGGCCTCTGTCTTTGGCAGCTGACCCTTACCCGTGTCTGCTTCCGTTTATGCAGGTCAGCACATGGGGAAAAACTTCCCGGGAAGCTTAAGAAGTAGGTCTCTGCTTCTCAGCTGCAGAAATCAAAATCTAAGCTGCAGGCTTCAATTTACTGCAGAGAATGGTGGTTCCCCTGCAAGCCAGGAAGGCAAGGGCAGAGCAACCAAGTGTCAGAGCCTTCAGTGTGGTGACTTCAGTCTTTCTGAATGAGAGGTATTTGACTCATCAGTCTCCTAGACACAGGTCCGCCCTGCTTCCAAACACCCAAGACATTCTCTGTCCCTTAGATTATCCCAATGGAAGGAAGCAGTTGCTGTCAGCTCCAAACGTTCATCTGTGTCTATGCCGGGCCACCCAGCAGGTAGATGCGTGCACAGTCTCACACTGTGGCCAGGCTGAGCCCAGGCTAGCTCCTGCATGCGTATGACTCTCTCCTTTCAGGCACACCCACATCTTCCATGGCACCAGGCAATGTGTGCTTTGGAGTTCAATGAGAGGTGCACATAACTGGCTGGTGACCGAGGACATGCTATTTTTCTTCCTGGGCTATAAAACAGGGATAGGGTGCAACATAATGGCCACCTTTCAAGCCACTGGAGAATGGCAGGAAATACCACACAGAGCTACCTCGGAGCGAGCACGTGGTAAGTATTAGATAAGTGCCAGCTCCCTTATCTTCACTATCAGTCTCCCAAGCAAGGATTTCTCTAACAATGAACCCTCTGAAGGATCTACAGTTTTCTCTGCCAAGTAGAAAAGCCCTGCTGTATTCCAGATGAAGAGCTGAGATACAAACACACAGTGATCTGCTGAGGTATCAGAGGCCACAGCCAGATTTGGAGACAAGAGCATGCCTGCTTTTCTGCACTTGGGGACACTGAGCCTCACGCTTTTGTCTTCTGGCTCTACCCCTTTATCTGGCTATAATACTCTGTGGTGTTACAACCTTTTGAATGTTCAGAAACATTTTATTTCCTCAAGTATCAGTACTTAATGTTTCGTTCCACACATAAAACCCCGTGAGTGGAAGGCCGCTGGCCCCCTTGTCAGAGGTAATTTCTCAAGGCTCTGCATGGGATTTAACGGAAGCCATATGGTTAAGTCCGTCAACCCTCCCGGAAGGCATCCCCCTGAAGGGCCCTCATAAATGTTCTTGGGGCTGTGAAAGATCTAGCAATTTTTAAACAATAAAGGTATGTTCATAGCCGTGATATTCAGCAAAACACAAAGCAGGAAATAATGGCTTCTGGTCTGAATTACTCAAAGGGAACTTCAAGTTGTCCCAGCTGAAGGCTGGAGTTACAGTGACAACCTAAAATCTACCCCCACAGTCTCCAGCACTGGCCAGGATGTCCCCAACGTTAGTCTATGGTGGACAGTGACAGTCACAGATTGGCTCAATTTGGTTGAGGCATTTAAGAAAACTCTTAATAGTGTGACCAAACACAGGGCTTGCAAGCCCATTTTTAATTGTAAGATGTTGTATTATTTAGATTTTCCAACTCCCGGTTTGTGAATGCAGCATTTCTCAGCCTCTCCTTATTCCGAATTTCCAGAGGAACAGTGACAGGGACCCCTCGCCTCCGAACACCCAATCTGACTTCAGTGCCAATGCATACAGCAAAGACTCCTCGTTGTCCTCCTTGAAAAAAAGCAGCAGTGTTTTGTCACCCAAGCTTTACTTTCAATTTTTAATGATTTGTTTTTGTTGGTTTCTTCGGTATGCCCATGGGACCATCACTGGACATTGTCCAGGGCACAGCATTAGGAATTACAAAGAAATACTGGAAAGCAGCATAGACCAGGGTGTAGAGATGTAGAATCCACGCTAATACCACCTTTTAATAGAAAATAAAATTTGTTTTCCCCTTACTTTATATAGTTTGTTTCTAAGAAGTAGAACCTAGCTTCAGCTCCATGCAAATGAAATTTATGACCCAATATCCAATTGCTACACACAATGTGCACATTTGTACCCCACAAACTAGGATTTGGGTAAAATCGGGGAGGGATAGCTCACATAAGTGTCTTCATATATCCGTTCTGCTGAGATGTATTGCTGGATTCCCTAGTACAGGTGGCTAATGGATCCAAAATGTTTCAGGTTGGTATATTCTGACATGGAATGTGTAAAGATCTCACTGTAAGCAATTACTGTAAAGCCACCATCATACATGAGCCTGCGTTCACCCAATACACGGAGAATTAGAAAATAAGAAGAAAACCCATAGACTAGATCAAGGGAGCCGCCAACAACCTATCACAATTCTCTACTGTTGATCATTGTTGGAGAACTAACGCCATATCTGAATTATCCGCATCACTTTCCTGAAGAAGTACTGAGCTTGTGTCAAACAGCACCCCACAGTGGAAAAACAGACTTCTCTATGGACATTTGGATCTACTAGAGTTACAGCCACCCAGCGCCTCAACTAACCATGGGCTCCTCCAGAAATGCCTCATGTGATGAGAGAGGATGAGAGGCATGTGGGATTTACATTACCATTACCTGCTCATGCACAATTTTTCCCAGGCTTTGCTGACTTGATCCTGAATTAATGAGCGTGTTATATGATATCTAATAAAAATGACTGGGGTATAGATACTGTTTGGAATGTGCCACATAGTTGGATCAAGGCTAAATCGATTTCATCTCTAGTTAACACATGCTTGTTTTCTGTCTCTCTTGTCTCTCCACAATCCATACCTCATTTTTTTTTTACCCCATCTGGGAAACTTATCTCCTAAAATGCCCCCATCAATCAGCCAAAGACACTCTTCCTGACAAGGCATCTGCCAGTTTTACTGAGCACAAGCAGTCACTAGTTTGGAGGATGCCTCCCACACTCCCTAAAGCCGTGTGTTTTTCTAGCCTGCCTAACCACCCAAGTGCAATTTGGGATATTTCTACTTCCCTCCAGTTTCTATTAAGATAATAGCACTACTTTTACAAAATTGAGCACAGGACATAGCAGGAGTCGACATGGAATAGAAGCTGAATCTGCTGAGTGTCTACATACTTACTATTTCTTCAGGCTTTTATATTTCCACTCATTTTGGTCTGCTTTGTCTCAGTGTCTGCCCCCCACACTAAGTATGAAAATCAGATGCCTGCATGGATGTGCACCCTTTGTCCTGGAAGGCTTCACTGATAACTGGCACCACTTCCATTTTGCAGACCTTTATGTAAAGTCTCTAAGCCTAAGCTTTACAGAATGAAAAGAGAGAGCCAGACAGAGACAGAGAGACAGAGAAAGAAAGAGAGAGAGAGTTGGCTCTAGGCAGAAGGGAAGGGAAAGGAAAGGAAAGGAAAGGAAAGGAAAGGAAAGGAAAGGAAAAAGGAAAGGAAAAAGGAAAGGAAAGGAAAAAGGAAAGGAAAGGAAAAAGGAAAGGAAAGGAAAGGAAAGGAAAGGAAAGGAAAGGAAAGGAAAGGAAAGGAAAGGAAAGGAAAGGAAAGGAAAGGAAAGGAAAGGAAAGGAAAAAGGAAAGGAAAGGAAAAAGGAAAGGAAAGGAAAGGAAAGGAAAGGAAAGGAAAGGAAAGGAAAGGAAAGGAAAGGAAAGGAAAGGAAAGGAAAGGAAAGGAAAGGAAAAAGGAAAGGAAAGGAAAGGAAAAAGGAAAGGAAAGGAAAGGAAAAAGGAAAGGAAAGGAAAAAGGAAAGGAAAGGAAAGGAAAGGAAAAAGGAAAGGAAAAAGGAAAGGAAAAAGGAAAGGAGAAAGGAAAGGAGAAAGGAAAGGAAAAAGGAAAGGAAAAAGGAAAGGAAAAAGGAAAGGAAAGGAAAGGAAAGGAAAGGAAAGGAAAGGAAAGGAAAGGAAAGGAAAGGAAAGGAAAGGAAAGGAAAGGAAAGGAAAGGAAAGGAAAGGAAAGGAAAGGAAAGGAAAGGTGAGTAGAGGACCCAAGTAGTCCTGTCTCCTACAAGTTTCAGTTGTGAACACACCCGCTGGCCACAGCCTGAGAGTTGTGCGTGGGCACAGGTGGGTCCCAGGCTCTCTGGCTGGATGCAGCTTCAGCACTGGGCCTGAATGAAGACTTTCATTGCTGTGTGCTGTTTTTGTTGGCCAGTAGCCATGACAAACATTTGCAGGTGGCTTGGCCAGATTTTGACACTTAAATATTTGAGGTTGTGATAAAAATCAGAATATTACTCCAATATGGTTCTGTGTGCTCATGCATGTGGATGTACATGTGCACAAGCATCACACACACACACACACACACACACACACACACACACACACACACACAAAGACAAAACAGCTTTTTCCAAAAGCTATCTGCAATTTCAAATGTTCATTTGCAGACATCTCCCAAGGGAACTCGTGTTTTAAAATGAGCACTCATTTCCTCTTTGCTGAGGGAAATAAAAGAGCCAGCCATCCCCAAATGTTACCACCTAGGGTTCTGTACTCAATCCACTGGTGAGAAGGGCAGGGCTGAGCCCCAAGATCATCTGGGCAAGGCTCTGCATGGATCACATGGAGAAGAGGCATAGAAGTGACAGGATATGGGGGGCTTGAATCAACTCAGTAAACACAACAGGGAAGGACTCAGAGAAAAGAAATAGCCTCCCTCAAACTGGGCAATGAGACAGAGTCCTGAAAGTAACAATTATCTCCCAGAGCACACCAGGAGAGACACACAAACGCCCCCAAGAAGCAGGATGAATGGCAGAGTGACATAGCCTACAAATGTCACCCAAAATGTACAGTTCAGAGCCAGCTGGGTAAATTATGGACAGAGTCAACCTCCATCTCAAAATTTAGTACTAGCCTTAAAAGGATTGCTTCATAAAACCCAGTGCTGCGTGAACAAAGCAGGGCACTAAGGGCCTTAGAGACGGTGGTGGGCGAGGGTACAAGGGGCAGCCTGGGGGCTGCAGGGGGGAAGGAATGCTGTAAAACTGCTAGTAAACTCTAGCACGTTTTATGCTTTTCCCCCCTTGAAAGAAAAATAAAATAATTATAATTAGCTGGTCCAGCTGTGAATTGTCTGCCCACAGCCAGAGCCCAGGAGAAAAGGAGTCCCTTGAGGCTTAGACACCATCTTTAATGAAGCCATATTACCCTCCTAGAACATTGTGGTTTAGAGATAGTGGCAATGCTTGCTTTCCGAGACGCTTGAGACCCAACCATTATCAGAGGTGCGTCTTGAAACAAAAGCAAGCCCAACAGCCACACTCACTGTCTCTACTTTGAAAAGAGGCTCATAACAAACAGAAGAGTCATTCTCTACAGCTCTGGTTTCAGCAGGTGTCCTTCCGATGAACTGAGAAAGCTGAGAGACAGTTCCCTGTTCTAGAGCATCCAAGGAGTAAGCCAAGGCTGCTTCCTGTGTCCCCTGTAGTGCTCAGGGAGAAGACACAAGGAAAAACTGTAAGGAGACATTTAAACTGGTTTTAAGTCACCACAGCCAGGACCACCTTGGATTCAGACTGCATTCTGATGCATGTACTGGACCACAGCAAGTTCCCCTTCTGGTTTGGGAACAGGGGGCAGCCAATTGTCAGCGCTTGGCAATGTACACAAAAGAAGTCAGTGTCTCTCTTCCCTAAGAAGCCATATACTCCTCCATCTTGTATTTCATCTTGACTCTTTAGAGGTTGGAAAGAAGGCATAGCACCCTCATTTCTGGAGATAAGGAAGTGGGGGTGGGGGCAGGGAGTCTGCATTTCTAAGAAGCTCTTGGGTAATGCCCACATTGCCGATGGTCACACCACAATCTGCGCAGCAAGGGGCTGGACCAGTCATCATATGAAGAAGCGAGAGCAATTTCCAAAACATAATATGGGCGTCAAGATACTTCTGCCAGCGTTCCTCGATGTCTCAATATTGCCTTGTTCCATAAATGAGAGGGAATGGGCCTTCTTACTCTGTTTTGTTTGTTACAGAAATAAGTGTGGGCCAAAGAAGAGGTCAGAAAAGGCTGATGAAAAAGAAACAACAACAAAAGAGAAGTAGGGAAGACAGATCAGAAAGATAGGCAGTTGTGGAATATACTGGTGGTCCAGCCAAGCAGCTGAAAAACTCCTAGGAAGGGAGTGGGGGTTGGGAACACACTGCAAGGAGATGTCTCTATGAGACAACATGGAGAACTTCTTTGTGTTGTCACCAAATGCTCGTCCTGACCACTCTTCTGTGGTCAGGATAATACCACTAATTTTTTTTTTTTTTTTTTTTTTTTTTTTGCCTGTCATTCACAAATCTTATTTGAAGAAATGAGGTCAGAGAATGAATAGCTTTCCTTCCCTTGACATCTAGGATTAAAATAGCTCCCACCAAATGGAGACACATTCTTTCATCAAAAGCACCACTCTGACCTCAGGGCAGCATCACATCAGACAGAAAAAAACAACAAGTCCAAGTAACAAGAAACAGGGAAAATATACATGTTGCCCGAGCTCCCCAACAGACAGTGAGGAAGTGTCCTTACCCGATCTGGCGGTTGGTGGAGGGGGCCTGTGTGATGACTGAGCTGGACTGGGGCGATGGCATGGCTTGCTGAATCACAACACTCGTGTCGTGGTTGGGCATCCGCGTGCTGCCCAAAGGGTGAGCTCCAGGCCCCGTCATGGCTCCACCAACTGTATTGTGCATGGAGATATTCTGCCCAGAGAAGACAGAGGAGAAAGATCAGAAGAAGCCAATGTTTCATCTACGGCCAAAGCTAGGGATCTGATTACATCACCTAAGCAGAGTTATGGCTTCTTGCAAGGTGTCGGCTCATTGGTCTTGTTAGAACTGAACAGTTAGGAGGTCGAAAATGATTACTCACCCAAAGAGTAAAACATAATGGGAAATGACTGGACATTTGCGGAGCCACCAGCCGCCCTGATGGAAGGCTCGCATGGTGGAGGGGCAGGAGGGTCAGTGTATGCCTTCTCTGACTGGGTGACACACACTCCTAGAGGCACAGATGCTGCAATCTTGTGGATTTAGTTCTTCATCTTACTATGCACAATCATACCAGGTTGATTTCCTTTCTCTCAGTACTATAACACTGCAACCACGCATATTCTTTCCCAGGAAACTGATGCTTTTCATGACTATAACCAGGGTGCTGAACAGCCTGTAGAATGTGAAGGGATGGTTCTAATAGGTCGAATCGGGGCACTGGGGATCCAGTGGCAAGGGTAACACTTGGAACACAAGTCTGTGTCCCCACAAAATCACTCTCTGACAACCATAGAGAATCATGGAACGTAGAACTTGTCCTCCAGATTATGGAATGCTGGTGTGTGGAGCCCTTCAACAAACATGATTGCCTGGATGAGCTAGGGAAGGAATATCTCTGAGCCACACAATGGGTTACTGTCATGCACTCATTTCTGACAACTGTAATGAAAGCTGTGTTGTTTGAAATGAGCTAAAATAAAGTTGCGTTAAATAATTGTACTGGGTAGAAAAACAAGGAAGTAGGACAATAAGCTAGAATGCCTACCAAGGCTGAAGAGAATGGGGCTGAAATGTGACCAAGTCAGAACCTAGCAAAGGAAGAGAAAGTGCATAGCGAAGCAGGCAACAGGCAAGAATCTGAGGTACACCCATGTGCAGGCAGGTAGCTTTAGTGAGCCTAGGAAGGTAGAGGGCTTCCAGAGGTCAGTTACTCAAGAGGATGAAGATAGGGGGAAGAAACGAAGTGTCAGTTGCAATTCACTTGAGGAAAAAAAGTATATATCTGTCCACACTTTGGTGTTAGCAAGGGGAATAAAATCAATGTTACCCAGGAGGATGTGAAGTGGCCCTTTGAATTTCTTCTGCAAAGAGCAGGATTTCCTGCACTATGTGTTAAATGATGGTGATAACATGCAAGGTATTGGGGCAGTTGCACCCATCACATGGCACCTTTCCTGGGTTTCTGATTTCTGAGCCCTGACCACACAATTTGTAAGGAGTCCAGATGGAAAACGGGCACCTGGCTTAGACTGAGAGCTGACTGTGTCATCACAGGGTCCCAAAGGCTCATGTATATATATGAGCCCAAAGGCCCTTCTTGTACATTGGAAGGTTTTCTTGGCATGGGGAAATTCTGTGGCTAGGCAAACAGAAAAGGAAGGAAATGATGTCTAGAGTTGTGTGGCTGTGCAGGCGAGGGGTTTGCTATACTTTCCTTTATAGGATTTAAAGCTTCAAAAGTCACTAAAATAATGTTAAAATAAATAAAAATAAAATAAATAATAAAATAATGTTAAAATAAAATAATGTTTTGAGAGTATTATTCCTCTCAAAAGTGAACTTTAGCATCCTTACATCCCCAGATCTAGAACACTGTGTGTGTTATCTTCTGTATTGGTTAGCTCCTCAAAGTTACACAAAATTTTTTCCGTACTTCTTATAAGCACCTACATTTCAACAATAGGTCCAAAGCCTAGAAGAATTCTGTCTTTTTTATAATTGTTTTTATGGTGTTGTTTCCATTGTGTATCACTAGAGCTGTATAGTTTGATGTTTAGAATCACAACTTTATGCACAGAAGAGAATATAAAAATATATGAAGTCTCCCTGAGTTGCCCAGGTCACCTTTTTTCTGTAATGCCCAGATGCCATTTCAAATCCTACCAATTTTCCCCAAGCATGCCCCTCTTTCTATATTTCTAAGCCTGATTCTACCAGCCCATACCTAAGCACTGTCATCCCCTTTCCTGTGGTGCAAACATTTTCAACCCATGGGTTGCAACCTCTTTGGGTTCGTCCATCAGATGTCTTGCGCATCAGGTATTCACAGTAGCACACTCACAGTTATGAAGTAACAATGAAATGCTTTTATGGTTGGGGGTCACCACACCACGAGGAGCTCTATTAAAGGATTACATCATCAGGGAGGTTGAGAACCGCTGCTGTAGAGGGAGAGATGTCTGCCTTTCTCTACTCTTCCAGCTCTTCCCCCTCCCCCTTCCCATTTGACCTCACAGAGAGCTCTTCAGAATGTACAACCGGTCACACTGCACACAGTGCCCACTCTGCATCTCCACCCGGAGTCGTGGCGTGGCTTCTTTGCTTTCAAAGAAACCAAAAGAGCTGTTTGTAGACTCCGCAGCTGCTGCGGAACCTTCCTACCAAGGAGCTCATCTAGTCCCGTCTTCATTCTGGTTTTTAGTATCTCCTCCCACCTTTCTGGAATTCTCCTGTCTGCATTCTGATCTTACTCCATGTCAGCTCCAGACCCTGTAATATGATTTTTGTTTTGTTTGTTTGTTTTTGGACACCAATGCTCTTGTTCTAACTTTATCTTCAACTGTCAGACTAGCTATTCCATGGGAAATCTACACCTCCCTAGTGATGGGAACCTTTTCCCTTATAGGAATTTTCATAAAAGTATAGCTGTGCCCGAGCTTATTCCCTCATTTGTAATCACAATGAGAGGAGAAACTAAGGCTGGTTTGCTCTCCACTCGGACTCACATCACAGGTGGATGAGTAGTAAACTCGGAGGGAGTCAGGGACACACAGGACAGGGTTCCTAGGATACTGATTGCTGAGCCTTACTCCTTTATTCCCAAGCCAGCTTTGGAGAGCACTAACATCTCGTGTGCTCAGCTGGACTTTTGAAAGCATGCTAACAGCAGCAGGGTTTTAAATGTTAAGAAGCTTGTTCTCAAGTACAGGCTGGAGAACCAAAGGAGGTCAGGACTAAGAAGGAAAATTGAAACAAAAGCTTTTGAAACATGCTCACGGAATCCCGAGGCTATTAAGTGGTAAGCTTCTGGCCTTTGAACAGTTTCCTACAAATGACCAGCGACCTTCTTTATGTCCACCATACAAACCAAGCAAAACCAGGCACAGGATGCACCTCAAGGAACTTGGTTTGCATTTGTGAGAGCATAGCATGCTACACCAGAAAAAAAGTCTCACCCCAAGATGCCAAAGCTTACAACCCTTTCCTGAGGCTCATTAAAGAGAACATAATCATTATCCAGGAATAAGTCTTACATCGTCTCCCTAGACTTTTTAAAACCTCTTTGTCTCTGAGTTTACTACAAAATGACTTTTGAATTATATTTTCACCCTTTCATGATTCCCCAACACACACACACACACACACACACACACACACACACACACACACTGTATGTTAACTTCCCTTAGATCCAGAGAATGATTTTAAAACATTTTGGAAAAGTAAGCAATCTGGCAGAAGCATTCTCATTTCACATTAGGAGAAGGTGACTGTTTTCTTTAAGCATTACGCAGGAATTCAAACATGAAATTATTTTCTGAGTCCACATTGTCCCAATTATGGACTCAAAACCTGTCTTTATTGATAAAAGAATAGCATTGTACATCCAGATAAATTCAACATCCAATTTCAGAAACGCAAGGAGTGAGTTATCTTGCTGATTTATTTTTGATAGTGCAGGTGGGTGGAATTGAAGTGAAACAATGTCACCAAACACACGGCACTGGATGGATGTCAGTATACAGACACAGATCAGACGGGTGCCTTGAAGTTTGGCCTTTGGCCTTTTCTTGTTCGACATCTTTATCAACAGTTTGGATGAAGATATAAAAATGGTGCTTGTCAAATCTGCAGTTGACACAAAGTTGGGAGACAGAGCTAATGTTCTGGAAAGCAGAATCAGGTTTTCCCCGAGCCAATTGTGTGATCCGGCTTCCAAAAATGCTAACATAAATCTAGGTTGTTTTAGAAGTGAAACGTCCTGATCAGGGGAAGTAATTATTCCACTGTAGGATACGTTGGCCTGAACACATTTGGCCACCACATTTTAAGGGGAAAATTGACAAATAGGAGGGAAAGAGAGTAATGAATGCATTCAAAATGCATTGCATGGAGAATGGCTGAGGAACCAGGGAATATTTAGTCTGAAGAGGGGAAGATCTGGAGGGTCACGCCAAATACCTTCAAATATTTGCAGGATTAGACACAGTCTGCATCGCTCCAGAGGGTATAATTTCAGAACATGGAGTCACGGCACTAAGAAGTCAATCAGAACTACAACTTGAGGGTCTACGTTGAAGCAGGCTCTATGACAGATGCTTTATAAACCACCTTCTCTAGTTGTGGTGATCCTACAAGGTGGGCATCACTGCCTTCGTTGTAACAGATAGAGCAAATGTCACCAGCACCGACAAAGTCACTGACCTCTGCCCACCCTTGGTCTTATGGGTCAATACTTCAAAAACATAAACTTGAACTTATGTCAGAATGATTTTATTAGTGTGTAGAGATATACAAAGCCAAAATAAAATACGCCATAAAATACCCAGCTCCTTAGGTCTGGAGTAAGCCAGGATGAATGATTATCATCCTGAGTCAGGGATGTCCACACAGAATTCTTGCACCCGGAGGGGAAATAGCATGGATCTCTTCCATGGCAAAGGCACCTTCATTGCCATAGGTCCACATATTTGAGATGATCGGGTACATACACTACTTTGGAAATTGTATTAGTTTGAGACTTAGTGTGTTTCTCCCATCCTAATCTCCCCTGCTGGTACCCAGTGGCCACGTAACAGGGGTCGGGGAGTCCAAGCCCGCATGGTCTACCATTTCTTCAGTGTTGGCACCACACAAGTCTCTTCTTCTGCATCTTATGAGCCACTACATATCGAAAACAGATATTTGGGGCTGTGATTCGTTGGCTTACAGACTGATATTTTTTCTACAACCATAAGCTTTTGTGGAAGTGAACCTTTCAAAAATACAACATTCTGCCAGATGGAAGGGATCTACAAATGTGCTATCTCTCAACCATCAACTACGGAAGCTCCATAGACTACAAACAGTCTTTGCCTAACTTTCTCCCGCCTTAGCTAAAATTTCTCAGCCTTTCCTTGACATCTTCCTCTGTTCCTGCCCTGAAATGTGTTGTTTTCTGAGGCATGCAGGGTGTGAATGGGATGAGAATCAGGAGAGTAATGAGTCTTGATTGCATACTCAGTGAGCTTGGGGTAGACTGGTAATTGTCTTTCTGCATGCATGGGCTTGGAGTACGATATGCAAGAAAACAACTTAGTGTACAAGAATGTACATACATCCGTGTTCTTAAAAAAAAACTATAATTTTAGGGTGTGATAATGAAGGATGAAGGGAATGGACTACAACGGAAAGTAAAGGCTAGCATGCACAGTCCAACCAAGGAAGACTCCCGCAAGGTTCCAAAATGTTATCATCCAATCTACATTCTATCCAACTGCTCAGGTGGAGACTTTACAAGTTTCTTCATAAAGATCCAGGGTCATCCTGATGCACATTTACAAGCCAAGTTGTGCAATCTTGGAGTTGTCTGCATTTTAATGATGCCCGGGGAAGTCATGAAGACTTCCAGAACTTCCCAGAGCTAAATATTCATGAAGCACATCCAAAAGATGGCTACAACATTCACATACAGAGTAACAATACTTCCATCCTTCTGGATGGTACTGGGCTTTGGGAGGTATAGAGGGTCATGATTCTTTTTTTGGTGCTATCGGTAGCTATGCCTGTATTTGGTGGCAGTCTTGCCAGGAGGGCAGGCTGTTCTGCAGATGAGAGTATAGTGAAGAATTAGAAGAGTCACAAAGTGGGAAAGGCACCAGGGTCATTATTCTCTCCTCTCTTCCTGCCCCCCCTTTCTCTTTCTCTCTCCTTAGTGGAGCCAGATGGAGAAGGATGCCCAGCACAGGCTAAGAAAGCACAGCAGATAAGTTCTGCCTGAAGGAGAGGAAAAGGAAAGGGCAGGGTTCTGTGAAAGCCCAGCCTTGAGAGGCAGTGTTAAGCTTTACTTTCTCAGAGTTTGCTACTAGAGAATTTTAAGAGGTACAGGGGGGAACATACATGAGCATGGGATCAGCTAGGCATCGGGTCAAGTCCACACCAGCTCTGTATCACTCAGGCATGCTATTTTAATTCTCGGAACCCTACCGACCTCGAGTTACAGCAGAGATAACCGTCTAATGGCAGCCTTATAGCCAAGAGTGAAACAGCTATCCCAGCATAGGGAGCGACAGCAAATCTGTCTCACTTTCCTTGTAGTAAAGTCACATGATGCTCAGAGTGAGGGAAACACCCTCTCATGGCTCTTCTCTTGACTAATAAGAATAGAAACAATTTTAGTAATGGCCAACACTTATGCAGCAATGACATATGTCAGAATATCCATTCAAAGCTGTTGTCTAAGAGGTGGATAACGTAAGCAGCCCCATTTCATAGATGAGGAAAGTGAGGCACAGAGAGCCTGAGTAGAATGGCTTAGATCCAGGTGTGCAGAGCTCTAACAAGCTCACACGCAGGAAGCTGAGCTGTCACAATTGTCTTACAGTGAGAATATTTCCTTTTGGAAAGGGACATGGCAAAACATCCAATGTGTCCGTGCTCCTTACATGACCATCACAGAGAGTGGTCAATTAATGCTGCTGTGTGTCCTAAGAATCACAGCCTGAGTGTCACACGGTCCATTCAGGTGCACGCCTTCCCCAAGAACCTCATACCTGCAAGCGCTTGGGGTGACACCATTAATTCATCTCAAAGACCAGTGTCCTTGTCTGAGGAATGTGCTTGCAAAAGTGGCTCCCTTTATGACGTGGACGAAGATGCTACGGCAGGCAGGTAAGAAGAGCTTGTGCATGGCTGGTGTAACCCTCAGTAGCCTCTCCTCCTTGCACAAAACCAAAAGTACACAGTCCTCTCAGGGGCCTTCCGGTCTGGGTCTGGAGTCTGTATGATTCAGAACAGCACACCCACCCACATGGTCACACTCTTCTCTAATCCCCAGACCTCTATCATTTGCCCTAATACCGGGGTGGAGCACCTGAGCCCTTCCTTCCTGGGCACAGTTTATAGCCACTCATTTAATGCCATAGTAAAATACCCCAGACAATAAACGTCTTCTCAGGTGCCACCCTTGACTGTGAGAAAGTTTCCAGGTGTCCCTCAAGGGCCCCGCCCCTTCCGCTACAGATTCACCCACCCGGAACTGCCCATGTATGTGTCTGTGTTCACCTCCTCTTCATTATCTCCACTGTTTCCACTTAATATATTCAGATGGTGTTGTGGCTTGTGTGTGGGTTGTGCGGTGCCAAGGGTTCATGAGCTAGAATTTCATTCTCTTTGTGAGAAAATAGAAGGCAGAATTTCATCCTACTGTGATATTTAGAGGTGAGCCTAGCACACGGTGATTCTGTAAAGCATGCAGGATAGGGCCTTGTGGTTGAATCCTAGTGGTTTAAAGAGATCAGAGGCTGTAGCCACATGCACATCTGTCTCTGGCCCTGGGATCCTTCTCAGGACCCTGTCGACAGGAAGATACATCCTTGACTGCAGACATCCAGGTCATTCAGCCGAAAACAAACCTTTCCCCCATAAGATATCACTCACCCAAGTGAAATGAAAACAAACAAACAAACAAAATAACAACAACAGGTTCTCAGGGCGACAGGAATGCCAAGAAGAGGGAGATGACAAACACTTGGCCTGAGTGATATCTTATGGGGGAAAGGTTTGTTTTCTGTGGGTTGTATTGTGTTATTAGCAAGAAAAGTGGAATTAATTCCCATGGGTTAAGAGGTGGGGGGAGTCTCCATTGTACTCACACTCTAGAATTAGAAATGAGCCAATGTCAGGAGCTGTTGTACCTGGAGCCATGAGGGTACTAGAAAAACCACTGACTGATAGGACCCCTCAATTCTCAGAATCTTCCAGACAGCTGTTTATTCCGAGGTGGCATGGAAGGGTTCCTATAGGCCATCTACTGCCCTCTATGCATGCCTCCAAGCTGTTTGCAAGATGTCCCCTACCATCCTTTGCAATATTATCCAGCACCCTGCCTCTACTGTGTCCCCTCCTGGTCCCACCCGTGCACACAGGGTTCAATGCTTTCTGACAGTTGTGTCCCAGCTTCACGTTTGCACATTAATATCTCCTCTGGAGTCAATTAATTCCTCAAGGGCCAGATTGTGCTAGCTTCTCTGCAGAGCTTTAGCCCTCTTTCTTATTATCTGTGTCATTTTTCCCTTGCTCCAAACTCCTGACCTGGATCTTCATACTGAGAGACAGAGAGAGAGAGAGAGAGAGAGAGAGAGAGAGAGAGAAGAGAGAGAGAGAGAGAGAGAGAGAGAGAGAGAGAGAGAGAGCTGCATTTCTTCTAAGAAAAGCCAGGGTCTGTGTTCAGAGTGTGTATTCAGTAGGCATGTCACATACACACTTACTCAGTAAGGGAGTGCTGCTGTATGCTCTTAGACAGAGATGTAGCATCTGGATGCTTGAAATTTCTCATTTGTGGAATAGGAACAGCCTTATCCTATAAAGCTTTTTGTAAGGGTGAAATTAGGTACTATAAGTCCAATGCTTAATGCTGTTTTGGCTGTATTCACTATCCATATTGCCTTCATTATTATTATCATTATGTTTATCACCTCAATTACCAGTGACAGTGGCTCTGTGGCATCTTTTACCTCTTCCTGAGCTCTTCATTTAGCCCATGCACTTAGCCCTCTATCAAACCTCGTGGACCGCACTGACAGAGTTATTTTCAAGGCCATCTTATTCCCTCCTGTTCTGAATGCTTTGATGACAAGAGCGAGGTCTGAACCAAAGGGTTTGTTGAGTAAATCTACAGAAAGCAGTTAGTGCTGCGAAAATGAAAACAAACAAACAAACAAATAACAACAGGTTCTCAGGGCGGCAGGAATGCCAAGAAGGGGGAGATGACAAACACTTGGCCTGAGGAATAGCTAACATAGGCCCACACACAACAGAAATGAAGACACAATCATCACTGGTTGACTGTTCGCCTTTTGATGGACAGTGGTTTCGTCAACAGGCCTAGGCACAAGCCACCACTAAGCACATGATCTCACTTAATGCTCTGAGTTTGGCTTTTATGATTCCCCTCTTGCTGCTTTTTTGCCACTAGTTCTGGAGGACTCTGCCTCCTAGTCAGTCCCTCCATCTTCATGCTCTCAGTCTAGCTTGCAGTTGTTCAGGCCCGGCCAGATCTCTGGAGACTCGACCATGCAGTGAACTGACCTAACTGCACACTTCCTTAACGCTGCTCCCAGTTCCAGGATCTACAGCTCAGAACTTCTTCTATTAAAAGCCCATACTCAGCTTCATCCTCAAGACTCTCTAAGCACATATCTTCCTGCTCAAACCCTCCACTCAAGCCTCACTTTTATAGCCACCACAAGACCTATCTATGAAGCGGGTTGCCTCCACACCATGGCCTGCATATGCTCAGAGCCCCTCTCTGTTTGAAACTGATCAACAGCATTTTCTCATATACTAGATGAGGGCAGTCACTCCTGCTTCCTATGAACATAAAGGTAAGATCTGGTAATGTTTGAGGAAGAGTTTTACTTTATCACACTTCCCTAACACACACAGCTTCTAGACTCAAGCTTTCTGCCCTCTCTTCTGATGGCCCCTGATTCCCTGAATGATTCCCTTCCTCTCACTTTTTCAGCTTTATCATGGACATCACTTTTCCAATGTTCTCTCCTTGTCTAAAGGTACCTAGGCTTTCCTTTGAGGCACACTTTACTTGATGCATTCCCAGGAAGACCAGGGAAGAACTCATCTCGCCTGCTTCTCTTGTTGCCCACCGTTTCCATGATGGCACAGAATAAATTGTCTGTTGGCTGAACGGACAAATGAGTTACAATTTCTGAGCTAATGCTACAGAAGTACAAAGACACAACTTCTCATTGCTCTGGACCTGCACACTGTCACTTCAAGGCTGAGATCCCAACATAAAGAGATGACAAATCCCGGCTTTCGTCTTCCCTAGACTTCAGCACACACAGCCAGTTTGGAGTTCAACAGCCTCCTCCAAAGGTCCTATGCCATCAGCTTCAAGCAGAACCACCAACTGAAGTGAACACAGAGAAAGCCATAAGAAACGAATGAGGACCTAAAGTCCTAGAGAAGGTTGGGGAAGGTAAACAGATGACAGAACTGTCCTTGGCAAGCTCGCATACCCTCATGGCTTAGGGAGAAGAAAAGGGCCATGCCCCACAAGGAGAATGAGACATACAGGGCAATGCAGAGCAGGTGCCCAGATCGTGGTGGTGGTAGAAGAGGCAAATGGCTAGTTCTAGATTTACTAGGTAAACCTTCCTGACCAGAACTTTGGCAACTTACATGGACTGAAGAGATGGCTCAGTGGTTAAGTGCACTGCCTGCTCTGCCAGAGCTCCTGAGTTCAATTCCCAGCAACCACATGGTGGCTCACTTTGTTAATTTACTGAAAAATAAGAGTATATATCAAATGTCCACAAGGATGCAGAGGGATGTGTGTCTCCAGTTTGTCAAAAAGAATCACAAACTTTATAGCAGAAACATAACCATCATCCTTTCTTGGAAGCCACACAAGACATACCATTGACCTGAAAGGAGATTAGCCTTTGCTTCTTTTTCTTGCCTCAGCCCCTCTTTCTCAGCTCTTGTTCTTTCCTGGCCTGAAGAGCTGGAAGGGGTTGGCTGGTCTAGTACAAAAAAATTGTCAGAAAACTAGCTTGTCTGGAGCTTTGGTTGAGCATCTGCCTTCTTGAGCATTTGGCAACAGCATGACCTTGCCATAAACTAGACACGTCTGCCTCAGTAGCAAAGAAATGTGCTGCAAGGCTTCCTCATCTGAGACAATGGAGAATGAGTTGTTGGTACTTCATCTTGGGCTGGTAGAACTTGTCAAGTGGCTCTCTGTGAATAGCCTTGCTTTGTAAATTGTTCAGTACTGGGGAATGGAGCCGCTTCGATGCTGCTCTAATGACCCATCTGGACTCAGCAGCCTCTTTCTATTTTGGAAATCACCAGCTTTCCTGGAGGACAGGTACCTCCCAATTGCCATGCTAGCTGGCCTCCTCAGTCTTGGAAACCAAACAAACCTAAACTTAGCAATGCATGAGAGAAGCTGGTGAGACATTTGATTTGCAACGTTTGGTGACAGGCTAACAATAAAACCAAGTAGCATCTTTCTCTTAAGCATGGCAAACCAGCTCTTGATGTAGAGCATAGGAGAAAGTAGTCACAGCTGGGCATAACAGTTCCAAGGGCAGCTTCCGGACATCCTGACTGAATAGTGAGACCAGATTTTAAACATTTCTGCCAGCAGCGTCTTGAATTTTCTAGACCCTCAGGGCTCCAGAAAAGTGTGAGAGAACCAGTGAGGTAGCTTCCATTTGCACAGAGTGTCCCAAACCTGCATGATGTCACCTATGACTGCTCTAATGCCATTTTGTCCTGACATCCTTGAGACAAGATACTGACGGTTTCAGTGGACTGGTGGCTTCTTAGATACCTGCCCTGCTCCTGAATCTTCTTCCAGTCTCCTAGTGTACCTTCTAATGAGGCTCCTAAGCAGCTCACAGAAAATTACAACTCTGTTTCTTTGATTCCGTGCTCCCCGGTCCATCCTTTCCCATTCATAACACCCTCATGCACAGCTTCCAAGCTGAACACACAACACTCTTTCTGATTCCTGTACTGAAAACAAGGAATTAAGAAAAGTAAACTACATGAAAATACCCAACTGGCTCTCGCCAATGATGTGTATGTGTTTTCTCTCTCAGATCTCATGCTTTGAAAATACCTTTTAAAAGCACGAATTCATTCTTCTATAGAATATTCTGCCTTCTGTTCATATCACATTTCTTTATTCTAAAACCTCATTTTCCTTCATTATAGCACCATCATACCGTCATTCCAGTGTACTGTGAGCCTTTCAGAGCACAGAGCAGAGTGGAAGCAGGCTCGCGAATACAATCAAAAAACACCCAATGCAATTACATGTTTAGTAAATGTACATTACTCTTATTTTACAAGCGAGATAATTGTAATGTGCTGTTTTTACTAGAGAAAATCTATATAAGAATAAATGAATAGAGGGGAATATATATGTATACATGTGTATGTGTGTGTGTGTGTAAATATATATACATAATGAGACATGCATTGTGATAAATATGTGTACCCTATGGGCTCAAGGGACCCCAAACACCAAGAAACTTCTGTTGTGGATATAAACATGTTTTTGTTTTGGTCCCAGGTGTGGGCTGTGGGACTGATTCAGGCAGTCCACAGCAGTAGATTATTTGCTTCATGCAGGCTCTGAAAGGAGGTCTTTGCCAGCTGCAGATAGCTTAAATCTGAGGACTCTGGAGAGAGAATAAATGCCAGAGCACAGAGAGTGTGGATCAGGGAAAGAATAAGGCTGCTCCTGTTTCCCCATTGCAGCTCCTGGTTGCTGTTGTGAGACAAGAAGTTGGAGATCTCCTGAAACGAGGATTGGATTGCCTCCAAGGGACCCGTCGACAACCAGCAGGAAGCAGCTAAGAGAATTGTCTCCTCTCCCACTAACCTTTTCTCTCTCCTACCTGGTATTGGGGTGCTGAAAGGGATTGGGGTGGAGTAGGGAGAAAAAAGATAAAAGAAATGTAAGTAAAAGAGTTTACTAAAAAGTACTCAACAAACTTTGGTTTAAGATCAGGACACACATTGCCTTTCTGCTCCAGCCCGTCTGTCATAACTGGAAAACTTAAGGCAGCCAACTTTATTGCCTAGTGTCTAAGGTCACATAGTAACAAAATAAACTCACTTCATTTACTCATGATTCAGAACTCATGACAGGACGGAGAGAAACAATAGAAGGCAGAATTAAGATGTGCTCCTGTCCTGTGGGGTGCTCAAGTTAAACCAGCCCCGCCCACATGATGAGCCCAGGCAAGCATCTCTCCTCTGAACCTGGGTACACGCCCTCCAAACAAAGTCTCGCTCTAAGGCCACAGCTTCCTATTTATCGGCATTCCTGCTGGCAAGACAATTGGGCTTGGCATAAGAAGAGCTTTATATGCGAGAGTCACAGAAAACAGAATTTGGCACCTGGTGTCTATGTACCATAAAGCCATCACCAGACTGAGCACAACTCTCTTTTCCGCCAAAATTCCTGGGCAGGAGTTGGGGAGGCAGTTCAGAACTGCATTTTTTTCTACCTAGACAACCAGGATCTATGGGTTGACTTGCTAAGCAACGTGTGTGCTAAGGCCATAAGCAATTTTTCTTTAAGAGCGTCCTCCCCCAGCAGCCTCCTGTCCTTGCGGTATGACACCTGGGGCCGCCGGTATAACTGGAGCATTCCTGAGTTCACTTTTACTCCATTGTGCTCTGCTGGCAGTTTCAAGATGAGCGAACTTACTGGCTAGTAGATAAACTTAAAAAACAAAACAAAACAAAAACCATATGTTTCCAAATCTAACATGGACATAAGAAAGTCCAAGACCCTAGTGAGAGCCATGACTACATTGCTGGAGCTTTCAGTAAATTATCAGACCAAGGGACTGATAATCATATCATAGCTATCCCAGTAAAGTGAGGTTCCTGTTGTCTGCTACATATGCATGTGTGTGTGTTTGTCTTCTTGCTTATTTTACAGATAAGTGTGTGTGTGTGTGTGTGTGTGTGTGTGCATGTTTGCATGCATGTGTGCACATACCTGTCCGTGTGGTACATGCTTAATATTTATCATCTGATTACTGTACAAGAGACAAATTGTAGGACTTTACATAAATAACTTTCTCAGATGTATTTGACATCCACATAGCTTACCTTATGAACTAGTTCTCAAGCCCTTATAGATGAGTTCAAAATTCTGAACTGGTTTGAAAAAAATCCAGAGTTTGAGTGCCAGATTATATCTGCTGGCAAAACAGATGCTGCAGGCAAGAGATGATGCACAAAGCACTTGAGGCTCCTGGATGCTCTTTCTTCCGCTGAAGGAGCATTGCCTGGAAAGCTGTTCTGAAGCTGTCCCAAGGGCTGGTATCTATGGAGAGCTAAGTTTCTACCAACTCCATTCTCTTTTCCACAGAACAATAATATTCAGAGATAAAACCTAATCTCCAATTCCTGGCCTAGGCTCTCATAAATGTCTTATCTTTCACACTGATCTGTTGATTCTAAAATCCTTTCACGGCTCCACAGTTGATAAAGGCTTGGGAGAAAAGACTGGAGGATGCTCCTGTATATGCATGCATGCAAATAATGCATGGAAAGAAAGCTGGTGCATGGAATCTTCAAACCGGTCCCATAAAACTGCGGGGTAGAGCAAGGGACATGGAATGCTCAATCAGGATGGATACTGAGAGTGGATGACTTACAGTCTTTTGTCTCAATGTTTGTCACATGATCCCATTACATCTCTTTAAGAGTGTCCTACAGAGCTAGCACAAACAAATAGCCAAAGATCCCTCCCTCCTAAAGTCAAGCTTTGTACAAGTCTGCTTGCCCCTTCAGCTGACTCAGGGGAATAGTCTTGATCCACATACAGATTGTACCTAGAGCTTATGGTGTGTTCAGTTAAATAAAGGGTCCCTGAAAAACTTGGAAAATTCCGTTGCTTTCAAAGAGAGGCCATGGCTAATGGCTGACCTGCGAATTACAGGGCAGGTGGAAAGGGATGCTCCCCTGCCTGCAGGCACAGTCCTATGACCAAAAGGGTGTTGGGCTGCAGAGTTACAACACCTTTAATATGCAGGATTTACTGGCTCCATTTCAGCTGAAACTTAGGAAAATAAAATGGAACAAGAAAAACCCCAAACAAAGGAAGTATGTAACATTAAGAAAGCTGGGCAGGAAAGAAGTTATCCAAAGGATAGTGGGACAGGACCTCAAATGGGCAAATCTCACACTGGGCTCGTGTACATATGGGAAGACAGGAGGAAAAGAATTACAAGAGCCAAAGATTCCTTTAGGAAACTTCTGAGGGAAAGGTACTGAGAGAACCTTGGATCTGGTCCTTGCCTTGGCAGTGAAGAAAATGGAGCCCTGAGGCCCACATCCACTCAAAGCCAGGGCTAGAGTGTGCATCTCCTGAAAATTACAGCAGGTGTGTTCAGCTGAAGCAAGATTCTGTTTTACATGTTTATTTCCTGCTCCTATTTGGACCTCAGTATGTTTGACCCATAAAGCAAAACTTCATCTTGGGGGAAAAGAAAGGCTGAGAGGCACTGGATGAAAGGGCAGGTTAGACAAGTTGATGGCTGTACGCCTGTCATTACTGGCCCAGCAGGCTGAAGGGAAGGAAAAGGATTATCTTGGATGGACACCGAGCGTCAGTTCTGGTCAGCTGGAGTCTCTCATGACAGGAGGCCTGAGGATATTTGCAATTATACTGGAAGGGTCAGTCAAGTCTCCTCAACAAACAAACAAAACAACAGAAGAAGGCAATAAAGAAAAATTAGTTCTGTGCTTTTTTGTTGGCGTTTCTCCTTTACATGTCATAGCCCATAGCCACTGGAGCTCTTTACTTCATACACACTTGATAATGTTCTGATAAAAAAAAAAAATAGCAGAGCGTGGCTGCAGGGACAGGGAAACTCAATTGCCACTATGGTTTCGTATACAGATTGTGTCACACTCAAGGCTGAAATCCTAAACTATGTATTTTTACCCCCTCTAAGCTGCCTATTGTGCGCTTATAAACAGGAACCTGGCAGCATGTCAGGGGTGCAAATTGATTTCCTTTCCCAAATAAAATTGTAAAAAGCAAATAAACAAGGTTATGTGGCCTAATGAAACATTACATGCCAGGCTGGGGAGAATTCCTTTCAAATGTATTTTCTTGTGCAAAACCAACACAAAGCATCCATGAAAGGCTCTTTCATAAACAACATGTTTACACAAGAATGCATTACTTGAAAGAGAAGGAAAACTATGGTGTATCTCCCATGATATATTTGGATTATGTTTTATGAAATAAATTAGGAGGCGTTGGAAGGAGGGAGTTTCTGCAGTGCTAGAGAATCTGAAAATTAACTGAAACTGCTTTAAAATAATATGGATATTCTTGTTTGACCATTAAAAAAAATCTGGGTGTTTTCATAACTTGTCAACAGGCTTAAGAAGTCCACCTTCAGGGTTATCTTAATGGACTGAATCTCACTTGGAGAAGGAAGTGGACGGGCCCACCCCACTCTAAGATCCTGGGAGAGCTGACTTGGCCGACTGGCATCAGTGGAAACATCTCCTGGAGAGTGGCCTATTTCCTAATGGAGATGCCGCAGCCAGCTGGAAGCAGTTCCAGTAATCGAATGTGTAAGAAACTTCGCTGTAAATTGCCTACCTCATACTTTACAACAAAGAATGGTGAATTTGGCTCTAAACCCAAAACTGTCTCTGGTGGACTGTGAGCCCCAGACCAAATCATCCCATATCATCTCCCATCCTTCTCCCACCTCAAAAACATTTCTTGCCGAGAAACTCAGTAGCATGGAACCCCATAGCACTTACATAGGCAAAGTCCTAAGACATCCGGCATGCAATCAGAAGGACAAGGTAATCGGGGCAAGGGCAAGACAGCAGGAAAGGGGTTAAGGACATAGCTTAGTTGGTCAATTGCCTGTAAAGCAAGCATGAAGACTTGCATTTGATCTCTAGCACCCAAGTTAAAAAGAAAAAAGCCAGGTGCTTGTAATCTCACCACAGGGGAGGCAGAGGCGGAAGGATCCCTAGGGCTTTTTGGCCAACTAGTCTAGACTAACTGGCAAACCCTGGAACCCCGAGAGAGACCCTGTCTCAAAAAACAAGGTGATGGCTCCTAAGGAAAGATACCTAATGTTGGTCTCTGTTACACACATCTGCACATATCTATACTCTCCACACAAACACATGGGTGCATGTACACAGAGAGAGACAGAGACTGCAGGAGAACAGAGGTACTGTCTGCACTGGTCACATAGAAACAGAGGACATTTTGATTGCTGTTCTGATAAACTAGCCTTCTCCAATGCTACCAGCTGTCCTTAGGACACAGTCAGCATGTACTTAGTAACCTGGAGCAGCACAATTTAAGTTTCCATGACCCCAGGATGGCCTTCGTAATCAAAATAGGAAATGAACCTTTTGCCCTACTTAGAGCTCCTAGTTAGCCTTGAAATGTAATTCAGCTAGCTAGTTAGAAAGAGAGAACAAATTGCCCAGAAAGCACAAGAGATCACAGCCTTAACCTGTTCCGTGTGGTGCTGTGAAGTCAGGCTCTGAGTTGATGAGCTCCCTTCCTCTGCCACACTGTGCTTATCAGACAGTCTTGCCCAAGTCTCCTGACCACTCAGAAATGTCTTTTCTTCATCACTTTCAAATCGACAGCAAACACTGTTGGGGACTGATGGTCATGTTGATTAATGAGGTAGTATTTGTAAAATGCTAAGCGCTTCCCGGTCTAATGATCAAATGCAAGAGCTTTAGACCAAATGCTCTGGAGAGCAGTTAAAGCACAGAAAGGGTTAGGCCCAAGTCGGCTGCAACTCTGTACTAGGGAAGGAATTGAAGAGGGGGTGTGCTTTCTGAACGGATTTGGCTGAGGGGCTGGGGCACTGCGAGCAAGGAAGTGAGACAAAAGAGTGTTTGGGGGGCTAGCATTTCTGAAACATGAATAATTTTGTTTCTAGAATGAATCATTAACTTTAAATTCTGCATCCTTTTCAGCAACACCAAAGATAATTACACAAACCTGTTTTCTCTGCACACAAGCCCTTGGAAGGTGTGTTCCAGATGTGTAAGAGTGGAGTACAAGGAAATATTTGCTTTTATCCTAAGAAAAGGATGCATCGTGGAAGGGAGTTTGGTGAGGAGCACTGTATACCAAGAGTAACTGGCAACTTCACCTCCCCTGTTTTCTGGGGAAATGGAGGAATCAAATTAATCACTGGCAAATTTGATAACAGATGTGTTTCTTGGCGAATCTACATTAAGCATTCGAGAAGTAATTACCCCCTAAAGCGTGTGGTGTTCCTGTGTGTACTTGGCACTCTGCAAAGTCTTCAGCCCCTTTGTTTTTATCTGACTTGAAGTTGGAGCCTCGGGGTGATACTTCAACTGCTGCTTTAGATTATAAACTCTTAACAGCACCTTGCTTGAGGGCACTGTGTTTATTGACGCTATGTAAGCAATTTACAGTCCCTTAATAGCGCATTCGCCACAATGTTGCAGTGTTTAACTTGTTAAATTATATTTAGAGCTTCAGGGAAAATTACCTCATTGGCTTCACTAGAGTAGTTATTGATATCATGGAGTTATGGCGACACCCACCTGACTGGTGACAGCCACAGGGACGTTTTACAGGCTGGGGTCAAAGGCAGAGGGCAGAGTTTGAGCCAAGCTGAGGGAGCAGGGAGCTGAGCAGAGAGACAGAGGAGGGGACTCCAAAGGAGAGCTGTCACAGACTGAAAGGGCCAGCCCCTTAGAGACTTACTACAGCAGGAAGCAAAGAAAGAGCCAGGCATGGGCACATGGAGCTCAGCCTTGCTCTTCTTTGCCTTCATGATACACCAGTCACTTTTCAAACCCAATATGCCCTCCTGCTAGAAAGTTGCCAGGAATTCTGGATCTGGGAGTGCCACTGACTCAAGCAGCTCCCACACACTTTTCCGGTCGGCTTAGTGTCCAGAGTGCAGCTTTTTGGTCTTTAGGACCAAAAGATTCCAAAGGAAGCAATGTATTCTAGCTTGTCTTCTATTGCTGTCACAAAACACTGATCAAAGGCAATTTGGAGAGGAAAAGGTATATTTGCT
Source organism: Meriones unguiculatus (assembly GCF_030254825.1). Taxonomy (NCBI): domain Eukaryota; kingdom Metazoa; phylum Chordata; class Mammalia; order Rodentia; family Muridae; genus Meriones; species Meriones unguiculatus. The sequence goes on from NC_083351.1 coordinate 53,223,960, forward strand.
CTTACAGCTTAATCTCTGAGAAAAGCCAAGGCAGCAACTCAAGGGAAGAACCTGGAGGCAGGAACTGAAGCAGGGGCCACAGAGGAATGCAGCTTGCTGGCTTGCTCCCTGCGGCAGGCTCAGCCTGTCCAGAGGTGCCACCCCCCGCCCCAGGCCCCTCAGACTGGCCCACAGGCCCATCTGATGGAGGCAATTTCTCACCCAAGGCTCCCTCCTTCCCAGGTGACTCTAGCTCATGTCAAGCTAATAAACTAACCAGCCCACAGTGTAAACATCACCACAAAGAGCAGAGCAAGCAGGAGAAGGAATGGAGGAAAAGGCAAGAAAAGTAGCCCCAACATCCAAAGAGGAAGGGGTGGAGGGAGGAGAGGAAGAAGAGGATGAGGAGGAAGCGGCAGGAGCAAGAACCCCATCATTATCCCAATAAAGAGAGATGAAAACAAGGCTAAAATATCTTTGGGCCCAAAGCCTAATTAAGTCATGAGGCCTCTTCAGCAAAGCAGCCAAAGGCCAAGGTATTAACCGGCCACAGAAGCAACAGGGGCTAGACACTGAAAGCAGCCAGGTGGCTGATGCATTCTGGGGTCATAGTTCATGAGATGTATCTACCCAGTGGCTCACAAACAGCTAAGGGGTGAAATGAGCCACCAAAATGACGAGGGGTGAGGCAAGTGGCCTCTGGGCTTAAGGGCCTTTTCCTATACCTCCATTCTACAGCAGGTCTTTCTACTCAGGTACCTCACACTAGACAAATGAAACTGAAAGCTGAGAAGCCACTTAGTGAAGGGGGTTGCTCACCAGGCTTGGGGGCTAACGTGATCATTAACAAGGAGTACCGGGGCAAAGGCAGGTTGAAATGTACCTCAAAGGTAGGGGGTAACACTGTTGGCACCTAAACACCAGGTTTCGTGATAGAAAGTTTCGAGTGTATGGACGCTGAACACGAAAACAGGCTCTTGCGGAAAAGCTCCAATGTTAAGCTAAATTCAGGGTTTCCCGTTCCTCTGAAACTTGATAGATTTTAATGGTGGATCTATTAATTCCTATATGATGGCTGGGGTTACGGTTTTCAAGCTATATGTCCAGGTGATCAAGAAGCTGTACCAACCTCCAGGGGGTGGCGGGGGATGAAGTTCGAGGAACACACAGCCGCAGAGGACATCTGTTGGACACTGTGCAAACGTGGGTTGTTGAGGTTTCAACATTACCTCATATGAGCTGCCTGTCTTTAGACTGTATCACATCTGTAGCAGGGCGGGTTGTTGGTGGCTGTTATGATTAAAAGCAAGAGCGTGCGAAAATAACCGTGGAGCAGAGGAAGGGTGTGCCCCGGTGTCCACTCTGAATCTCAGGTTTTCTGAGACATTGAGCATTGCCGTAGAAAGCAATGGTGGCAAAGAATAAAATCAGGCTGTTATTCTGGTTCTTCTGCTATCTTTCTATTACTTATTTCTAATAAATACAAACATGCATGTACTTATTAAAGTGTTTAGACCTGAGGGCTTACTAAACTGAATGTTGGGGAATTATTTTTTTTTTTTTTGGCTTAGGCATGGTTCCCCTCCCCCACAGTAGTGAAGTACAAAAAGTGTGTGCAGCTGAGAAAGACCTTTATAGCCTAGTGAAGAAAGACTGACGGAGGAACAATTCAAGGAGAGATTTAACAAAACCCATTATCCAAGAACATCAGTGGGGTTGATTAGCCGTTAGGACAGCTGGTCACGTGGCTGCATGAAGACCCTGCTATACTTTTCAAAAACTCAGATGGTCTGGCAAGTTGTTGAGCCAGCATCTGGGCATTTCTATGGACTGAATTCAGGAAGCTCCCAGTGCACATGAGAACAAGAGCCAGTCATTTCTGTATGTTTAACTGTCTCCGCATCTACTGGGCCCTACCAAAGCGCTCACATTTAGTGATCTTTCTGTGACTCTGCTTTACGCTTCTGGCGGTGCCATGAATGCCACCTGTCATCTGTCACTGTTTGTTGGATGAGCATGGATCAGCTTAGAACATCTAGAGACATCTCCCTGACTATTGGTAGAACCGTAGAGCCAAGGTCTTTTAGAGTTTAGCAAAGTTAGGACCCAGCTTCACAATGCTGCGAAGTGTATGGAAAGGGAAGCTTTAAAGGATCAGAGAAGATGGAGTTTTTAGTATCAGAAAGCATCTTCAAAATCTCTCACTGTCCTGTATCGTTAACTTGACGCTGTAAAGACAGCGGAGAAAGGATTCTCAATCGCCAGACGATATTGCCTAGTAGACATGGATTGCTGCTCGGCATTGTCTTAATTGTTAATTGATGTGGAACTGCCCAGCCTACTGTGGACAGCGCCATTTCTTGGGCAGGTGGTCCTGGGTTTAGAAGAACACTGGCTAGGCACGAGCCTGTGACTGAGCCCCAAGCAGCATTTCTCCCTGGTTTCTACTTCAAGTTCCTGCTTGGATACCTGCCCTGTCTTTCTTCAACGACAGACTGAAACAAACCCCATTTCCCCCTAAGTTGTTTTTAGTCATGGTACTTGTCATAGCAACAGACTGAAACTGGCACATCTACTAAAAGCCAAATATTTCCACTGTGAAAAAGACAAGGAGAGTAGCCCCCAAATCAAGGATTAGTTGTGCAGAGTTTAAACTCAAGCCAGTGCCACTCATGGGAACTGACATGTCTGGCTGGCTACAAAATTAATTCAATTAAATTTCTAATTAGGAATTGTCCAGAGACCAGGCATGGAGGTACACGCCTTTAAGCTCAGAGGCACGCAGAGGCAGGTAGAACTTTGTGAGTTCAAGGCCAACTTGGTCTACAAAGTGAGTCCAGGACAGCCAAGGCTACACAGAGAAAACCCTGTAGCAGCTTTATTTGTAATAGCCAGAAGCTGGAAACAACCCAGATGTCCCTCAGTTGAGGAATGGATACAGAAATTGTGGTACATCTACACAATGGAATACTACTCAGCAATTAAAAACAAGGAAATCATGAAATTTGTAAATGATAGGAGCTAAAAAAGATCTTCCTGGGTGAGGTATCCCAGAAGCAGAAAGACACACATTGTATATACTCACTTATAAGTGGATATTAGACATATAATATAGAATAATCATATTAAAATTGGTACACCTAAGGAAGCTAATCAAGAAGGAGGACCCCAGGTAAGATGTTCAATCTTCATTCAGAAAGGCAAACAGGACAGACATCGGAGGAGGAAGAAAACAGGGAACAGGACAGGAGCCTACCACAGAGGGCCTCTGAAAGACTCTACCCAGCAGGGTATCAAAACATATGCTGAGACTCATAGCCAAACTATGGGCAGAGTGCAGGGAAGCTTATGAAAGAAGAGAGATATAGTAAGACCTGGAGGGGACAGGAGCTCCACAAGGAGAGCAACAGAAACAAAAAAATATGGGCACAGGGGTGTTTTGTGAGACTGATACTCCAAACAAGGACCATGCATGGAGATAACCTAGAACCCCTGCACAGAAGTAGCCCATGGCAGCTCAGTGTCCAAGAGGGTTCCCCAGTAATAGGAACAGGGACTCTCTCTGACATGAACTCATGGACTGGATCTTTGATCACCTCCCTCCGAGGGGGGAGCAGCCTTACCAGTCCACAGAGGAAGACAATGCAGCTAGTCCTGATGAGACTTGATAGACTAGGATCAGTTGGAAGGGGAGGAGGAACTCCCCTATCATTGAGGAGGGGCATAGGAGAAGAAGAGGAAGAGGGTCAGGATTAGGAGGAAATGGGAAGGGGCTACAGCTGGGATACAAAGTGAATAAACTGTAATTAATAAAAATTTTAAAAAATTTAAAAAATTGTTCAGAGAATTTGTTGAAATCTACTATAATTGAGGAGTAAGAGGAATGATGTGCAAATTACTTACGATATACACGTATATATGTTTGTGTATATTATATTATCAATATATATGAATACTATACATTAACAAATTAATGTATATATTAGTAATGTGTAGGAGGGTCTCACATCCACCTATGAATGTGTACCACGTGTGTACAGTGCCCATGGATGCCAGAAGAGGGCATTGGATCCTCTGGAATTGGAGTTGCAGATTTGTTAGCCATCATGTAGACGCTAAAAGCTGAACAGTGAGTCCTCTGTAAGAGCAGCAAGTGCTCTTTGCTGCTGAGCCACATCTCTGCCCCCCAGAGTTCTAAACCTCAATGTATGTATTTGCTCTCTCTGGGCATTCACTTGTGAATAGCAGTTAATTAGGTAAAACACATGGCCCTCCACTGGCTTCTTCAGGAATCCCGTGAGAACTATATAGCATGTCATCTTTGTCTTCACAGATTGCACAGATCACCTGTTGGAATTTCACTGTGTAAGTATGTAGGCATCATCAGCATACCCGTGCAAATCAGACAGGTGTCCAGATAAGCAGAGTCCTGGGGCAGGAAGGTTGACTCTATGCATCAGTGGGCTAGGCTATGGGTGAGCAAGGAAAATCGGGAACTCAATCAGAATGACTTCCTCACTGACACGCTCCCGATAAAGAGTTATAAAGCACCATTACCCAGAGCAAGATGAGCCTCTTGTCCTATGGAAAAAATGTAAGATAGATGAGACAAACTGCCACAAATGAGTCTATTCCAAAACAAGGCTCAAGCAAGTCACATTGGTCAAGTCTGAAACCTGGGGATGTCCAAAGAATCCTTATGAATATGGTGACATCTGATGTAATGCCTCTTCATGGCCTTCACTGGCCTTCCTCTAAGCTCAATCACAAGATTCAGTAAGCCCTATTCATCTTTGTTGATTCTTGCCAACACCAGGCCAAGAGCATCTGGGCTAAAGAGAGAGAGGAGTAAAGGATGGCTCTCACTGACACCCACATGAGAATCACACAAGTCTGACCTCAAACATTTCTAAGTTGGGGGAAAAGTGATTTTACATGGACAGGCAGGCGAAGGTTTAGAAAAATGTGTTCTGAACACACTGAAGTATAAACAGATGCCCTGTCTCTATGCTGGGGACCACACATACACACACACACACACCACAAAATGACCCTAAGGCTTGTTTAGATTTAAAGCTATTGCTAATAGTCATTTACGCTGGATTCATCATATGTGTGTGCATACTATACATTTGTGTATAGCATGTGTATATTGCATATGTATGTGTATGTATGCAAATATATACTATATGCCAACCAAATACAGTGCTTCAGCACAATGGACTACTAAAATTCTAACACATGCTATGCCCTGGATGAATTCTGAAAGCATGTGCTCAATGAAGTTTGCAAGATCACATGTGGTTTGATTCCATGTGTAGAACATGTCCAGAACAGGTAAATCTGCAGAGGAGAAAAGTCGAGTTTGATTGCCTCGGACTGAGGATGGATGGGGGTGAGAAAGAGTACCTAATGGGTGTGAGGTTTCTCTTCGGAGTGATGGAAACCATCTGAGTGTAACCATGAGTAAGTAGAGTGTGTGGACTGCCACCACACTCTGTGATCTGGCACAGAGAAGTATATGGCAACAGGCTGTGCTGGGGAAAGCCGCCCCTTTTTGCCTGAAGCAGGGGATTCACCACACATGTCAAAATCTGCTGGGAGGCATTTTTTTTCCCCTAGCTCCATAATAATTTAAGGGTTGCTGTCCATTTAAAGGCTGTTGGCTTTTCCACAGGTGCTAGCACAATCGCATTCAATTCCCACACAAACAACCCCTAGTTCTTTAGAGAACATGTATATTCCAGAACATACTCATGTGAGTGTCCAGGAAGGAGAGGGGAAGAGCAATGGAAACTGAAGGTGAGACACTAGAGAAACAAGGCTGGAATGGAGGGGTCTCAGACCAGTGAAGACAATGTAACAATGTGCTGCAATCTAAGAAGTCACTCAACTCTGAGTCCTGGAGTGCCAGAGGGAGCTTCACACAAAGAACGTAAAATAAAACTTTTAAAGTACATTGTTGCTTAAGTAAGCAGCCATAGTGATGCTATACTTTCCTGAAAATAAGCAATAAAGTATGCAAGCCCTTGTAATAGCAGGGAGAGTGCACAGGGCAGTGCAATGCTCAGGTCAAAGGAGGAGAATACATCTTCGCTTCTCTCAGAAAGGATAACACGCTCCCTGAATAAATACGTAGGTGATGAGGGCTTCGTACAGATCAATCAACCAAAGATTCACTAGCAAGAGGTAACTTTCATGGCAAAGGATCAAGGAGAGCATCCAGGTAGAAAGTAGACGGGGGGGGGGGGGGGAGTGAGGGGAGACAAAGAAAAATTATCTATTCTCCTTCCATGTTTTGTGATGTTTGGTTGGATCTGGCCTTTGGCACCAGTGGTGAAGGAAAGAGGACTTTGTACATCCCATGTTTCAGGAAGGAAAACTTCAAAGATGAGCCTATCTTTAACTTAGAGACCGCCATCTCCAGGTCTGTAATATCAGTCTATACGGAGTCGAAGTGAAAATAACTTCCAGTTCACAGTGACAAGAACGTGTCTCCATTCTTTATCTGCGTCTTCCTACCATCCCCGTGACTACAGCTCCTGGAGAGGGGCTGACCTTCCGAGCCAAGTGCATTATACAGATCTGCCTGTTTGTCATCACTCCTGAAGGGGCATTCTCAGCAGACCTGCTGATTCCCAGTGTCCCTCTGGCCTCTGCACATCAGTTAGGTTAATGGAGCCTTCCACCCCATCCCCACATCCCCCCCCGCCGGCTTCCAGCTCTTCAGAGCACCAGACTTTCTAAATGACAGTGGTGTCCACTGAGAACTGTGCAGGGAGGAGCCTGGGCCTGGGCCGCTTTCATATTCCAGCAGTCTTGCCCTCTGGAGACTCTTGTTCTCTTGGGAAGATACATTGCTGCCTTTTGTCTTTTTTGTTTTTCACATGCTGCAGAACACAAGGCAGCTATATCGGGATGCTGCCAGGATGCCAAGGCTTCTGTGTTTAACAGGCACATACTACCTTGTAGGAAGTCTGTTGGAGCAACAGGGGAGTTTAAAGGTCACGGGTAGTGACTGCTCCAGGCTGTCCTGTTGAGATGGATGCTGCAGGCTTGGCCCCGTGGTGTAGTGGTCAGCATGTAGGCCTCTGAAGGGATGTCGTGAGGGCTTTGGAATGTGTCAGAGCAGACCTTACTTCCAAGCCCACTAACCATTAACCCGGCATCCAAAGTTCATGTATCTGCGCAGCAGCTAGGATCACAAAGCACCGGCCCTGGGCTAGACTGTGAGAGGGGAAATGGTGGGCAGGATGTAAGAACAAAACGACAAGAGCAGCTCCTACAGGTCAGTTTCAAAGTCAGCCTCTTCATTAGAAGAGAGAGAGAGCGAGAGAGCCAGGGACCAACAGTAGATACTAAGCTACAAGAACAAGGACTATACCCAAGACGGCTCTTCCAAAGAAAGTTACTTCTGGCAACATAGCTCTCATAAAGCCAAGCATTTATGCAGCAAGACAGACCCAGGCATTTAGAGATCACAGCACTTATGTGCAATAGATAAGATCTCCTCCACTCCTCAGGTGAGAAACGGCTCGCTGACGAATCAACATTAGGCACCTAGTTGGCATGCAGAGAGGACAAGGTGCTATCTCCCCCAATCCATAGCTCCCTGTGGGGCCCCTGTGGTGACATGTTCAGGACTGCCCTAATTTGATATTAAACACAGCACAGGGCACCGCGTCCAAAACAAGAGCAACAACAAGAACATTTTCTCTTTTTCTTTGCTCGATGCGATTGAGATCTGTTCTGTTAAAACTCCAGCCAATTGTGGCCTATCTTTTCCACAGAGGCAGGTTTCACTCCAGCAAGGTTATGACATGAATCATATTTGGGAAATGGACTTTTATGTGGTCTCATAAGCTTGCCACCATTCTGTGGTGGCTCCAAAGAACAGCATAAATCTACTTGCAGCGAGATGGAAAGACGCCATCTCATACATAATTAGGAACTTTTAAAAAAGATAGGGCCAGTAATCTCATTCAGACGTAGAAAAGGCTGAGAGGGAGATAGACAGATGGCGAGATAGACAAACATCAATGCTTGACAAGTCTTTTAGAGTACGCTAAATCTTAGCATGGAAATTAAAACTTTGTGCTAGTATAAAAGAGAGATGAAGCGTGGCCCTGTGTGAGGAGAGCCAGGGCTAGAGGCATGAGAAGGGAGAGGCTGCCGTCGTTGCCTCCTGGGAGATCTGAAAGGTCTCCTGGCACACGCTACTTTGGTTCTTCAGAGACAGCCTGCAGACATTCACTGTGTAGACTCCAAACAACTGAGCGTGAGCTGGGCAAGTGGGCATGCTGACATCCTCACGAGGCTAACAGAACCATGCGCAAAAGACCTCTGTGCACTTACAATTAAGTTACGTGGCGATAAGATACTTACGATGATAGTGATTGGGGTGACTATGATGAGGAAGAGAACTGGTGTCAGAAGCAGGGTGAACAAGAGCCAGGGCCCAGAGTCCTGTGGCGGCTCAGAGGCCACTCTGAGATGGGAACAGCCAGATGGCATCGGCTGATTCGTATTTAACAGGATTTAACATTCAGTAATGTACCCCCAAAATGTACACGCGGTAAATTAAGGCTGTAATTCCATCTTGGTGTTATGGTGACATGAAAATCCACTCAAGCTTGGCTGTCAGGGTTTATGAAGTTATCAAAGCCCCTTGATGGAATTACAGCACTGTTATGCACAGCTGGGGGCACATTACTCTTTATCTTAACAGCAGTTAAAAGCGCAGTGGCACAAAAGGGCACTAAAATACCAGTTCCCTATTAGTGAGCAGCAGGGACAGAGGATGGCCACATGCATATATGCACGCCTCTGTCTCTGTCTGTCTCTCTCTATCTCTCTGCCTCTGTCTTTCTCTCCCCCCCTCTGTTTCTGACCCTCTCTTCCTCTATCTCTTTCTCTTTTTCTATCTCTCTCTCTGACTTTCTCTCCCTCCATATCTCTCTCTCTCTCTCTCTCTCTCTCTCTCTCTCTTTCTCTCTCTGCCTCTGTCTCTCCACTTCACCCCTGACATTCAGTCTCTGAATCACTCATCACCAGTCTTGGGTTCTGTATTGACCACACTGTCTGCACACGGGTTTAGCAGAATCGCTCACAGATAAACAGTGTCTGAAGCATCCTGCCTTTTGCTGCCTTCTGAGCATAAAGGAACATCAGCAGGGATTCAGTCTGCTCCCCTGTCCTCTCGAAGGGAGCCGTCAACATACTAAAAGCAGGAAAAATGACTTGTGAAATTTAAAAATAAATAGCAGGCCAGTTAGAAACAGCAGGTCTGGGGGTTCCATCTGGGTAGGACCCACTACACTATCTGCAAATTGTGTCATTTGGTCAGCCTGCTGTCCCGTTCTGAACCTTAACTACCTACAACGTGGCCATGAAAATGGAATGTGTTTCTTCAGGGTTGAGGGCAAGAACAGCAGAGCATGCTCAGCCCAGGCTAGAGCTGCACTCACTCTCATCAAAGGCAAACCACCACCACATCATTCATGGTGGTGTTTTCTTCTTATATTTCAGTGTTTCATTGCATTTATTTTGTGTACATGGGGAGGTCAGAGCATAACTTGCTGGAGTTGGTTCTTTCCTCCTGTCATATGGATCCCAAGGATCAAAGTCAGGTCATAGAGCTTGCGTCATTACCTTTGGAACCATCTCACAGGCCCTACTTCATTTTCTTTTTGTTTCTTTGTTTATTTGTTTTGTTTTTTTTCTGAGATAAGGTTCTACTACACAGCGTGGACTGACCTTGAACTTATAGCTTGAGATCTTTCACCTAAATGCTAAGATTATATAAGGTCACCACCATGACCAGCTATACAGTCAAGTAAATATATTGATTGACAGCTATAAGAAGCCATGAATCAAATTAGAACCGTGAGCCCGTAATAGGATTCACAGGAGAAGCTGCAATGTACACTCAGGAGAATCCTTTTACCCTTTCCACTCAACACCAAGGACAATGGAGACCTTGCTAACTGCGTTAGAACCCACGGAGATGAAGTATGAGATGGTGAACTGTTACTAAAAGATTAACAAAGGACTGTAACCATGAGTTCTGTAGTGAGGACAACTTTCCATTGACCGCTGCTGATCTCCTGACACAGAGCTAACACACAGAACTGAGTGTGGGTCCTTGGGCTGATTCCGTGTGTTTGTCCTTGCGTAAGTTCCTCCAGGGTTGAACCGGTGACTTCTAACGTTAGACGTTTATCAGTAGATCAAGAACTCAAGGGCTGTCAAGAAGCCAAAACTGTGTGCTTCCAAAATAAGACCTCACAGTTCCCTCCTACAGTTACCTGGTTGAATTCTAAGAGAGTCTCATATCTTTGTAAGCATCCAAAAGAGATCTTTCCTTTCTGCCTTAGAATGTATTTACTTCCATGTCATTTCAGTGAGGTGTGAAACTCTAACAGCAACTACAACTAGAATTGAGCACTTGAGAATAAAAATGATGTCTGATAAATGCAGTTTAGGTCAGGTGAGCATTCAAGCTGTCAAGGCATCCACAGGTGTATTTTAATTAAAAACAAAACAAAACAACAACAACAACCTTATTTTATGTGTATGGTATGGTTATTTTGTCTGCATGTGTGTCTGTGCGCCACATGCCCAGTGCCCCTGGAAAGTAGAAAACAGTAGTGGATCCTCAGGAACTGAAGTTATACATAGTTGTAGATGCTGGGTGCTGAGTGCTGGGTGCTGAGTGCTGGGTGCTGGGAATTGTACCCAGGTCCTCTGGAAGAGCAGCCAGTGTTCTTAACCACTGAGCCGTCTCTCCAGCCCCACTAGGCATGTTTTAAAGAGAGATCGAGGACTGTCCATTGGTCCAGCAGATGAGTTCAGCATGAGAAGACATGCAAAGAGTCCCCAGGAGCTCCTGAGTATCAAGGCAGGTGGAGAGATGGCTGGGCTAAAGGAACCCTTAGCGTTTTTCACTGTCACACATCTGATCTGATGTCCTGAGAATTGTGCCTTCCTTTCTCATTCTTAATACCAGATCCAGCTGTACAAGCTAAGAGTAAAAAGAAAAGACAGATGTGCGCCGCTCACCCACACCAAGGACGATTTTTAGTGTAACTTCAGATGTCGTTGTCCTGCAGTGACGGTGTCACTGCTCGTAAGTAAAAATAATTATCTCATAAATGCTATGGGCAGTTCATTGGGATGCATGGTTAGACAATGTGGGCAGATGCAGCCTCTGGCCAAACAGGAGGCCTCCTCCAGGATCACACACTCGGCCTCAGACTACAGAGCTATCTTACCCAGCACTTCCAAGGCCCCCTGCCCACCAGAGCTACCTCCTCTCATCTTATCTAAACCAAAACATATTCTCAGGAGCTAGTCTCATAAACTCAGTCCCCGAAGGAAGGACAGCTAATGAGACTTAATGATGTTTTCCCATGGTGTTATATGTTAGAACTGCTAAGCAAAGTAGCAATAAAGCACACTCAAAGAATGAAGTTCAGACTGTAGCATTGCAGGATATCTAGGTGATTGGCACTCAGAAAAAATTACTGGTCCGCTTGAGTGGTACTAAGCAGATACTCCGTACTGCAAGCAAGGCTAAAGGCTGGCATCCTTCAAGTTTGGGAAATGCTTTTTCTAAACCTGTTGAAGTCTTCAATGTTTCTTGAAAACAGCCACTAGTCTCTCAAGACTCTCGGCTTGAGGGCAGGTCTTCCTGAAAGACCCCCTCCCCTCGCTCCACGTGTAGCATGCATCCTTGGATGTAGCCATAACAGTTTATGCTTAATGAATGAGAAAGAATGTCCATTTCACTTGCTTTATGGCTTGGGTGACGGTGGGCTGGTAACCAAAAATGCCTGTGCTTATTTTCAGAACTGACACCATGACGGCCAATCCATCAACCGCCATCTACAGAGTTCTCACAGGATGACGACGGTGGTTTTTGTCTTGGGAGGATTTTAAGTGCTGAGAGCCTTAACATCTGTTCACTTCGTGGGGACCCTGCCTTCACCCAGACTTTTTGCTAGGTTAGCCTCCTGACTTTGGGGCAGATCTTCCCCTGACTTTGAGGAGTACACCTGACAAAACCATCGCCCACAAAACATTTGACTAGCCAACTATCACATGTTTTATTGGTAGGGAATGGACTTGGGGATGAGGAACAGGCTGTTGAGAACATCGTGAGAGACAGTCATTCATTTGTCAGTCTTATCTACTTAGTGCATTAATTCCCACACAGGAAACAACAGTACTGACTTCTTGGGAACAAAGGAGACTGGGATGCTAAGAGGTTTAGGTAATATTGTGGTATTTAAGATACATGCCTCTCAGGCCAGGAACAGGCAGGGGGTAGGGCAGACAGGCAAGGTAAGCTAGCAACAGGCTCTGGCTATTTACATTCAGCCCCAGGATAACCAATAATAGTATTAATTGACTAGTAATTCTAACAGCAAACATTTACCCAATTGCTGCTCTATGCTACTATAAAAACTCCCAATGCATCACCAAAATTAACACATTAAGCCCTGTCTTATAGAAAACAAGACTGTTCACTTTATTTTCCTCAAAGGGAAACTGAGGCACATAGCAACTTGCTGGTGACATGCACAATAGCCTCTGCGGTGAATATACTAAAAATTTGTGGAGTTAAACTGTCCAAATCAGATTTAGTAGAGGGTCATAGGTTTTTAATGATAAGATAAATTTCCACAAATTTCAAAGGATTGACCACGCCATATTCTCTACTAATGACAGAATTGAGCTAGAGTCAGTCACAGAAAGGGCTCAGAAAATGCCACCGTGTTTATAGAATAGAAACAATATGCTTCTAAGTAATCCATGTGCTAAAGCTGTGACACAGAGAAAATTAGAAAATATGACTGGGAGAAATAACTCCACGGCTGAGCACAGAATGTGCTTACGGAAGTCTAGAAGCAGAATCTACATGGGGCTTCTCACAACCGCCCAGACCTGCAGTTCTAGGGGATCTGTCACCTCTGAACTCCAGGGGTCCCTGTACTCATCCGAGCATACCCACACAGAAACACATACACATAATTTAAAATGAAAAATTATCCTTAATTTTAATGATGCCACTAAAGTTGTGCTTAGAAAAAAACTGCACGGCTGTACAGGCATGCAGTAGAAAGGGAAGTGACCCAAATCCATGATTAAAAAAAAAAACAAAAAACAAACAAACAAACAAAAACAAATTGCGCTCAGAGAAAGTAGAAATCATAATAAATAAAGCAGAAATCAAAAAAGAGAAAGAGTACAGGCAGAATGTATAAATAAAAAATAAATCTTAAAAAAAAAAGAAAAAAGAGAAACACATATACAATAAAGAAAACTCACATAGCCAAAGTTTGATAATCTCAAAGTGTAAATCACATTGGTCAATCTGTAGCAAGGCCAGTCAAGGACAAGAACTGCAGTCGTAAATGACAGAGGGACTAAAACAGGGAACAGAGACACGGGAGCCACTGAAAACTCTAAGACCCCTTCCAAACAATTTGAAAAACTTACTGCAAACAACACATCCCTAGATAATCTCATTTTATAAACAGAAACATAAGATAAGCTCTTCTTCTACTGTTCTGCTACCCTGTTCAAAGGAGCTCTATAAATAGTTCCTATCACATTGCCATTATCACCACCACCACCACCATCATCATCATCACCAAAACTTGGTGTATCTGCATGCCGTTTCAAAGAGTTAGGAACACTTGTCACACTATTGTTTTCAGGACTGTAGGACAGTCTCCTAATTCTGAAGACTAAGACACTACCAAAGAGGACATCAAAGCCAGAGCCCAAAACCGAGTTTTTTTTTTCTTCTTCTTCTTCATTTCCTCCTTAGTCTAAAAGAGTAATGTTAAGCCCACTCCAACAGAAATCTAGGAGAGCCACAGCATCTAAAGCTGACACAGTGCCACAGTTATGAAATGCTGGCCTTTACCATTTACTGCCAAGCTCTCTAGACTGCAGCTCTGTTTTCAGCATTTTATTACAAAGTAACACGGCTCTCTCTTCACCTCACAGCCAATGAGGTGCGCACAGAGATGTCATTACCACCCTTCCATGTCCTTGATAACTTAACCCTTTACTTGACTGGACTGAATTGTGGTAGGCAGTGATGGGCGGAGCCCAGACTCGAGCAGTCTACCCCAGACCCAGTGCTTTCCCCAGCTCTCTGTACTTTAGAGGGGCCGAACGGCAGCCAGATTAGTCTATGGCAGCTTTTAGCCAATCCATCGAACTGGGAGAGTTAAAGATATTAGAGAAATGGCACAAGCATAATCTGGGATCGGCTATTATTGCAAGCTTTGTGAAAAGCAAGCTTTTCCTCAGTGGGGAGTGCCTCGGAGTGATACAGAGGCCTCACTCCCTTCTCAGTGCCTCAAGACAAGGTCAGCTCTGCCACTGACAGCCTGAGCGCCTCTGAACAAACACCCAGTCTCTCTTCCCATTTCCTCACCTGAAAACCAGGGCTATAGTAGTATCTGCCTTACAGGTTTTCTGCTTTGTTCTAATGTAAAAAAAAAAAAAAAAAACAAAAACAAAACTGTAAAGCACATATCATTAAGAAATGATCAGTACCAGCTGGGCAGGCACACTTCCTCAGTCCTTGGCCGCCTCTAACTTTACTTTGGTTTTAAATTTTACAAACCAAAATCTTTCCTACATCATACTCGCATTAGAATGAAAACGCCTCTCTGAACACTCTCGAGGGTGCCCAGAAGAGGACTTACAGCTGAGCAAATGATGTCTGCCCCGCTACAAATACGTTGAGGAAATGGCAGCGTGAGGAATTTTGACACAGGATGGAGGCTCCGTGCCTAGTTAAAATAAGTGAAACCAGGGAGGGCAATGCATAGGTTCCCTTCCCCCTCCCCCCCCCAGTGATTGTATAAGTGGCATTTTTAAATATTTTACTTGAACTCGGTCACATTCAACCGACAGAGATTTATTAGGGAGAAATCTAAACTGCCCTTTCCATCAAGGCAAGGTGTGGCCAGCACTACTCAATGTGAAAGGAAGGGAGAACGAGAGAGAGAGAGAGAGAGAGAGAGAGAGAGAGAGAGAGAGAGAGAGAGAGAGAGAGAGAGGTATGGGTGCTCTGAGGAGGACACAGAGGGCTCCTCTCTGAGGCAGTCTCCTGTCCTTATGTCTCCCCCGAGAAAAGCAGCTCTACACTTTTTTCAAGATTTGTCAATGCAATGCTACGCTTCTTTTGTTGATTTTCCCTCTTCCTTTGCGCACATGGAAACAAGTTCTGCATCAGTCACTCTTGTTCTCAGCTGAACCGACCATAGTTTGACTATGTCAGGGGAATCCAGACATCTGTACCATCTCCTGTCCTTGTCCATCCCTGGGTCAGTTTCTTTTCCCTATTCTTTTCTGGGGTTTGCTGTAGTTTTGCTTTGGTTTTGAGACAGAGGCTTATGAATTCCAAACTACTCTCAAACTTGCTCTGTAGTCAGCCAGGGCTGGCTTTGGGTTCCTGACTTTGTATGTCAGGTGCTAGAATTCTAGGCATGTGCAGCCACGCCAAGCTCCAGGTCGGGGTCCAAAGCATCTACATCAATGACCAGCCTCTGAGGGGGAATTTAATGATATTTCACTCAAAGTAAATGCAAATAATACACTATATTGAAAAAAAAATCTCCAAATACACTCTACAGAAAATTATTTTGTGCTTTGGTGATGTAGCTCAGAGCTGTTCTAAACAGTCATTATAGGACAGATGGCTGTGTGAGATGATTATAAAAAATTGTTTCATCACACCATTTTATTCTCTTTAGGACCTCATAAAATCTTGTGATATAGATCAAGGATATACAATCGGGTTTTTTTTTTTAATCTATTATTCCCCAATGAACATTTCAGAGTGCCGCAGTTTAGCCTCTCACCTGGGAAGCAGAGCCAACCTTTGCAGCCAGCAAGCTGTGAGGATGGGATCTCCCCTGGCACTTTAAGTTCCCACATCCTGATAGCACCCAGTCCATTATTAATACTCGTCGCTAGCACTGTTGAAGCAAGACAAGGTTTAGCACGAAGCAGGCTTAAGCACTGACGCTACTTTGAAGAAAACACAAGCCAGAGTTAGTTACATTCCAGCCTTCTTCCTACGCCGGAAGAAAGATGTTAGGTAAGGTACTTAACCACCCTGGACTTCAGGCTTCCCATCAAAAGCACACACAACAGCTACCTTCAGGATTCAACGGAAGCTGAGGGAGACCAAGTAAGACAGTGCATCTAATATTGAGAAGTGACAGGGACCGCAAGAGATCTGTGTGTGCTCAGCCCTGGTAAATGTTCCATATGTGGTGGCACATAGCGTTGGTAAGGGCACTATCAGCGGAGTTAGTGACTTAGGCTGATGTTTGCCTCTGGGGTGGTAGGCCAGAACACACAGAGCCAGTCATTAGCCCCAGGGTGGTCGAGCCAACACCACGCTGCCTTATGAAGGTAAGCTGTCAACTTGCTTTTTAACTTACATTTTTATTAATTTCATATATAAGTACTATATTTACACCATTTCCAAGTATCCCTTCCCACCTCTAATTCCTCCCATGTCCCCCTTCAGTCTTTCTCAAATTAGTACTCACATCTTCTTTAATTATTATTGTTATACACACACTTGTGGAGGGATGGGGAAGAGAGAGAGTGCTCTGAGATCATTTACTGTTGCTTCAAGGTGCCTGAGAAGCTATGGCCTACTTCTCAGCACTGGAGAGACAGGTGTGAAGGTGGAAGCCACTCAGTAAGGAGTCCCTTTGCACCAGGAGGACAGCAGGGATTGTCATTTTGTGACAATAAGATGGGGTCTTCTGTAAGAGGCTCCAGACCCTGCAGAGACCACCATAGTTGTCACACCACATACAATGTGTTTTTCCTTCAGCCTAACACAAGGGGTCTTGTTGTCCTTCTCCCTTCACTGGCCAAGTCAGAGATGGTTCTGGGAAAGGATGGGGAACTGAGCTAAGATGCCAGGCCAGAGCATCTGCCCTTCTAGAAGACTGGTCCTCCCTACCTGCTTCATAAGGATGTCCTTGTCTTTGCACATGTCAGAAAGACAGCACTCTAAATTGAGAGTCAGTTTCCGTTATCTAGCAAGTATCAATGGCAGAGACCTTCTTGGTTAGGGTTGGGGTTTTGCGTTCACTTCCCCTTCTTGGTGCTGGGGATTTTGTCTGGTTTGAATCTGTGTAGGTCTTGCGTGGGCTGTCACAATCTTGTTTAGTTCTTGTGTGTATCAGTTCTGTTATGTCTGGAAGTTGCTGTTTTCTTGGAATCATTCACCATTTTTTGGCTCTTAACAATCCACCCATTTCCTCTTCCACATGTTGTTTTCTTTGAGGAGTGGAGTTATTTTGTTTTGTTTTGTTTTTTGGTATTACTGGGATTTTGATTAATTGGAATTTTACTTTTTTGTTTTGCTTTTTGGAGAGAGAGATGGAGTCAGAGAGACAGAATGACAAGAGAAAAAACATAAATTTGAATTTCGGTGGTTGGGTAGGAAGGTGAGGAAGTTCTGGGAGGAGTTGAAGGAGGGGAAACATGATCAAAATATGTTGTATAAAAATGTAAACAACAAAAACAACAAAGAGCCATTACAGATGTCATTAAGTTTGTCATCATACTGGAAGAAGGTAGGTCCCCAACCCAGAATGAGTGGAGTCCTTATAGAAAGGAGAAATGTGGAAAGAGACACACGGGCAGAGTATGTTGTGATCACATGATCTCCCTCTGCTCATCGGTCACGTTTTCCTGAAGAAGATTATATCTTACCAAGGCCACTGACATCCCTTCCCAGCCTCTGTGTCAGATGGGATAAAGGACAGAGCGCAGATGGAGATGAGAGGACTCTGGAGAGCTTTGGCCTTGCTTGTTTATTCTGGGACACACTTGTGCCATCTCAACTGTGGTCAAAGGACTCTGACTCAGGAACACAAACAAAGCTGACTATGGCCAAGGGCCAGGGTAAAGTTCTCTTGAGCAGCTTTCTTGGAGAGCCATTTTGCATAGCCTTTTATATGATAATCACAGCTCCTTCCTATGTATTGAACTTTGCAGCCAGAAGGAAAAATAAATAAATAAGGCTGACTAATGGCTTGTTTCCCCAGAGGCGGCTTTTTATGGGATCATATGTTTTTTCAGCTTCTCCATCACAGTTTCCTGCTTGGACACTAAGAGCCCTTGACATTGGCTACAACTTCATGCATTATGGATAGCAGACCAAACCACCCCTGAGTGCCTGGACTGGAGGTCCAGTGGAACCACAGCACCATCCCAGGTCACAGCCATAGCAAACCTTGTACCCTTTGATAACTGTATGTAGAAGCAGGTCGTCAACTACTTCCAGGTCAAGCATGGCCCTTTTGTTGCACGGTGAAGAAAAAGTTGGGGGTCAGGTGTACTAAGATCCCATTGCAAATAGTCAATCTATATATTGACACACACACATACATACATACATACATACATACATACATATGATGAGGAGGAGAAATAAGATGATGATGATAGTTAAACCTGCCTCAAAGAGCTATAATGAGGATAGAAAATAAAAGTTTATGATACCTGATAGGTGTTCAGTAAATGATAGCTGATGTTATTAGGTGTTCTAAACACTCTCCCATAAAGTAAGTTTCTGGGCAGATAAGCCCACAGCAAGGTTATTGAGAACGTTCTGGAGCCCACTATATCTTCCAGCAGGGTTGAGTAAACAAACAAGAACCAGAACAGCTCTCCTGCTTTCCTTGAGCAGCTTTCCCTAGAATGCCTTCCAACCCCCAAAGCTCAGGGAAATGGGGCAAAAGAGGAGGCTATCGCTGCTCCTCTCTGTTCCCACCTTGGATCCTGTGGCTGAAGGTCAATGTGGCTGTTTTACTCTTGGGTAACTGCAGTTTAATTATATTTGGGCCAGTAGATTTATCTTGTTAAATTTGGGGAGAAGTCACAAGATGAGTCATGGAAATATCTTTGATAAAAACTGTGGAAACTTGGGACATCTGTGATTTCTTTTCTCTTGCCTCACTTCTTCCCTGCTTTCAGGGACCCACCCTTCTTGCCTGTCAGCAGGGCCTCTGCAGGGAGACTCTTGGGGGAGTTGCGCTGGTTCTTCCCACCCAGCGTCTTCTACTGCCCAGCTCGTTTGTGTAGGCCACCAGCTGAACTTCAGAGCCAGTCAACCTCTTCCCTACAAACTCTACCCTCCTGCTCTTTTTTCTCCGTCATGAAATACTGCTCTTGATGAGTACAAAACAGTTGATAGGAACCCGGGTAGAGTCCCATCAGGACAACCTGTTCGCCTATACACAGTAGAGATCAGCAGCCAAAGTTTCAACGTCTTGAAACACATTCATGGGATTCTAAGGAGGGAGTATGATCCACGACAGTACTCAAAGTAGAGTGAGTGTCTGTCAACATGGCTGTAATTAAATCTAAACAAAACGTTCTGTCTGGTCCCATGGGATCCCAACTCCTTGGGATGGTCATAGCTATTGCACAGAAAGAAAAAGTTTCTGTGGTTAAATAGCAATTAAAAACATAATTTATTTATTTTTATTTTATGTGCATTGGTGTTTAGCCTGCATGTATGTCTGTGTGAGAATGTCAGATCTTGGAATTACAGACAGTTGTGAGCTGCCATGTAAGTGCTGGGAGTTGAATCCTGGTCCTCTGGAAGAGCAGTCAGTGCTCTTAACTGCCAAGCCATCTCTCCAGCCCATGAATAGCAATTTTTAAAACATTCTGTGTTGAATGTTTCATTCATGTCAGACAGTGTTCATACCAACTACCACAGAAGTAATAAAATATGAATGAATTAGATGTCACAGGACAGAATGAAGGGCCTGTCTGGGTCTGCAGCATTTGTAATAAATGGAAAGAAACAGGGGGAAATGAATCATATGGTTCAGAGCCTATGCTCTCAGCTGCTAGGCCTGTGTTGGATGACTCCTCTGTCCTGAACCCCAGCCCCAAAAGGACTGCAACTGTGTAAAGCTGGCCTTGGCCAAATAGCTGGTCCACACGGCCACAAAGATTGCTTTCTCTCTGCCAGGTCAAAGCGGCCTAAACCATGGATTTCAACTTTGACAGTAAACTTTTAAAACCAGAAATTGATTGATTGATTGATTGATTGATTCCCAATAATGTTCTACAGCCATCAAAATTCTGGTAAAATGAAAGACTTAGATCCTATTAGGAAGCATGTCTTTCTAGGAAGTCTCTCAAATGTCAAAGAAAGCAGAGTGAGCTGGCACGCACAGGATAAATGGTTTCACGGGTAAATAACTGAGGACTAGGCAAATTTCTCCCAAAGATGTTAAGATCTGATTTCAGTTGGCCTCATGAGCACGTCTATGATTTTGTTCTAAACAAACCATCCTTGAACATTGTTTTCCCTGATCTGAAAGCCAGTCCCACCACCATCTGCCAAAAACCTTCTCAAAAATAAATACCAAGTTTCCTGCATTACCTGAGTCGTGAGGGAAACTTTGGGGAAGTCCTCAGACTTTTGATTTATATAACAATCACCTGTAACAACACAACGATCACCTCCTGTTCTGTGAGGGTCACAGAGGCTGAACCGTCTTCTAAGTTTTGATGAAAGCTTTGCAAGGTTTTATTCTTCGGGCATACTACAGTGATGAAAGGGATTTCTGGGCCACGACTACCACCTCAAACCTGGGAAACGTTATGAGCATACAACGTTTTCTTGGGTTCCCCATGCCAGATCTGGCACAGAAATCCTAGAAGCCTGGTTTATTTTGCATATTTACAGTGAACAGAATGAGAGCAAGAATAGAAAAAACAAAACCCACAGCATATACACCCTTGACATGTGAGCTTCATTCCCCACCAACCACATCCTGCAAGGTGTGTGGTTGTCATTGCGTTTTGCAAATGAGAAGACAGAAGTTTATAACGTTAGGCTACATGCCAATACCTACCACTGCTACCTACAATTCTCATTCTCTCTCTCACACACACACACACACCATCCTGAGGTGGAAAACCCTTAACTTAGCCTTATTACAAAACGCAAAACATTTGTCATATCTTCTGTGAGTGGCTATGTTCTGAGTGCTATTTCATGGTGATGACTAACATGGATACACTTTGCCAAATGAATAGAGAAATTTCTTAATCCAAAGTCTTCTTGCTTTCAGGTCAAGATTTGCCACACAGAATGGTTATTAACCAATAATTATACTGGATATCTTCCTTTTGGGGGAGTTTTTCCTCCTTGCGAATGTTCAGAGGTTTTGTTTGTTGTTTAGAAGAAACGGCTTCTAAATCCATGTAGACAGCAATGCAAGTTAGAGAATGAGGGCATTCTTTTACTCATCCATGAGCTTTGGTGATTCTTCAGGGAACTTCTTCCTCGTAAGGGTCAAGATGCTGGGAATGAGACATTGGGACAGCCATAGCCATATGCTGACACAGCAAATATCAGAACTCAAGCAAGGAAGTTAAGAGAGTCAGATGAAGGCTGATGAAGCAGCACAGAAGGCCCCAGGGAGGGACCATCAGAGGGGGCCTCTGAGAGGTGACATGGGCTCTCACAGCTAGGTTAGAGAAGGATTTGGTCAAGGATGGAGGGCAAATGGAAGGCCTTGCAAAAGAAGATTGCTGCATGGACAAGAAAGTAAAGCCATGGGCAGGATTAGGGTAGTGTGCTTTGTTCTATTGGAACAAAAAACACACGTGGGACAAATGAGAAAGAAAACTGAAAATGAAGCCATAGTCAGATCAGCAAGAATTTACAGTGCTCTTGAGTAGCCCCACCCATCACTACTTGTACTCTGTACGTGATCCCAGGAGAGCTTCAGGCTTATCAAGAAAGCCAAATTTTCCCTACACAACTAGCAGCTCCCCCACCAGAATGCAGCCCTGGCACCTAGCCCACCTTGCACCGCACCTGGGACACATTAAAGCCTCCATAAAAATTTGTTGGACTGAGTTTGGAGGACACCATGAAAGATTCCCAGCGGCAGAAGTTTAGGTGGAGGGAGAGCGAGTGGCAAAGTTTTGCTTTAAGCTCTAAGGTTTAAACAGCACCACCACAGCTTGTCAGTAACCTGCCCAGACTTCTGTGGTACCCCGAAACAGGAATGTATGGGACTTCAGGGGCACAGCTGCTGAGTGGGCAGCACTTACACACAGGTGATAGTGTAGCGATCCCTGGGATCCCATGTCATTCCCTAAGAGCCCAACACTAGCAGCCTGCTGCACGCGCCATCTTCAACAAGCACATTTGTGTTCTTGGGGCTGACGTACACTTCGAACGCGCCTCCACCCCACCAAAGCGCACATTCCCCCAGAAAAGCCCATCCCTAGGACTCGGTGTGGACGGAAATGTGTCACAGTAGCTTGACTTCATCCTCGAAAGGCTAGAGGTTGTCCCAGGCCTGAGCTGGAACTCAAGGGATCAGAGGAATCTACCTTTCCTGGCTTGGAACAGAAAAATGCACACACATGAAAGACAGCAGTCAAGCTGTCTTTCATCCTGAGCTTCAGAGTCAGCCATCCTTCTGCAACCACAACCGTGGGACCCTGAAGACTGTAGTGCCCAGGCTGGAGCTGTCGAAGCCTTATTACTGGGGGCTAGCAAGATGTTTTTATCTTGTAGAAGCCAAGCGTGCTGCCATGTCCTGCAAAGCTTCTACTTCACATTTGCGGGGAAAGTAAATTATACTGAAATATGTGTGTGTGCACTGTAAGGAAACAAAGGAAGGAGGCATTTGAAGTAGCAGGAGGCACACGTATTTCCCAGCAGAGGTTCCTACGTACCACAGTGGGCCTAAAGTTTTGTGGAGTCCAGCAGATTATCCAAACCTGTCAGTTTTAGCTTCTGTAAACATGTAACTTGCAAGGTAGTGTTGGTGACTGTGGGGGAAAAGTGCCCTTGAAACTCTAACCACAGTGTCTGGTAAGTAGAAAGCCTGGCAACAACAGTGAATTTTGTCCTTACTAGTTTATGGTCATGGCATCTAATGATGTGGTGGTATGTTTCTTAACCATATCTAAATGAATATAAAATAGGCTTTTCACCTATTTCTGTCTTTGAAACCATGAGTTGGAAAGAAACTTTGCTGCCATATAACCCAACCTGGATATAATCCGAGGGATAAATTCATCCTCCTGGCATACAAGCTCTTTAGACTAACATCAGCCCTTACATATACAGTGCAAGATAGCTTCCTAGAGGAGGAAGGATGTGGAAAGGATTTGAAGACTTCTGAGTGAGAGTCACACATGCCGACTTCCCTGGGGAAGGCCAAAGAAATTAGGCATTTAGAAAAGGCAATTGCTGTTTTGAAATCTACGACATAAAGGGATTGAAGCAGTAGAAGGGTTATAAATAAACAATAAATCATGCAATTATTACTGTTTGAATTCTGGCAAGATAACAAAAAGAGCAGAGATATAATCAGGAAATAATGGCAAAGTTCTGCAAGGAACCCCTGCAATTAGTGATAAACAGAGTTTGGCTCCGATCTGGAGCCCCAATATGGCTCTCATTAAAGAGCCTTGGGACCTGTTCCTGGGGCCAAGCTCCACGAGGTTGGGCAGAAGTGAGGTAACCAAAATGTCAGAGCACTACCCCCAACTTCAGATAATCTCTCACTACGGTATTATAGCCACCTGGGCTGAAATGACTACCTTATGCCTAGTGAGGGGCTGCCCACGGCCTTCCAAAACTAATTGAGATGTTTCCTGATCTCAGCTTTTGGATTCTTTCTTTTGCGATACTATAAACACACATACCTGTGTACACACACAAACATACAGGCACGCACACATGAATGAACACGGCAACACACACGTGCACACGGCAATAGGTGCCTTCATTCCTTCTTCCATCCCCATTTCCTTTCGCCTTCTTTTATTAACGGTACCTCTTAAAAGAGATAAATGCTCCCACACAGTGATACCACTTAAACAGATAAAGAGTCCACACTGTAGAGGCACAGAGCACGCAAGGAAAAAGCCCTGTCTTATTAGACTAAAAACAGACACACTATATTAATGCAAAAAAATCAGCATATGGTTCTAATAGGCTTTCTTAAGATGATTTATCAGCTGTGATTAAGCCCTCAACCGGCATGTCTATCTTCATAAATAAAGCAGGAGTGCACCTTCTCTCAGACATTTCTCCAGTATCTTATTACCCAGCCCGGCACACTACACTCCATTTACAACACAGCTCTGGGGAGCCAAGAATTTGTGTGTAATCACTAAGTGTGTGCTCCAGAGAGACTGCCAAGATTTAGTACTCTTATCTCAGAGATAGTCTTACCGAAAGTCCATTACAATGAAGGCTTATCCCCTCCCTGTGCCACGGAGCCCTGCACTTCAGAAATACGAACAGGTAATTAAAAGGCCATGGTGGATTTTGCAGTCAGCCCAGTGACACAGAGCCACCAAACAGCTGTTGGGGAAGGGATTTGGCACCAGGCTATAGGTACCTCTTGCCAGGGGCTTGTAGGAAGTGGGGGTCATTTTGTTTTTTAAGAATCAATCTCTTTCTTCTCCTCCATGAAAGGAAAGAGGAATGCAAATATTAGCAGTTCTTGCTTGGACTTCATCCTCCCGAGGGCTGATGTGTCAAACAGTCTCTGGGGTGAAACTTTGATACAAAGGGGCCTCAGGAAAGCCTGTGGCCTGAGGCTGAAGCAGTGTGCTGTGAGCTGGAGTAAGGAGGAAGCAGACAAACATGTGTGGGTTCAGTAAGTTACAGACTGGTATTTGAAAACAGTCCAAGCCAGCTATTTCACTAAGGGGACACAGTACTTACCCTAGGCAGGGTAACTGAACACATGTGTGTGCTTTCATGGGTTAGGCACTTTTGAAGCCATTCCTAGCTTCATTCCCACTCACCTAACACCAACCCTCCCCAAGAGATCAGCCACCCATCAGCTCCTCTCTTCAGTTTGGTTTAAAATCTAGCTGTGACTCTTGGTGCTTTAAAAAAAGAAACTGTCAATAAAGCTGCTATACAATCCGTGTCTGTGGGGGTACTGTGAGATTTTTTTTCTGCCAAAAGACAAAAATTAGGGCTATGAAATGAATCGGAACACCCCATCATTTGTTGCTAACACACACTTTTTCCCCCTGCAAAATATACCAGTGAGCTGACTCAGGAGTGCAAGCCCGGTGGCTGCAGTCTGGGACTATTGCATTCAATTAGTGGAGCTGCACTTACGAGGTCAGAGTAGCACCTCTCTCCTGGGGATCACAGGCTGCGCTCTCAGCCCTGGCCAGCTGTCTTACAATATGTGCCTCTTGTCACCAGGGGGTCTGAGGAAGGACATATGTGTTTGGATCCTCGCAGAAGACACATTCCTGCTCATGGAAAATCTACTCCAGTACATTCAGATAATGGGTAAATCAGCGGCCCCCATCTTCCCGGAAGGCCGCAGGTAGCTCAACAGCTAATGAACACCATAGATAAGTTTAGGCTATGGATATTGCTGACCAGAACCTCCAAGAAATGGGTAAGGCATTATCCCCAAGCCCTAGACTGTTCGCTTTGCCTAATATTACACACGTAAGCATGCATTCTTGTAATAAGAAATGGAAGAACGTTCTCTAGCAGAGATGTGGAGTCAAGAGTCACTCACCGACTCTTGATGCGTAGAAGAAAGACGCCGATGGCAAACACCAATGGCATACTGTGTTACTACCTCTGCAACGGGGAGCTTGAAGTCCTAGTCCAAGCTTCCCTTAGGAACAATATCAGAAGAAAATTCTAGGTTGAAGGGCTTCAAAAATCTAGTGTATATGATTTCTGTCTTTAGATCTCAATAAAAAAAAATCTGTATGTGTTGATAGCAGGTTGTTCAAAAGTCTATTTTTTGCATGGCAAATGAAGTCACATGTGATGTTTAGAGAATGATGGAAGAAAGTTTTAATTTTTTTTTTTTTTACCTTCATAAAAAATTCAGGACCAAGCTTGGTGGCACATGCCTATAATCCCAGCAGTCAGGGAGGCAGAGGTAGGTAGATCTCCGTGAGTTTGAGGCCAGCCTAATCTACAAAGCAAATCCAGGACAGTCAAGGCTACACAGAGAAATCCTGTCTTAAAAAGCAAAAAAAAAAAAAAGAAAAAAGAAAAAAGAAAAAAGAAAGAAAGAAAGAAAGAAAGAAAGAAAGAAAGAAAGAAAAAGGAAAAAGAATTCAGACCATATTTCATATCACACTGTAAAAAGGTGTTGCTAGAATTCTGGACCATCTTGTTCCCCTTCAGCATTAAAAGATCAACTAATAGGCTACAAGGGTTGGGCTCATGGGTGTCCTATGGTCTAGAGCACAGAGAATCATTGCAAGGATCATTGCAGGCAATGTCCCTGTGTGAATCTGGTGTGCCACTCAACACTGCAACACAGGTGTGATTTGACATCCACCATGATGGAAATATGAATAGGAGGAATGCTCGGAATCCCAGTTCCTGCCCTCCAGCTCATAAATATGGAAATAGCAACACACAAATGCTGAGCCTTTCCCCTGCTAAATCACTCCCATACCTGCTCCTGCCCATACTTAACGTTCAGCCGGATTTACAGTATGATGGAGGCAAAGGCAGGCTTGCAACGATTATTTTCCTC
The DNA here is from genome assembly GCF_030254825.1 of Meriones unguiculatus. Lineage (NCBI taxonomy): Eukaryota > Metazoa > Chordata > Mammalia > Rodentia > Muridae > Meriones > Meriones unguiculatus. The sequence continues at coordinate 53,250,539 of NC_083351.1, forward strand.
TCCTTTCCCCTTTCATATTGTCAGTTTCTTCTCACATCTCTGTGAGGGGCCCAGGTAAGTGACTTCACCACAGATGCTCATAAGAGCATTTCTTCCAATTTTCCAAATGTGAATGCTGTTTTCTGCCTGGAACGGAAGCTTCGTTTCTTGGCCATTTTGTTTCAATCTGGCCCAAAACGCAGGTCTATTTTCCTGCCTGCCTTTGAGAGCATCAGTGCAAGGCAGTCTGAAGGACAAACAGCATAAGCAAAGGCTTAGAGCCCAGTGGCCACTTCTGTTCTCTATCTGGTGCCTTGGAAACCCTGAATTACTCACAGCTGCAAGCTGCTTCCTTCAAAAAGTACCCATTTGGCATTGTGATTCCCATTGCATTAAGACATCCTCTTGTGGCCAGCCTGCCTCAGGACAAGTTAAGATGGGATTTAAACAAGCCAAGAATCCAGCCCAGCCCAAAATAGAGAGATCACCCAAGGAGGAAGACTCCTGCTAAGAAGGTTGCTGTTTTCTCCGTGGTTGCTCTAGTGAAGATGATCCCAGCCACAAAACTCAATTTCACTCAGTAAGATTGAATAATGGGAAGGCGGCACAGGGACAGACCAAACACGTTCCCCAGGATTTGATAATATTTTGTTTTGTTTTGCTGTGTTTTGTTTTGTTTAGTTTTGTTTCTCAAGACAGGGTTTCTCCGTGTAGCCTTGGCTGCCTTGCACTCACTCTACAGACCAGGCTGGCCTCAAACTCACAGAGATCCACTTGCCTCTGCCTCCCTGAGTTATGGGATTACAGGCGTGTGTGCCACCGTGCCCAGCTGATTTTTTTTTTTTAATTTGGAAAAAAAATGTAAGGGAGGTCCTTAACCTCCTTTATTGGTCCCTTTTTATGTATTTCAAACAGAATATTGTAGTGCCAGGGCCTGGCTGACCGTATATTGATGCGGCATGTAGAAAAGAGCACCACGCAATGCCATGATTAATATCATCCAAATCAGTTTTTATCTATGATCTTGAGATCTCAGACTACTTTTGGACACTGGCTGTATACACGGAATGTGTGTGTTGGGAGGGGGGGACTTTTAAAGAAAACTGTAAGCAGGAGGAAAAGACTTTAGAAACAACTGTTTTCCAGTTTTAACATATCAGTTATTTTCCTTTTTGATACACCCGGCTCTAGAACAATACTTAAAGCTGTATTAGTCCTTAAAGTCCTATTAAAGACCAAATCACCTTTTGAGGGTTCTCTACTCAGCAGGGTGCTCTAGCCTGAGGTGAAAGAAACAGAACACAAGAGAAGACCTGAGGGCTCTTTTCCTTGGTTTCTGAGGGACCTCTTTTCCTCAAAAGGTTCCTGGATGGACCACCCAAGTAGAGCAAAGGCAAGTCCTTCAGTGAGGGTAATATGTGCCTGACAGAAACAGGGGGGGTCACACATGGCAGTGGGTCTATCCCCTGGGAAGAGCCATGAGTAAGCTAAACTGGACCCCAGAGGCATCTCCAAAAGGGAACATGAGTAGCTGATGCTGCTGGATGTTGAGGACTGGTGTTTATGTTCCGGGTGAGGGCTAGTTGGGTGAAGCCAACTAGCAGCTATGAGGCTTGTGGTTCTCTGAAGCACCGGAGTAGCTAGAACATCCTGAGGGTGGACACATCTAAAAGAAGCCCCAGAAATGGGACTTGCAGAGGAACAAGTCGCACAGACCAGCCACCTACTTTTTTCTCGGTCTCTGCATAGTTTACTTCTTTGCATTTCCATTGGAGAAAAGGAGTGAGGATCAAACTAGCACGACATGTCTTATATGGACCTGAAAATACTTTGAAGAGGTGAACACTTTGATCATTACCCTATCCAGTTACCAGAGAACAGGAAATACTGATGTTAGGGGGAAAAATGCTATTTCTTTCACGGATTTTCAACTAAATACAGGTTTCAAAATGACTGCCTGGATTCCTCCATGGCAAACAACACAGTGAGTATCCGTCTCCCGGTCTCTTCTCTGAGCGGAAGAGGGGCATGTCCATCACAGGCATGAATACATGGCCTGTCCAGCTGTGACTAGAGCCTCTGGAAACTTGGGATCAAAGAGATGTCAGGTACAGACCCACCTCCAACTCTCCATGGCAAACATCAGGTGACAGAAAACATAAATAAAACCTGTGGCAAGTAGTTTAAATAATTAATACTGAGCCGCCCCAGGCTAGGAGACATTGATCTGCAGTTGCTGCAAATCCCTGACCCTGCTGATCTAACTTACAACACTGGCTGGACACAGAGTTTCTGACTGCAGAATAATTTAGGATTCAATGTTAACTTTCCAGTCTCAACATTTTTTCTTCTTCTTCTTTTAGTGTGACAGATAAGGTTTTAAAGTCTAATCCATCAAGGTCTAAATTAGCAAAATAGAGAAACTCTCTAAGGTGATAATAAACAAATGTCTATTACCTATCTAAGCACTGTCCCTTTAAGCCACGGCTTCCCTCACCATACACAGTAAACACATCTGGTGTTGTATTTACTCTCCTCCACTGACAATGCTCTGGGCATTTTTTCTGGAGATAGTCAGGCTCTCTCCAAAAATCAAACACAGTCTTACGAATGTTGTGTTGTCCATTCCATTGTGAGACTGAGGCAAGAGCTTGGATCACACCCTAAATCATTCACACATTCAGCGGGACGCACCAGCTCTTTCTAATCCCTGTTAGGACAGGACTCATCATTCTTAAATTCCAAAGACTAAAACACACAAAATAACGTCCAGTTTATCCACTGGTTTAGTCATTCCCCTAAGTGGGACGCAAGAATCAAGCCAAATTCTCTTCCTAGAACCAAATTCCAGCTCTGATGACGATTGTAACCTGTGAGGAGGAAGTGGAAAGTGATTTCCATTCCTCCTGTGCTGAAAATGGGAGAACAAAAGGAATCTTTCTAAGCCTTGGGTTTCCCAGTCACTGAAGAGGGGGAAGGAATAGGTTGTCCCCTCCATTATCACTGTCAAAGGGTGTTTCCTTTCAGCCAAGCTGATAAAAAATAGAAAAGATGAAAAACAGTCTCATCTGCAAGGATTAAGCAACACAGAGACTTTTAAAAACCTGGGTAAAACCAAGTTTAGGTTTCAAAACATTCTTTTCCTTTGGACTTCTGGGGGAGGGTAGGATTGCTTTACACAAATATCTTAGCAGCAACATACTATCCTAACCGGAAATGTGCAGCTGTTGCGAGTTTGCTCAGCTTGGAGTCTTATTTTCCATCCAGCGTCCCTCCACTCCAATCCTCCCCAGAGGGCGGCCATGCCTGCTAGTGACTGGTAAGAGCAAGACAGTAGGAAGAAACCAAGGGCCTTCTCTCTGCCTCTTCTCTCTCCAAGCAACCAGTGGCAGCTGGCAATGTAGTGAGGTGAAAAATTTAATGGGATTAAACAGCCTAACCTATCTGAGCTGGGGCTGACCTGGTCATGCCCAGCTCCACCACCCCCACTGAGCTGAGAGGTAAGATCTTAAGACTATTGCTTGTCCCTTTTCCCCAAGTGTGAAAGAGTCAATGTCCTCTAGGGAGAGACTTCACTTTTCATCATTTGAGAAGGAATTCTAGAACATGGAAATGCCTAATTTGCTATTTCTGCATCAGCATAATGAGCCATATTTAGGTCCTATGGGAGAACCCCAAAGTGTAGCACATGCTCGCTGTGTTTCTTATCTGCGGCTCTTTAACCGTGTTAGGCTGTAACATTATATTTCTCTCTGTAAAGCACAGGGTTTCCTATCCAGTTCCTTTGTTTGTTCTTCCTCCTTTACACACAGACACACTCACATATATACAGAGAGAGGAAAACAAAACACACGTGCAAAAAGTATGCATTCACATCCATGCAAAAAAAAAAAAAAAAAAACAACCTACATGTATGTTCACATGCTGTTGTATCAATGGAATAGATGCCAGCTTGTGTGTTACTCAGACTCTTTTCGAGAAAGAAATTAAATGTAAAATGCCAATTCATCCTTCTTTTCTTAAAAAGTACTTTTATTTTTCTTTTTTTAGACCTGGGACACAAAATTAGTACCCAGCTTTCTCCTCAGGGAATCTCTAAGGGACCTGTGCCGCAGCTGATTCTTCCTGACTCAGTTTCCACCTAGCGAAGTTCATGAGGCAGGAATTGGAGAGATCTGGAAGATCTGCCCACATCCACACTTTTATGTGCACTTAACACCCAGGCCCGTCAGAAAGTGATTCCCTCCTTCCCATGGAGTAAAACATCAGCTTCCCCTCAACTGTTCCTCCCACAAGCTCCATCTAGTTGCACAATCAAAAAGCCTGAGCACTCTCTAACTCTGCTCTTTCTGGTACTTCCAGGATATTCTACCAGCAAAACCATTGCCTCTGTTCTTAAAATACACCTGGATCCTAGCCTCATTCCCCATCTCTATTTTGGGTAAATGTGCTACCAACAATAACCTGGATCTCCCCCGCCCCCAATTCTTCCCTAAATGTTTTCTCTCTCTACCTCCAGCCATCAGCTTTCTGTGCTGCAGTCAAAATGACTTTCCTAAAGCATGACATCAGGCCCTATGACTTCTCTGCTTAGAACTGCCCCATGGCTCCCCCTCTCATTTAGAGTCAGAGTCAAACCCGAGCACTTCAAATGGCCTGCAGCCCCCCTGGGCCTGCCTCCCTACACCCAGCTCTCTTAGGCACCCTTTCCACAGCTGTACCTCCCTTAGCAACTTTTCCAACACACCTTCCACCCCTCAGCCTCCAGCCTTTATACATGCTCTTTTAAGTCATCTTCTCGGGCTCAGGCCTTCTACTTGGGTGTCTAGGTCCCCAGGGTTGGGATGCCCTCTCTGACCACACCCAGCCCTCCTGAAATTCTCTGCAGTGGCATTGAACCCTTTAGCACTTTGTGGGGTATTTTTCACTGGTGTGTTGTTTGTCTGGTCCATAAGAAGTAAGCCATCTGAGAGCAGAGGGATGTTATATGCTTCCTTATTTGTTTTTAATCATCTGTATCTGTTGGTGTCTTTGTCAGTGTCCTGGGTAGTACTTGGTATATTTTGATCACTCTAAAACTTTTCCTAACTGGAAGCTGATGCACAAGCTACATGTTTCAGAGTATATAGGCTGCCGAGTACAAAGCCATGGGCAAGCCTGCTAGAGACTTACAATATGCTTTCTGAGTCAGGATTTCTTACTGAAGAGTTATGAGGCAATGACTATTCATTAGTATCCAAACTAGAGGCAATCTTGGAGGTGGTATGTGCTGTGTAATATTGATACAGGCACTAGGGTTTTGTGCCCTCAGCCATGACCTGCTGTAACTTTTCATTCTATATACACACTGAGATTATTTTGGAAAAGGCTGTCAGAATTAAAGGCAGAATCCATAAGATGGAACCATTTCAATGGGCACACAGACTAATAAGAATACATTCTTTATTGGCTTTTCATCTGGATTTTCTAACCCTACAGTTAGAAACATAAAAAAGAAACATGGGATCATTAAAACCAAATTCTCCAAATGAGTGCAAAAACAAAAACAAAAACAAAAACAAAAAAAAAACTTATTTTTTACTGATGAACCAATTCAAGTGCTTTTTAAAAAGACTTGGACAGAGAGTGAGTGTGGGGGGGGGGACCATGCAAGCATGGAGACCTCAATTCAGATGTCCAGTACTCACATCAAAGCTATGTGTGGCTTATTTACCTACATGAACACGTGTATACAACACGTACTCACGAGCACAGATACATACACACACACACACACACACACACACACACACACACACACACAAGAGGCTCAGGTAAAGAAATCAGAAAAAGTTGGAGGTGTAGAATTGAAGTGAAATAATTGGGCTGAAGATATACCTCAGTGACAGAATGCTTCCCTGGCATTCATGACACCCTAGGCTTCACTGGGAAAAGACACCCTGCTGAAAATGAAATCAGCCCCTGAATGTATAGTGGGGGGGGGGGGAGAGAAAGAGAGGCTAACTGGAAAGTAATGAGGAATTCAGTGAGTGTAGGCTTTATGAATCTACTCTTTTAAGCAGCCGACGAATAGTTGAAGCAGAACTTCAGGTGGCAGGCAGCAGCTAAGAGCTGGGGAAACGCAGGCAGTTCCTGGAGGCAGGCGTACGTATGCACACTGCCGGGTGGGACCATCACTGCTTCTCTGCATTTCCCACCAGTGGTTCTAAGGCCATGCCAGGGGATAAGCCACCAACACAGCCACTTTGTGTGGGTCACGGTGCAGTAGTCGCTGAGGAGATGTCCTCTTGTGTAGCGATGACCACCCACAGCTAGATTCAATCCTTCTGGTTGGAACCAAATAGAGGGAGAGGGTCCCTCGACAAGCTTAGTGTGGCCTGGTGTCCTAAGGGGGATGTCTGCAGCGCCACCCTGCCCTTGCCACATACACACACACACACACACACACACACACACACACACCATTAGCACATCCTATGGTGATGATCAACATTTAAACAGGAGAAAAAAACACTGTCCTGCCCTTACCACAGTCCCTCTTGCTCAGTGCTGCTTATTTCATTATTTAATTTTTAAATTTTAAGGGGTTCATGTCCTCTTAACCTACGACAAATTTCACCAAAAATGTACAGCATGGAACTATTTTTTTGTTTGTTTAATTAGAAATCAGGACCAGAGGAAATATAAACTAGAACTGAAAGTCTAGTGGATGGAGGAAGTAAAATATTACTCATTATAGTGGTCTAAAGAGTTCTCCAAGTTAAGCAGGACTTCTGGCTTTGTGATAATTTAGCAGCCAGGGAGAAAAGAGAAACACAACCATTACATGGCCACAAGCAGAAAACACAGGAGTTCCTCAGGGGAAGCAAACCATTTCCTGGAATTCAGATCTGCAAGAACTGCTCGCAGAAGGCTTCATGGTGGGGGGTGGGGGTGGGGGGTGGGGGGATGTCATGAATAACTCACCAAGAGCATGCCCAAAGCCACACCCCCAACCGAGGCCGTGCGGAGCTGTTCTTGGTAAAAGATCTTTAGGAAAATCAAGGGCATGCGATTACAGCCATTCTATCAGAAAGACTATGGAGACAGAATTGACCACCTACGGATCTTCATCTAAAGGCCCACACTGACTGTGACACTGTTTCCTCAAACAGTCCTCGACATATGCAAACTGACCAAAAGAATTAACCTTCCCGCCCAAGCGGGAGGAATTTACTAGATGGGGCTGGCCGAGTCTCCCTTGCTATTCTTGTGGATTTTTTAAGCTTATCTGTACTGTGGTAAAGTAAAGCTGTATCTTCCAGGACTTGTGAAGGGCTCCTGAAAGTGCTCAGGACGAGAACCACAGATAGGAACGTGTCTGGAAAAGCAGGGACAGGAGTGCGAGGGAGGGACAAGCATAAATGGCAAGCTCGTTATAAATAAAGGGGGCCGGCTGTGACTGGGCCCCTCCTGTAAGTGTGGCGCATTTTGCTAAAGCAGTGCAGCCTAGTCACTGTGAGGCAGCCTTGAGCTGGCTGGAGGTGGGAATGTGGCATGAAAAGCCCGAGGGAGACTTCACACTGGGAAGAGCCAAAGGCTTGGAAACAGTAGAAAATTAGCAGAGCCCTTTAAAGCTACCTTTCCAGTGGAACCTCGGGGCTTTCAGGCTATATCGACACCTAGCTGCTTATCCTTTTTTTTAAAAATTTTTATTAATTACAGTTTATTCACTTTATATCCCCCCTGTACCTCCTTCCCTCCTCCCCTCCCAATCCTACCCTCCTTCTTCCCCACCCATGTCCCTCTCCCAGTCCACTGAAAAGGAAGGTCCTCCTCCCCTTCCCTCTGATCCTAGTCTATCAGGTCTCATCAGGAGTGGCTGCATTGTCTTCTTCTGTGGCCTGGTAAGGCTGCTCCCCCTTGGGGGGGGGAACAATCAAAGAGCAGGCTGATCAGTTCATGTCAGAGACAGTCCTTGTCCCCATTCCTACGGAGGCCACTTGGACACTGAGCTGCCATGGGCTACCTCTGTGCAGGGGTTCCAGGCCATCTCCATGAGTGGTCCTTGGCTGGAGCATCAGTTTCAGAAAAGACCCCTGTACCCAGACTTTTAGAATCTGTCACTGTCCTTGTGGAGCTCCTGTCCTCTCCAGGTCTTACTATCCCCCCCCCCTTCTTTTATAAGATTTCCTGTACTCTGCCCAAAGTTTGGCTATGAGTCTCAACATCTGCCTCAATGCCTGGCAGGTCGAGCCTTTCAGAGGCCCTTTGTGATAGGCTCCTGTCCTGTTGCCTGTTTTCTCCCTCCTCCAATGTCCATCCCTTTTGCCTTTCTGAATGGGGATTGAGCATCTTAGCCAGAGTCCTCCTTCCTGATTAGCTTCCTTAGGTGTACAGATCTTAGTATGGTTATCCCTCTTAACCATCTTCCACGTTCCATACTTCTGCCCACGGATTGTGCCTAGCATGTGTATACACATTGTGCTGTGCATTCAGTGACACCCTAGGTCAGTAGCAAAGAATCCACGAAAAGCACACTCGTAAAATCTCCCTGTGACCCTCCCTGCTCTCCTTCATCTTGTGAGTAGAATTTAAAATTCTACCAAATTTTTAACTATATGGACCAAATATATGGAGGGGGAAAAATACCCTCTGAAGAACGTCATTGAGTGACCCAGAGTTGTAGCTGATCTGTTTGCCTCACCAACAACATATGTCCAATCACCTGACCAGGCAACATGACCAGGAAGGTTTTACAGATCTGGTAGAAAATAAACAAAGGTGATGGAAAACAGACAGTTACAAGCAGGGCCCAAATCTGATGAAAATCCCTTTTCTTGCCATTTGAGGAGTCACTTGTTCTCGTCCTTCTGCCTGCTCCCTTCTGAACACACAGCCTCCATAAGACCTGCTGTTAAATATTTAGCAAAGGAAAAATACCTGGTGGAGGGTAAATTTACCTGACACAGCTCTAAGAGCAAGGTAATATTTTTCTAAAGCTTGAGTTCCGTGTTTCAGACATTCGTTTCCCCCAGCGACTAATCTGAGCTCTGTATGTTATCACACTCAGAGATATGACTCCTTAAAAGGGAAAGTTTGACCGACACGCACAAATAGACACAGTACTATTACAAACCAGCACTGTGGCCCACACCTGGAATCTCAGGGTTTGGAAATCTGATGCAGGAGGATGGTGAGCTACTCAGCAGGATCTTGTCCCAAAATCCTCTTCTAAGGACACCTCAACACAGTGTGCGGGAGCAGACATTTCCCGCATGGTGCTGGGAGGTGCAGCTCGCCGCCCACCCAGGCCCACCTACCCGCTTGCTGTTCTCTTCTTCTTGAGTCTTCCTGAACTCATGCTCAAAGGAACAGTCCAGCTCACTGAAGAGACCCACCTCCTCACAGTTCTTCAGAAATCTCGTGGGCGTCGGAGTCTGATCTGAAAGCAGAGGCCAGAAATCAATGACAGGGTTTTTACTCCAGTGCATGGTAAGTGGAACCGAACTCCTCCATCCCCTCCCATCACCTTAACATGATGCCCAACAGCTGCCGGCAATCTCCCAGCCTGTTAACCATCATGGCTGTGTGGAAGAAAAAGCACTGGAAAGAAGATAGCCATATGTAAGGACTCCCCAGCCCTCCTGATCCACCTCCCCACCTTCACCCCTAGATAATAGTAAATATTCTGCTCTATATCTGGAATTAGTGTCATCTGAATACACATTATTGTGTGGATGAGGGATGAGCCTTCTTATTTCAACTGGTAAAAAATGATTTCTCTAACATCGATCCAGAAGATCTCTTATGCCATTCTCAAACTTGACTCTAAGGAGTTTGGAAAGAAAACAAGTGTATATTTTTGTAGGAAAAAAAAAAAAAACAGGCCTGCTCATTCCTCCTTCTTAACGCAAAAAGTAGCTCAGCAATTTTATCTCCTCATAAGAACCAAGGGAAAGATGATAAGAGGTTCCAAGTCAAACACATTCGGCTTCCATCTTTTATAAAATATATCATTATCGATTTTATTTTCCTTCGCTGTAGCCGAAAGAATGTTCTGCAAATACTCTCTAAAAGGAAAGGAATTTCTTTCATAGTCTGGACTTTCTGCAGAGCTTTCTCTTTAGAAAACTGGAGGAGATGAAGCCATGATCTGTGGATGCAACATTTCAGTCTATGTAATATGTGCACATTCATGGATTCTCTGGAATGTAACATCACAGGAGAGTAAGTAAAATAGAGTTACACGTTTGTAGTCCCTAGGGGTGGCCATCTTCCTTCAGATTACACTTGACATTAATAGTGCTGAGTAGAAGTCTTTTTACCAAGGCAGAAGATACAAGAGAAAGAAGAAAAGGGTACCTAGCTCTCTCTCTCTCTCTCTCTCTCTCTCTCTCACACACACACACACACACACACACACACTCAGGACTCTGCTTACTTTTCTACAGCATACAAAGTAGTTAATCCCAGCAATACAGTAAATATCAACCAAGTTATCCTTATCCAGAGAACAGCAGGTGGATGGTTACCTGCCCTCCTCCATAGAACCAGCCCTTCAAAGGCAACATGTCTTCATTCCCTGTAAGAAAGGGGCATTCAGTACCCGAGAGGTGGCATGGCTTCTGGGCCAGCAAAGTCCCACTGGTGCTCTTTCTCTGTTTTTAACTTCAAGAGCCAAGATTCTGAGTTCCCTACTACCGATGACTCGGTAAGTCAAGCCTTATCTAAAACAGTTCTGGGCTTTGCACAAGAGACTTTTTAGCACATTAAGTAGACATAGATAGTGATGTATCTCAAAGTATTCTTATAACCATTGTGTGATTATATAAACAACACACTTATGCAGGACTTTCACCCCTATTGCCTCACATGTGTCTGGAATTAGGGTAGGCGCTATTCTGGAAATAGAGAAAAGGTCTTCCTGAACATTAACCACACAGCCTAGAATCGTCTCATTAAAAACCTCTCCTTCAGACAGGATCTCCTTTCGATCCGAATTCAGTGCTTTGCCCTTACAGGCTCAAAGGACTTAGGTTGTGTGTGTGTGTGTGTGTGTGTGTGTGTGTGTGTGTGTGTGTGTAAAACAAATTTTGACAGCCTTACAATCTAGACGTTTATATTTGGAAAATAGCATTAGAGGACATTAAGTACTTTTCCTAGACTTCATCTCCTTTATCTTTCAAATAAAGTCCTAAAGGGTAAAGATTCTATGACTTCTAAACTCAGATTAGCTTCAAAAGCCACTGTCTGCAGACCCAAGCAATAGATGACTCTTGAAAGGACAGTTAGAGGGAACCACCAGGAGCTAGTGACTGGAGCAGAAACAGGATTCAGAGCTACAGAAGGGAACTTTTGAAGAGGAAGCTCAGGCCAGAAACGGAGTACAGGAATAGACAGATGTGTGTACTGTCTGTGGAGCGCTGATTCCACCCCTGGCGTCTCCTGCTGGGCATGAGGCTGAGTGTCTCCCTTCCATCTCAGTAATGTTCACAGCAACTATGCTAGGTAAAAACTATTTTTCCTGTCCTATTTATGAAGAAATCAACTCTTGCCTCAGGCCTGATATGTAAATTGAGTTCATAATTTTATTGGTAATTAATTGTTTTATCAATTCCTGGCATGGAGCTATTCTTGGAATCCTGCTATACCCTTTATATAACACCCTGAATCTAAAGCCTCTCTTCTTTGTTGTGTCCCAAGAGTGCTCCCAGGGAAACACCACTCAACGGAAAAGAGGCAGGCCACTTGTCATCACAGGAGTTTGTTTCACTGGGTCTTTCTCATGCTCTTATTCCTCCATGCTTCTCTATGGGAGATTAAGGATTGAAGGTCGTGGTTGCAACCAGCAAGACATGGTCAAGTGCACACATTAGTCCTCTGCAGCAGCAGCAACAGAAATACCCTAAACGGGGCAGCCAGCGCTCTTTTGGTAAATAACAGCGTACAGGAGACCACACCTTGAAGACTCGCAGGACCTAGTTCCAATAGAGAAACAAGCTGAGCTGAGCGTTTAAGGTTACCCTAGCAAAATCCTTGAGGCTACTGAGGTAACGGGAGATGGCCTATGTATTAAGCGCAGGTGACATGAGAGGGGACAGGCTCCAAACAAAGCTAAGAGACTTTTACTTCTCTTCTACCGTGAAACAAAGGATTCGAAGGTACTGGCACACACCTGTACACAAAGGAGGTGACGATGGCAAGGATGCTGTTCTTCATCTTGGGCCTCTTTACCAATGAGTCCAAAACCCATGGAACAACTAGAACCATGCCTGGCAAAGGCAGTGGCTTCCCCACACTCTGGGGCAGAGGGAGACCCTGGAGTTGTTACCCAGGACGATTCTGCTTGCTGCATGCTGTCCGGATACCTGTGTTCTCACTTGAAATACGAAAGGCACGCTGTTCCTAAGTTGTGATTCCTCTTGGTGAATGAGCTATTCTCTCCAGTTACAACAGAAACCAATACACGGAACCTCACTTCCACTTAACGTTTATTGGACCGAGTACAGGGTCTCTAGTCATCTTTAATCTCTTATCCTACCAGCTCCAAGTAAGCCAGGAAATGTGCAAGTGCTCAAAGAGGGAACAGCCCAACCTTTCAGTTGCTTAAGTCATAGAGGCAGAAAAATTTCACTACCACGAATGCCTTTGTCGAATAATTGTTTCTCCCGGAATCCCTTGAACTTAGTGGTTAAAACCCATGGCTGTAAATTAAAATGCTTATAATCCTCTCCCTATTTAGATCCAAGAACATTAGTCAGCTCTTGCAGCAATGACTTCTGTATCCTGAAAGGGGATGGCTGTGCTTTTCTGGTGAACACAAAGGTGCATTCAGTCAGTGGAGACAAGCAACCCTGAGGATGTACAGGAGCTGGCTTTTTTAGGAATGCTGAGCTGAGCAGTTAAGACTTTAGGCTCGCCTTTTATTTGACACTTCAGCAAGGAATACCCAGATAAGAGACAGGATGACCTCTGACCTTTTGAACATGCATGTCACCTGTGCTAAAAGTTTTGTGCTAGTTACTCTCATATGCCTGAATGGATGCTGCTTAAACCCTTGCTGGCTACAGACTGGGAAAGGATCTTCACCAACCCTATGTCTGACAGAAGGCTGATATCCAGAATATATAAAGAACTAAAGAAGTTAAAAAGCAATAAATCAGGTAATCCAATTAAAAAATGGGGTATGGAGCTAAACAGAGAATTTTCTGCAGAGGAATATAGAATGGCAGAGAACGCTTAAAGAGATGCTCAACATCCTTAGCCATCAGAGAGATGCAAATCAAAACGACCTTGAGATTTTACCTTACACCTATCAAAATCAAAAACTCAAATGACAACACATGCTGGAGAGGTTGTGGAGAAAAGGGAACCCTCCTCCATTGCTGGTGAGAATGTAAACTGGTACAACCACTTTGGAAATCAATCTGGTGCTTTCTCAGACAATTAGGACTAGTGCTTCCTCAAGATCCAGCTATACCACTCCTAGGCATATACCCAAAATTTTCTCAAGTACACAACAAGGACATTTGCTCAACCATGTTTGTAGCAGCTTTATTTGTAATAGCCAGAACCTGGAAACAACCCAGATGTCCCTCAACAAAGGAATGGATACAGAAATTGTGGTATTTTTACACAATGGAATACTACTCAGCAATCAAAAACGAGGAAATCTTGAAATTTGAAGGCAAATGGTAGGATGTAGAAAAGATCATTCTGAGTGAGGTATCCCAGAAGGAGAAAGACACACATGGTATATACTCACTTATATAGACCTATAAGATATGATAAACATAATGAAATATATACACCTAAAGATAAAAAAAGAAAGAAGACCAATGGTAAGATGATCAATCCTCACTTAGAAAGACAGATGGGATGGATATTGGATGTCGGAGAAAACAAGTAACAAGACAGGAGCCTATGGCAGAGGGCCTCTGAAAGACTCTACCTAGCAGTGTATCAAAGCAGATACTAAGACTCATAACCAAACCTTTGGCAGGGTGTAGGGAATCATGAAAGAAGGGGGAGTTAGTATGATGTGGAGAGGACAGAAGCTCCACAAGGACCAAATATATCTGGGCACAGGGGTCTTTTCTGAGACTGATACTCCACCAAGGACCATGTATGGATATAACCTAGAACCTCTGCTCAGATGTAGCCTGTGGTAGCTCAGTAAGGTTTTCCTAGTAAGGGGAACAGGGACTATTTCTGACATGAACTTAATGGCAGGCTCTTTGACCTCTCCACCCTTCAAGGGAGGAACAGTCCTGCTAGGCCACAGAGGAGGACTTTGCAGCCAGTCCTGAAGATACCTGATAAAACAGGGCCAGATAAAAGGGGAGAAGGTCCTCCCCAATCAGTGGACTTGGAAAGGGGCAGGGAGGAGATGAGGGAGGGAGGGTGGGATTGGGAGGGAATGAGCGAACAAGATACAGCTGGGATACAGTGTTAATAAAATGTAACTAATAATAAAAATAAAAATAAATAAACCCTTGCTGGATCCCCTCTGGCAGAGACTTGCAAACAGCACACAAGGTTCCTGGGAGCCTCAAGTACCTGAGGCTAAGGCAAGAAGAACTGCCCTGCATGCCTTCAGGGAGAATGAAACTGTGTCATTTGCTGCAACTCGGGACAGATCCAGAAAGAGTTAAGCTAAAGAAGCCAGGCATCCCACAATAAAAACACACATTTGTATGAGTTTGTGGGAGCTTTAAAAAGTTAATTTTATACAAGTAAAGAATAGAATACTGGCTACCAGAGCCTGAGGGTGGGGCAGAGAAGAGGAAAAGGGTGGTTACTGGGTACTGGCTGGCAGGAGTGATAGCATCTAACCTTCTATAGCACAACAGGATGACTATGCCTGACATTAACTTTAGGATATTCTCTACACAAAGAAACTATAAATGTTGCATGTAGTGGGTAAATCAGCTGCCCTAGTTTGATCAATACATACCAGGTACATGCATTGAAATTGCATACAGTACCCTGCAAATATGTAAATATGTATAAGTTGCATATCTCAATGAGATGTTTTCAATAAAGTTTTAAATGTTAGCACCAAAGGGGATTATTATTACTATTGTAATTTATCATGTTCCAATATCTAGATCCTTGGCTGAATGTTTCTTGAGAAAGGGACATCTCAGCCAACCTCCATCCCTGTAATAGCAAGTCAAGGGAGCCTTGCAATGTTAAGATCATGCTGTTTACAAGGAAGAACTCTAAAGGCTCGGCCTTATGATCTAGAACTAACCCACTAGTTACACAGAAGAAATTCTGTAAACATTATCAGCAGGACGGATGATAACTATATACCAAACACGGGTTTCAAAACCAGATCTCAAGTTCTCATAAGGAGCTGGTGAGATCTGTCAGTAAAATACTTCCCTTGTAAGCATGAGGACCTAAATTCAATCTGTAATACTCTGGGAAAAAACAGGCATGGTGGTGTGTGCTTGTAATGCCAGCACTGGGAAGGCAAAAACAAGTAGACACTTGAGACTTGCTGACCAGCTAGCCTAGCTTACTCGGTAAGTTCCAAGCAAATGTGATACTATTCCTAAAAAAAAAAAAAAAAAAAAAGAAAGAAAGAAGGAAGAAAAAGAGAAAGAGAGAGGGAGAAAGAAAGAAAAAAGAAAGAAAGGAAGGAAAGAAAGAAAGAAAGAAAGAAAGAAAGAAAGAAAGAAAGAAAGAAGGAAAGACAGGAAGAAAGAAAGAGAGAGAGAGAGAAAAAAGGTATCCACCTTTTTCTAGTCCTTGAGGAATGACACCTGAGGTAATCCTCTGTCCTCAAACACACTGAACAATTTATTATTCCCTCTCTTTCTCTTCCTCTCTCTCTCTCTCTCTTTGTGTCTGATTCTCTGTCTCTCTGTCTCCCTGTATATCTCTCTTTCTTTCTGTGTGTCTCTGTCTCTATATATCTCTGTGTCTGTCTCTGTTTTTGTCTCTCTGTCTCTCTCTCTCTGGGTTGCCATCAATTTATAGTCATGAAATGCATCATCCCCAGCAAGCGGGATCACTACAAGGTAGACCTAGACAACACGCACAAAGCTAAATTCATAAGCCTAATGAAAGGTGCGACCTCATTTGGTTCCATTTGGTGTTTAAGTCCCACATCTGTCTGCTTCATTTCATCAACCATTAAAAACAAGATAAAGCATCAACTTAAAAATGATGTGCAGAGGACAAGTGAGATAGCATATGTGAAAGAAGAATGATGGCCTGAGAAAGACTTTCTCCTTGATTCAGGCACTCACACAGTCCCATGTTATCACCTACAACTTAGCTAAAGGACTAGGTGACGCCAAGGAATTTTGTATCATTTGATACAAAACTGTTAACAATAACCAATATGTGAAGATTTCAGTGTCCACATGTGATATACAGACATAAACACAGAAATGTTCAAGATAGTTTGAAGTCATAACCATTACAGTCAGAATTTTTAAAGTAATATTTAATTATTATCCTCACAATATAATGTGGCTTGGTAGAATTCCTCAAGAAAGTGGCTTAGAGGTTGAAGAGATGGCTCAGGGGTTAAAATCACTGGTTGGTGGTCCGGAGGACCCAGGTTTAATTCCCAGGACATACATAGTGGTTCACAACCATCTATGACTCTAGTTTCGGGGATCCGAGGCCCTCTGCTGGCCTCTGTGCACACCAGGCCTATGTATGCTACATAGACATAGGCACAAACTAAGTACCCATAGGCATAAAAATAAATAAAAATTTTAAAAGAAGGTGGCTCCAACCAGTAGCCAAAAACCCCATTAAAATTGTTCTGTGTTTTTTAGTAAGAACTAAAATTGAAAGGTAAGGCAATTTTATGTATTTTTTATATTTTTATAATTAACATTTCTCTCTTGAATTTTCATCAGTGTCTTTTAATGAAGATCTACTTAGCAGAGTTTACATGAAATAAACTTTCAAATTCATGTTCTTATAGGAGCAATGGCGAGAAGCATCCGACAGCATTGTGTGGCGTTCAGCAAGGGTGCTTCCTGGCAATCAACGTGCCTCTGAATGTGACTACACAGGAGCAGGAGGACCTATCAGCAACTGACACTGCTGTCTTCTGTCTCCTTCCCCAGGAACAGTGCCATCACATCACAAGCCAAAATGAACCTGGTTTTTGACAATAGTCTTGACATACATAAAAACCATTCTTTCTGGCTGAGGTAATCCTATGCAAAAATGGGACATCATCATGTTCGTGATTCATTTATTGAAACCTGAAGAACTGGTAGACCAGATGGCCTTGCCAGTGCTTGTGCCTCAACAGAAAAATGTGCTGAGGAGGGCAGCTCCTGCTGCCCATGCTCGTTCATTCTATATGGCTTCGAAGCTGACTTAACCTAAACAAAGTACATCTTCAGACAGATGCACCACTAGCCGTGGACCCCAAGTGCTCAAAAGCAATTGGGCCACAAGTTTTCTTTGCTTTGAGGCACTGAGATGCCACAAGGCTTATTTACATCATTACATCACAGGCCAGTTGAGGGAACAAGAGCTACGAGGTGATTTTATTACCATAACGTGCCCTGAATGGAGGAAGCTATAGCCTCCCATGTCCACTTGTCCCTCATTGTATGAGGTCTCCTATGCACTTTGTTTAAAGAGGCAAGCTGGCTTCCAGGTGAAACATGATTGCGTTTTTCATATTAAAAAAATTCTGCAGAACAAGGTCTCAATTCATTCCTGTGAATCATTCAAAAGTCTGTATTTCAGGGCCAGCTAGAAACATGGATGAGAAACTGACAACTCCCATAATTGCCCAAAGCCACCAGTCTCCTCCTGACCACAGTGAATGAGACAGTGTGACTTTCAAACACATCTCTGTGGTTCCTGAATCATTCTTATGTTAGAATTTCCTCCTACGCTTTCACTATTTTTGCCGCTTGAAGGCTTAGAGCTAAGCTGCCCATAGAAGAAAAGGCAGTCCTTAGATTAACAAAATTAGTTTAGAGTAGAACCAGAACATAGCTCATAACTCACGTATAGATGTGCAGCAAGAAAATGACAAGGAATTCGGAGAACTATCGACTTTGGCCGTTTTATCACAGGGAAGAAAGGGCATGAACACGAAGTTTGCAATGCACAAGGCACAGCAGCGAGCGTAGGAAAAGACAATATGCTACCTCTCACTCCTGGTGTGCTGTCTTCTGGCACAGGTCGTCCTTGCCAGCTCACGCGCACATGCGCGTGTGTGTGTGTGGTTGGTTGGTTTCCACATTTATTTCCTCCATCACTTTTTAAAAATCTCAGCTCATCTTGAAGGTGATTTGAAGTGATATGCCATTTTCCCTTTGACAAATTCCTTAAAATGTCCATGAATTATTGAGTAGAGTTTCCTTCAAAGAGTCGTGAACAGTAGCTTGGGGCATTTTGGATAATCATGATCAACTCTTTGCAGACAAATGTTTCATTTCATGAAGTCATATTCTTTCTTTCTTCATGAAGAGAGTTAGTTGGATGAATTTAAGTGACAGGCCCTGATTCTAGACTCTGCAGAAATAGAGTTGAGTTTCTAATAACTATATGATCATTCAAACCAGGAGTTGAATGCAAGAATTCAGGAAGAGAGATGAGAGGAGGAAGCCAGTCTTTGCCTCTCTTCTGTGTCTTCACTCCAGCTACAGCCGGCTGTGCCAAATCTGTCCTGTGGCTTTGCATCCCTGGCACTGGGATAACAAACATGGACCTTGCCACACACTTTGCAACCATATTCTGAAGGCAGGAGAAAGGACTTCTGAGCCCATAATGCTAGTCATCAGGTCTTGGTACAAAGACTATCAGGTGGCTTGTTGTCACATAACCAAACTTCACAGGACTTGTCACTACATGACCTTTCCTTGCTTACTTATGTGGTTTTTTTAGTGATTGATTATCATCTATTTTCCTCCATAGCCCACTTGCGTATAGTAAGTACCAGGCACTGTATGTCTGGTCATGAGCACCGTAAGATCTTGACAGGCACTCAGCAGATGTTGAATGAATGAGGAGGTGGTGGCAGTGGGCCAACTGTAGTCCCTCATACCTGGGTTGTGTCTATCTTAACTTACTAACTGTGTCACAATGTCTAGCCAGGGGGCTGCTAGATGCTTGAAACCCTATTCCCATGTGCATCTCTCTCAGGCTTCCCACTCCAGGCGTAGGTTTATCCTTTTGGGAAAGATTCATGACACTCACCACCTTCATCTTCCCTTCCACACAGCAAGATCTTACATACATGTATGCTTAGGAAGGCCTACCTCAGAGGGCAGTCCTACCCCACAGGAAACTCGAAACTTAGTGGCCCTGAGATTTATGACAGAAAGATGTGAAGTAGGGGTATGCACTCCACAGGATCTTTTTTGTTCTCTCTGCAATTGAAATCTCTCTGTGTGTCTTTGCATCTCTGTGACTGTGCTCTCTCTCTCTCTCTCTCTCTCTCTCTGTGTGTGTGTGTGTGCGTGTGTGTGTGTGCTATAAATAATGTTCTCCCTTGGCGCTTTGACTCCCATCCTGGTTTTTGTTTGATTGTTCATATATATTACCTTGGAACCCTATAAAGCTAATAGTATGTTGGAGGTTCTTCCTGGATAAGATGAGAATTCATGAATGACCAGTGACAGTCCAGTTAAAATAGCCCAACATGCAATCCTCTTCATCTTTGCTGAAATTGGACTGAGATTTTCAAGTTGAATGGGTCTGTGTACATAATAGCTAATAAGTTTGCTATTTTCATGTGAAAGGAAATTGTGATCTAAAGATTCTCTCAAGGAGCGCTTAACACCTGTATCTTGGGACTGGAGCGGTGGCTGAGCAGTTCAGAGCATCTGCTGCTGTTGCAGAGGACCAGGATTCAGTTCCAGGCATCCACATGGCAACTCACAACCATCTGTGACTCTAGTTCTATGGGATCCGGTATCCTCTTCTGACCTCCACAGGTACCAGACATATACATCCATGCAACCAAAGCACTCGTACACATAAACTAAATTTAAAATTTTTTTCTTTGTTAAAACTTCCTTCACTGTGAAGTTATAGTTCATTTGAACAAGGACAACTGAAACCCAAGACTTGTGAGTATCATCAGCAGTGGAGATGCACCATACAGAACAAATAAAGATAAGAGACCCACAGCAGGAGGGGTCCTTTTGCCCTCCCAACCCAGCTCCACCACTTCAGTCACGGCCCTATCTGTCCACTCTGAGTGAGGAGTCTAGACAGCTCACGCTCTATCCGGAAGACTAGACTCATTTAAACACCTGTCACCTGCATTCACTCTCTGTGGCGCTGCAAGGATCAGTGACAGTCAGTCTACTCTCTTTAATAGACTAGTATACTCTACCCAACCTATAAGAAATACATGTTACAGAAAAACAGAGTATTTCAGATCTGTCAGTCCCCTGAGGAGAACGATATTTTTTGGATAGAGACCGTGGGAGATCAAACTGAGCTAGGACTCTGTGCGTGCTAGGCCAGCATTCTGGCACTGAGTGATGTACCATCGCTGGAATCTATTCTGAAGCGTGTATCCATGACATTGTACCATCTCTTTAACTGTGAAATTTGCAAACAGCGAAGGATATCGTGGAGCTGACAAACAGAGACCAATAAGACTTCCAAACACAGGCCACACAGATGCACACCTACGTGTTCCATCTTCATCCCATGAGTCATGTCCCCCTTAGTCTGAAATGCAACTTTGTGCAATTAAATAGTTTGAAAGAAGGATCAAGAAAACTTTAGAGAGTTTTGCTTGGTGCTCATTTACTATTTGATTTGTATCGTCATGATGGGACAATAGACTTAAGGCAAATAGTATTTTAATGAACAAACCTTAGTGACAAGGGAAATTTTGATTCATTAAGACAAATCAAGATACAGCTGTTCAAAACCTTCAGTCAAATTTATAACCCTAAATATGCTAAAAACCATATAATAAAAATGCAGATTGTTTGATAAGTACACAATTGAGTCACCTCCTACAACAAAAACAGTGAAGTTCAAATACCCAATACAAAAGCTATTTTCAAGTCAGTGTGGACAGCCCTGGAATGTGAAACATAGCCAGCATTAACTCTCTAAATACAAGAACATGGATCTGGACTGGACAGCTCAGGAGAGTCCCATGAAACTATGAGCATGCGTAGTGAGAAACACGTTTTGAAATTGAGCATTTCACTAGAGTATGAAATCATTCCATATCAACTTCAACAGAAGTAGGAGAAATCAAATAAACAAATAAGTAAGCAAACAAACAAATAAATAAAGTGTGCCTTAGGCATGCTGTTTTCTTTGTGTTTATCTTTTCTTCATTTTTATAACAAATTTTACATAATAAAAATTAAGTTTTCATGCTATCAGTTATTTTTCATCTGGCCCTGCTCATCATTGGTAGTAAGGGCCACAAACTAACAAAGAGCCAGGAGAAATTAAGGACAGGCTGCAGATTAATCAGAATCCTGTTTTAAGCAGTATAGGCAAAAGGGCCTCTCCCCATCATTCACATGCTTTTAGCTGCTGTTTCACAGATGTTCAGATGAGACTCTCTGTAGAACTGGGCCTGCTTGAAAGAGACAGCCTGTGCTGCTGATCGCCATTGTAGCCATATATCCTCCGTACTCGCTTCTCGTGAATGCTCCCTCCTACTCTACCGGGCAACCTAGGGATCCGATTTGTGAAAAGAAAGAAATGGCCGATAGATTTAAGTATTGGGAACTGGGTTTAAATACTGACTGCTTGTGCATTCGTGTTCACTCCTGAAACATAAAGTTGGACTATGTGCACCTTGACAGATCAGTAAGTGACACAAGACAGGACGTCCAACGTAACCTTCTAGGCTTCTCTGCCTTTTCCACATGGGAGTTTCTGTACCTCTTAAGCTAGTGAAATGCTGAATCGGTCTCTGAATAGAAGGTTATTTATTCAAAGAAAAGAGAGAAAGAAGGAAAGAAAGAATCCTCTACAATAAAATATCTTCTGGAGGTATCTCCATCCCTGATCTTAAGTTGTACTATAGAGTTATAAAAACTGCATGGTACTAGCGTAGAAACAGAAGGGTGGATCAATGGAACCAAACAGAGGACCCAGAAATAAACCCACACACTTATGGACACCTGATCTTTGACAAAGATGCCAAAAACATACAATGGAAAAAAAGATAGCACCTTCAACAAATGGTGTTGGTCTAACTGGATGTCTACATGTAGAAAAATGCAAATAGATCCATACTTATCACCCTGCACAAAACTGAAGTCCAAGTGTATCAAAGACCTCAACATAAAACCAGATACATTAAATCTGTTAGAAGAAAAAGTGGGGGAATACTCTAGAACGCATTGGTACAGGAGACCACTTCCTGAACAGAACACTAACAGCACAGGCTCTAAGAGCAACAATCAATAAATGGGACCTCATGAAACTGAAAAGCTTCTGTAAAGCAAAGGACACTGTCATCAAAACAAAACGACTGATACAGACTGGGAAAGAATCTTTACCAACCCTTTATCTGACAGAGGACTAATATCCAGTATATATAAAAAACTAAAGAAGCTGAAAAGCAGCAAACCAAGTAATCCAATTAAAAAATGGGGAACAGAGCTAAACAGAGAAATCTCTGTAGAGGAATATAGAATGATAGAGAAACACTTAAAGAAATGCTCAACATCATTAGGCATTAGGGAAATGCAAATCAAAATGACCCCGAGATTTCACCTTACACCCATCAGAATGGCCAAGATGAAAAACTCAAGTGACAACACATGCTGGAGAGGTTGTGGAGAAAGGGGAACCCTCCTCCACTGCTGGTGGGAATGTAAACTTGTACAACCACTCTGGAAATCAGTCTGGCGCTTTCTCAGACAACTAAGAATAGCGCTTCCTCAAGATCCAGCCATACCACTCCTAGGCATATATCCAAAAGAGGCTCGAGTACATAACAAGGACATTTGCTCAACCATGTTTGTAGCAACTTTATTTGTAATAGCCAGAAGCTGGAAACAGCCCAGATGCCCCTCAACTGAAGAATGGATGCAGAAATTGTGGTACAGCTACACAATGGAGTACTACTCAGCAATGAGAAAATAAGGAAATCATGAAATTTGCAGGTAAATGGTGGGATCTGGAAAGGATCATCCTGAGTGAGTTGTCCCAGAAGCAGAAAGACACACACGGTATATACTCACTTATATAGACATATAACATAGGATAAACCTAGTAAAATCTGTACACCTAAAGAAACTAATCAAGAGAGAGGACCCTGACTAAAACGCTCAATCCCCATCCTGAAAGGCAAAGAGGATGGACATCAGAAGAAGAAGAAAACAGGAAACAACCTAGGAACCTGCCACAGAGGGCCTCTGAAAGCCTCTGCCATGCAGACTATCAAAGCAGATGCTGAGACTTATGGCCAACTGTTGGGCAGAGTGCATGGAATCTTATGTAAGAAGTGGGAAATAGTAAGATCTGGAGAGGACAGGAACTCCACAAGGAGAGCAACAGAACCAGAAGATTTGAACCCAGGGGTCTTCCCAGAGACTCATACTCCAACCAAGGACTATTCATGGAGATAACCTAGAACCCTTGTACAGAAGTAGCACATGGTAGTTCAGTGCCCAAGTGGGTTCCATAGTAATGGGAGGAGGAACTGCCTCTGACATAATCTGATTGGCCTGCTCTTTGAACACCTTCCCCTGAGTGGGGAGCAGCCTTACCAGGCCACAGAAGATGACAATGCAGCCACTCCTGATGTGATCTGATAGACTAAGATCAGAAGGAAGGAGAAGAGGACCTCCCCTATCAGTGGACTTGGGGAGAGGCATGCATGAGGAAGGGAGAGGGAGGGTGGGATCGGGAGGGGAGGAGGGAGGGGCTTACAGGGGATACAAAGTGAAGAAAGTGTAATTAATAATAAAAAAAGAAACAAGAGCAAAGAGCAGAGAGCGGAGGTCAGCAGTGACAGGAAAAAGAGAAGAGATCCCCTTTGAACTGGTCTCTTGAGCTCAGAGCATCAGCAACAGCTTCAGGCCACTCTGGTGGCTTGTGAAACTGTGATGGCTCAAATACATCCACTCTCATGTTTAACCCAGCACAGCCTGGTGCTAACAGCAGTAGCCTAGCCTGTATCAGCGGGAACACTGAGGATCACAGGCCCTCCGCACTATCCTGTTTGGTAATTAAAGGATAGCTGCTCTAATTTCTTATACCCTTCATAGTAACATGGTGACAATTTGCATAAGATTAATGGCAAAAATAAAAGTCCTTAGAAATTTTAAATGCCACAAAAGATACTAACTCATATGACCAATGGGAGTACCGGTATAATCTTTTTCTTAATGTCAGGGAGACAGGTGCAAGTCAAATAGTTCCTGTGAGAAGGCAATGATCTGGGCACCATGCTCAGGTCTATGAAACGCTCTGACCTCCTTCCATTGGCCCTTCACATTCAGTTAGTGAAATGTGTGTGGTGATACAAGCATTCCCATCCCCATTTGATACAATCATTCCCATTCCCATTCCCAGCTGAGACTGGGAAGCTTCAATTATTTGTTTAAGGTCATAGGGTCAAGACAGAGCCCAGACTAGCTCTCAACTTCCCCCAGTCCTATAACTTTATTTTTCTAATCTCTCTTTAAGATGGGAAGAGATGAAATGGAAATTAGTTGATGGACTAATTATGTTTCACTTTGCTCCCATTCATGGATCATGTTTCTAGCATAACCTCATTTAACCACCCACTTAAGAAGCAAGTCTTATTTCTTGGGGAAAACCTTCCCTGAGCACTCCCAGGGCCCCTTCCACTAAGGCTGCATGGCACTGGCTCCCAACAACGTTCATTTGATTTAATTAATAATTAATTTGATTTAAATATTAAATTGTTATTAATTACTGTATCAAGGATGATCCTTAATTTTAGCCTGGTGTTCACATGAAAGCCTCTCCTGGTATCCATGAAGGCAAGAAATAGACTGACCTACACATCTGCAGGACAACCCAGTACAGAGGCTTAGCTCACATTGTTACCTGTGTGGCTAAGGTATAAAATTGAAAATAACATAGAGCCAAGTTTCAATACGACATATAAAAACAAAGAGATACAAGGGGCGGGGAGAGCCACTCCTACAATCTCAGCACTGAGGAGGTAAAGGCAGAAAGATGGGGAGTTTTCATGCTCCAAACCTTCCTTGCCTGGTGCTCTCTTACCTGATAGCATGTTGTCTGTTTTTATTGAAGGGAACTTCAGTGTCATCTCATGCTTGTGCCTGTGAATCATCAGGTGGTCCTCTGTTGGGAAACGCTGTCAGGTAAGCAGAGAGGGGAACAGGAGACATTCAGTTTGCAACATATACTTGACATCAAAGAGAAAGAGATACTCAGCATCAAAAACAAGACAGGCAAAAAAAAAAAAAAAGAAATTGGTTCTGAAAAGAAAATGTTATCATAGGAGTAAATAAAGTTCCATCTGATTTACACTCAAGAGCTGGGAGGAAGGCTATACACAAATATGCCCATCATCATGTCCCTTTGTTTACCAAGAGGCTTCCCTGTAGGGCAGAGGAATACTGATAATGATCTCTGCTTTGGGTCATTCTGCAGCTCCTCACACCTTCCCCTAAAACTTTCCCCAAAGTCCGCTGCTTCTTGCATAAAACCCAGCTGCCGTGGCTGACCAGGGAACCACAGAATCTGCATGTTTCTTGAGACTTAGAGGTTTCCATCTGGGGGAAAAAACAATTTCAAGTTCAAAAACTTTGTCTTATCCTTTGCTAAATAATGAAACAGAAAATGCAAAAAGCCCTGTTGAGGGTACTGAAACAGCACACACACCAAAGACATATTGCGCCCTTAGTGCCTGCCTTTGTTAGGAAGCCTCTTAAAAAAAAAAAAAAAAAAAAAAGACAGCAGCGTTGAAAGGAATGCTTCTCACGGTCCCGAAATGTAACTAATGACAGCAGAGAGTACAGCATCCAAAAAGAGAAAATGGATGGAGATCTGGGCAGCACAGGGAATATGTAAAGCCACGTGGAACTTTCCTGTAATACTGTTTTACATAATAGTGTAAAATTAAGTCTACGGCACGATAAGTATGCCAGACATTATCTACAGATTAGCCAAAAATAAGAGAAACGCATGAAACAGAAAGAATTTTTATTTATGTCAGACTTCAGGAAAGAACTCCATGCCATGCTTAATTTTTTAAATATATCTACTAACATACACCATGAAGTCTTTATGGTATGTTTCTGTTTATAAGGGCCTCGTCCCCATATTAACTGATTTTTTTTCAAATTATACATGATTTTACAGCAACATGACAAATTATCTGGGGTGTTCTATACTCTATACTGTAGTCAGCCATGTTTATTTGAAAATTTCAGAAATGATATTAGGGTTGTCAAAAATGTTGGTATCAATTATTTTTGGCCATTATGGCCCTCTTTATTGAGTAGAGTCAGGTGAGTGACCCATCTGTTGCATCAGGAATGAAAATCCAGAGGCAAGTGTCTGAGCTCGGGTGTAAAACCTTCCGTCACTTTCCCTTGCCGGATTCACGGTACAGCAAGGCGACTCCCACTGGAAGCAGCGGCCCTGCATCACCCCAAATTTCTCCAGGGTTGTGCTGAATTCTAAAGGAGAAAAAAAGAGTTTCCTAAAATTCTACCATAGAAATGGTAACAGAAACGAGCTTCGTGGTTTGGCTGTAACTTGATATTGAACAGACTCTAGCCGGACCAGCTCAGATTGGTACGTTTGTAATGACTGAGCTGAATGCAGTATCTGATTTATTAAAGTCAAATGTAAATATAAAAAAACAATACATCTGATGAATGTTTCTGAGTCTCTTGATAACTTGAAAAGAAACTTCCAGAACTCAGGATGGTCAATATGAACCTCTATTACCTTTGCACACAATGGTTGAAGTTTCTTCTACACTGAGAATGGACTTGCGGTCCAAAGGGGAAATTCACTAGGCTGAAACCTATGAGAGGTCCTGAAAGTGGCTCCTGGTGTGAGCATCACATATGTACTTGACGCTTCTATCTGAAGAGCCCGCAGAGGGGCGCTTACGGCGACTTCAGGTCACACAGAGGTTTGCTTCATGTAACTTTAGAGCTTTCTGTTTCCATGCTATCTATTCTCTTGATTTTCTTAACACCAAACATTTAAGAGTAGTGCAAACGAGTTACAGAGAGCAGTTAATGTAATATAAGCAGCATGACAATTATCTTTCATTTCAAACTAATTTTAAAAATTAAAAAGTTTTAATTTTAATCATTAAATTATTGTAAGTATTAAATTTTTTACACTTATATTATTCTATACGCATAAAGTGTTTTGCGTGCATGTATGTCTGTGTGACAAGGGTGTGCTTAGAATCCATAGAGGCCAGAGAGGGCATCTTATCTCACAGAACTGGAGTTATGGATGGTTGTGAGCTGCCCTATGAGTGCTAGGAACTGACCTGGCCTCTGAGGTGGTAGCCAATGCTATCAACTCCTGAGGCATCTCTCTAGATTTAATAAACTGTTTTTAAAATGTTTTCTAAAGATTTCCTTTCAATTGTGTGGATGTATGTGGGAGGGGTATGTGCGTGTGTACACAGGCGCCCACAAATGCCAGAAGAGGACGTCGGGTACCCTTATAATAAGAGGTGGCTCTGTGGCAACTGAAGTGGGTGCTAGAACCCCAACTTGGGTCCTCTGTGACATCATTTCCTGCCCTTGACCACTGAACTAGCTCTCCAGCCCATAATAAGCCATTTTGACTCTGTAAACTAGTAGATGCTAAGGAAAGCGTCACACAATAACCAGGATGAAATATTTAACCGGGTTTTTGTTTTGTTTCGACAAAGGCTCACTAGCTAGCCCAGGCTGACCAGGAGCTCAGAATCCTCTTGCTTAGCTTCCTGAGTGGCAGAATTATAGGTACATGGCTATAACACTGTATATTAACTGAAGTCCCCTTCTGAATGGGATGACTCAATGCAAATTGTAAGTAAGTGAGATGCATAGTATAAAACATGGGAGTTGAAAAGAACGGAGAATAAGGAGAGAGTGGGAACACTGGGCTCCAAGAAACCAGAAAGCATAGCAAGTGTTTGCAGACAAAGATCATGCTTAAGGATTAGGTCTTAAAGATCTTCCAGGTATCAGAGGCTGTCCCCAAACAGAGCAAGGTTTCTGTCCAAGGGGAGAATGTGGAAGAGTCCTTCCTTCACCTCCTCCAAGACAACACAAGCACTAACAATTCGGCCTACTCATCTTCAAGGCACCTAATCTTTTCTCTACAAGTTCCCAGAGTATGGACTGATACTAGGGAAAATGCTGTGATCATAACAGTTGTGAGTTACTAATATTCCACCAGCGATGACAGGCAGGACTTCCTGTTGATGTCTAGATTTTTGTTCAACTAAAAGGGACATAGTTTTATAACAATTTACACAGAAAACAGAAACACTTCCACATCAAGGAAGCACTGACTTACAGACACGTCATCACATCCAAAGCTGGAGGTGGAGCCTTGGAATTGTCCCCTTAAAATCAATACACTGAATAAATCCTAATTTCTCACATTCATCCAGCATTTCCCACAGTCCACTTAGCCTCATTAAAGAAACACCTTGGCTCGCTCCTCCAACAAGATATTCCAGGTCATTTAAAATGGGGCCTATTCAAGTACTGAGGATAGGTGTCAGTGGTAAAGTACTTGCCTAGGATATGTGAGGTCCTAGGTTCAAATCCCCATGCCAACACAAAACACATTTAAGCCCAAAAGTCCACCACACTCAATCCCCTTAGACTCTGCATGTGACTTAGCAGATTCTCCCTCTATCCCCTCCAGGCTCAAATAAACTAAGAATGCCCACTGTCCCACAGGCACCCTCTATCTTCTTGGCACTGTTCCCTCAAGCCCTCCTGCTCTCTCCTGCCCTCTCACTTGTTTCTCGTCTTGACTAAGTTCAGCCTGGCCATCCTTTAGCTTTAACAAAGCTGCCTCTCTCGCAGACTGACATTAGATCACCCTGCTTTCCGGTATGGCCTCCTGCTCCTGAAAGGCCCCTCTATGCCGCTGCTCCAGCTCCTTTGCCGCCCACTCACTCATTAATCCCTTTCAATCAGGCCTCCACCCTCTGCTTTCTCCCATGTCTCCTGTAAGCACCTAACTGCCAAATCCAACAGTCTTCACTCCATGGTCCAACTATCCCAGCTCCAACAGCACAGGACACCACCGACTACATGTCTATGGCAGTGATGTATTCATACCCTGTATGACTCCAGTGAGGGAAATATGGCTTAGAGCAATGCATGGAACAGAGTGGGAGAGTCCTCGTTAGAATTTAGGGGTCCAGAAAAGAAGGAGTACCAAAAAGCAAGGCTAAACCCCAAGTGAAACCATAGGCATTGCCAACCAGGAGAAATTTGACCCTTGAGGACATCTGGCAACCTCTGGATGTTTTGGTTGCCACTGCTGTGGAGTCTGATGGGTTGAGATAGGATGCTGCTGGCCAGGTACTCTGTGATACATGAGATAGTGCCCACATCAAAGAGCTACATGGCCTTAGATGTTAATGGTGCTAAGCTTGGGACAGTACGTACCATACAGGTCAATACTTATGCGTACATATCTCTCTCTTATCTGACTTATGTGAATCCCACATATGGCTAGATGCTCTTCTCTGCTGGCATTCCAACCCTGAACATAGCTGGGACTCCCAGGCTAGCCCCTACCTCTATTTTGCTGGATCTGTGGAGGTCCTGTTCCATAAAGAAGCCATCCATTTACCTTCCCCCAAGTAAAGTCAGTTCCCCAGTGTGGTCTATTTTGTTTTGTTTTGTTTATGAAAAAATTGCCATTGACTAGTTAATTGACAATTTCATCATATGATTATAGATCTGATGCTCAGACCAGAAGGTCTGTGAGAACAGAAATGTGTGTGTTTGGAGCAGCGTGGTTTTCATGGGGCAGCCGAGACATGGGGAATGCCTAGACATGCTCAGGTGGGTATGAGAAAGTGTCTAGGTGGCTTGTAGTAAATAAAACTTAATGTCCATAGTCACAGCTGAGCAAAGCAAACCCCTCTGGTTATCTGGGTTCCTTTGGCCAAAGAGGCTCCCCTTGGAAGAAACTGAGAGGGAAGTGTTGCTTTAGTTAGGGACCAGGTTTTAACTTAGTAAGGAGACATTCTGCTTTTACCATGGAAAATTCTCGTCTACCAGGATTTTCCTAGTTACTTATCAACCCATCCACATTCTCTTAGTGTTTCCTACTTTGGGATGAGCTTTCAAAACCCATTTGCCCCAGAATATTTTTCTCTACTGGTTTTCTTGCTTCCAAGTTAGAAAGAAATGTCAACACAGAAAGCTCTGATGAAAATTCCAGACTCTGGTTGCTCACCAGCTGATAACACCAGCAACAACGTTTTGTGTTTCTGTGACTTTGTCCCTCCTAAAACTCCTGCTCAGCTTCTCCCAGAATCCTCCACGAACTCTGGGAAACTATAGTAAGGAGAATACTCACCTGACATCCTCCTGATCTTTAGGCACTGTGCTACACAGGACTGCCAACCCTATCATACCAATTGATGGGGGTGGGCCCTGTTTTTCTTGGTACATAAAAATTAGGGAATGAGTGAGATCTCCCACATTAGCAAAATGCTTATGCTCAGACTCTGAAATTTGTCCTATATCCTATTAAATAAAGATCTTGGTATAAAATCATTTCAATATATCAAAATCCCTGGAATATGGTTATTACCCAAAGATGGACTCTTCAATCAGGAGCAGGAAAAATCACCCTCAAGTTTTAAAAATAGAATACAAAACTGGATTTTTTTTTTATGTAATAGGCATAGGTTCTAATATAATATATTCAGCAATAGTGGCAGTAGTGGTAACAAAAGTGGGTATTAATTGAATACTATGTTCCTGTCCTGTGTTGAACACTCTGGAGGCAGTATCTTATCTAATGTTCATGCTTACCATTTGAAGAGAATTATTAGAGACCCTGAGAGTCAATCCTGCAAGCCAAGGTATCCACACCTCTTAAAACGTCTATGCCCAAGAACCATAGTTCAAGAATAGTAATAGGGGGTCTTCTCAAAAAGGAGAGAATTCAACCCAAAATGAGGAGGCATCTCATCAAAAGGGAAGCCCAGGATGTGTGCACCTGGCTGCTGTGAAGTACACATACCTTCCCCTTTCTGAATGACAGCCCAGTGGAAACGATGGGCAGGATGCGACTTGCTTGCTTCCAGAGGGAGCTACTCATAGAGATGTCGACACGACTGTGTTTCGGGGTGAACAAGAGGTATTTCAAACCATAAAGTGCAATATTGCAGTGGTGAAGATGAAAACATGATGTCAACGGTTTCGGAGACTTTAAAAGGATTTCAGTGAAGAAAGAAAGCTCAATAGAAATGGTGGCTCAATGGGTGATAACCTTCCCAGGGGGAGGCAGAAGCATTTCCTACACGTTGGAGCACAGATGATCTGCACACTCACCTGGGAGCAGCCTGGAGCACTGCAGACAAATGGCCTCTCCTGCTCCAAGTTCATCTTGGAATCCTCATAAATCTAAAGGGTAAAGGAAAAGAGAAACCTGTGAATATCTCTTTCTTTTGCTTTAGGTACATGAAGAGGACAAACACTGGGAGTCTTTTATTGCCCTTCCCTAACTGAACAAGTTATACACAGAATAGTGAACACAGGTCCTGTTCTCCAGTGTATTGGTTCTCCTGATCCGAGTTCCTAGTGTCCTCTCTTCCATGCATATTAAAGAAAGAGGCCATGATAATGTTGGCACCTATAGCCTGCCTATGGAATGCTAGCTAGTGGGTGCAATTGCCAGGTAAGACCCCAGCAAGATGCAAAGGCAAAGCACATCCCACCCTTCCTCAGCCCTGCTGAGAACTTTGAAACTGGCTTCTTGGGTCAGCTAAGAGGGAAGACTTCATTCAATTCTGTGTTCACCGGGCAAAAATTTGAGCACGGTCAAAATCACCTGGACCAGTGATCCCAAACGTCCATAAAAATGTGGTCTATACAGCTCTGCGGTTAACCTGCTGTTGCTGTTGGCTTTGTTTCTTTTTAATGACAGGAAGAACCGGGCAAACTGAAATTACATTCTTTAGACGGTTTCTAAATATTTTTAAATCAATTTTAGAACTGTGAATTTGTATGGCATGTGCTTTTGTTGGTACATTGCTGAGTTCCAAAACCTTCTGCCTTAACCCTGAGCACAGGAAGCAGTGATTCTTTAAAATGCTGCCTGTGGTTGATGCCAAAGGGAAGACAGTGGCACCTTGGCATCGTGGAGGACTCCCACTGGGCTGAGGGAAGCAAACACGTCTAGTCTGTGCGTTTTACACCTCCTTCTCCAAACACTTATTCTTTAGGAAAACATATGCATCCTCTCACTTTTCCAAAACACAAAGTGAGGACATTTGTTTGCCTTAGAAACATTGCTAGACAGATGTTAAAATACCAAACTCAAAACGGAGAAAATTATAAACCCTCTCCCAACCGTGATTCCTCAGTTGGCAAACAGTTTCAGCTAAGCAATGTCCCACTCGTGTCCACAGAACAGTGTTTCGCGACATGTGGGTTGAGCCCCCTCCAGGGGTTAAATGACCTTTTCCTAAGGCTGCATATCAGATATGCAGATACGTGGGAACACATCAGATATTTACATCATAACCCATAACAATAGCAAAGTTACAGATAGGAGGTAGAAATGAAAAAAAAAATTTATGGTGTGGGTCACCGGAGCATGAGCCTAAAGGGTGGCAGTGGGGTGTTTTGTTTGTTTGCTCTTTGTTTGGTTGGTTTTTCAAGACAAGATTTGTCTGTGTAGCCTTGGCTGTCCTGGACAAACTCTGTAGGCCAGGCTGCCCTCGAACTCATGGAGATCCTCCTGCCTCTGCCTCTCCAAGTGCTGGGATTGCAGGCATGCAGCACTGCACCTGGCAAGGGCTGAAGTGTTAAGAAGCCTGAGGAGCACTGTTTGAGAAGGACTTCCCACTGGCTGCCCCCCAATACAGTGATTATCACAATTTTTATGCTTTCCTACATTAAGCATCATTATGTAAATTTCTTTTCTGTGTTCAGTTATATTTTTTCTTATAAGTTAATGTTTTTAATTTTTCTATTTCAATCAACATATATTTATGAAGTATAAGGTAGAAACTCAACAACTCATGTACGGCCTGTAATGTTCAAACTGAGGTAATTAACATGGCTCCTTTAAACACAGTGTCTTAGTACTTGGGCCCTCTCAACTCCCCCCCCCCTTCACTTTTTCATAACATATGTAAAAGGTTCCGCTAAACCATGACCACCTTAATGTATTATATTTATGAGAAGAAATAAAACCTAAGTGTATTTCAAATCTTTCTTCTTGCTCTTGTTGGAAGAAAGTTATGAGCAAAAAAGAAATAACTCCTCTTTTATTTATTTATTTCTTTGATGTTGCCATTGCTGGTCACAGTACATCTGTCCTTCCGGTGACAAAAAGTAAAGAGAAATAATCTTGTTTGGGGAAGCAGAATAACCATAATAAACTACCTTAAGAAATATGATAAACTAGCTTATCCATGAATTAAATCTGCTATGTTTTTCTAAACAACAATAACAACAAAAACTTTTCAGTGCTTTCCTGGAAACGTGTCTTCATCTGTGAGTCTGTCTGCTTGACAGTGGCCTAACTCCTCAGTGTCCCCTTATTGACA
Organism: Meriones unguiculatus; assembly: GCF_030254825.1. Taxonomy (NCBI): domain Eukaryota; kingdom Metazoa; phylum Chordata; class Mammalia; order Rodentia; family Muridae; genus Meriones; species Meriones unguiculatus. Next base: position 53,284,221 of record NC_083351.1, read on the forward strand.
ATAGAGTTAGTGATATCTATCTTCAGCCCCTTTGTTTCTGAATCTGATTCCTTGGTTTGGAGCCTGTAAGACATTTTGAAATCATGTAGAAGACTGGAGTACCTTGGAGGTAAGAGAAGGTTGTGGATAAGTGTCACTGGAAGCTCACTCCGATATGAATCAGTCCTTGTGTGTAAAATTACAAATTACAATTTACTCCCTTTGTTTGCCTATGGGGCTCTTTCTTGGGAGCTACTTGAGAGCTTTGTAAGAACAGCATGTTTACAATCAAAACAACAATTACATGATAGTCAAATGGGAGAGTTCTAGATATGCATATTTACGGCCGACACCAGGAGGTAGTAATTAATGGTAATTAAATGAAAGTCCCAGAAACAGTTCTGTTGAGTCTCTAAAAAGTTTAACAAGCCAAAGTGAGGAAAGATTTAGCTAAACTCAGGCACTTAGCCTGAGGAGAAATTGTCTTTCCACTATAATCCATGCTCAGTCCCATTCCTTGACCCACCAGTCTGCTGGTCCCCATAGACTCAGGCTCATCATACCAATACTCTACGGCTCTGACACAACAGGAGACATACAGAGTCTCTTTTCCAACAACTTCAAGTACACTTGCCAGGACATTCTGCTGTTAGTATTGCCCTGCTTTTAGCTTAGTTTCCAGACACAGATGAATCTACAGCAATTTGTTAAATGAGATGCGATAAATATGAAGCAAATCTGTTTGACAACATACCATTGGAAGGGAGGTCTTGAGATACACAGCCACTGCTGATATAAAGTGGGTTTCCAGGGCGCAGTGGGCCTACTACGAGTGGGCACGTATGTCCTGGATAAACCTCAGCTCCCTAATCTTGATGGTCTGCAGTTCCCACAGGCTGCCTCTGCCAACAGCACTTCGCTTGCTAATTCCTCTCCGTGTAGGCGCTTGCAATAGACTTTCTAAATGGAATCACTCTGCCATGGAGGCCTCATTACTGTTATCAACCGGCATGATCTGGTCTGATGGATTAGTCAAGAGGCATGGTTGATTTTTATGGTCTATTATTATGGTTCTTTTCTAGCGCACAGTGCAATAATTACACTCTCAGAACCCTACTGAAGCTCCGTGCAGGTTCTTTTTCTGCCCAGCAAGTGGGCCAAATGATTCACACGGGCTCTAGCCATCTTAGTCCGCATTTGGTCCTCAGAAGGAAGGCCTCATCCTCTCGTTTCCCACTCAGCTGTTTTACTGGATGGGATTTTTTTTTTTTTTTTTTTTTAATAAACCAAGTTTGGTTTGGCAATCACCATAGCCTGGGCTCCACTGCCTAGAACTTCCCTAGTAGGCGTTCAATAAATATTTGTGGAATGGATAATGAATCTTGAATCATCACAATAAATTGTCCCAAACAGCCTTCTGTTCTCAACTCTGGAGGCAATTTTTTCACCCAGTATCAAATTTTTAAAGAGGGGAGAGGTTGTGTGGACCACTGGCTCTTCTTGTCTCTGGGAATAGTCTTAAAAAGTATCTCCCCAGACTTCATGGGGGAAAAAAAAGGCCAAAGCTGCTTTTTGGCGGACAGAAATGGGAAGAAGCTAGTTTCTATCTGTTCATTTTATCACAGATATCACAAGTTAAGAAAACCTGGGTTACTGGGCTGTTTGTGACCCCTATAGAACATCCTTTGAGAAATACTGACTTGGGCTGCACTGATAAGAACTAGTCCCACTGTGGTAGCTATACATGACTTAATGGTTGTTAAATGGCACCATATGAATTGCTCTTTTCCTAACTTCAGACTCACAGTTCAGCTAGAAGGAATGCTTCATGGGTATAATTCCCCTCAACCTTTTGGAAAACAATTAAAGATCCTAATAACATAGTTCAGTCTCACACAGAATGAGCAGAGGTTTTCCCACTTGACAAGGAGATGACAGGCTTGATTTACAATTCAAACCCTTCATTGCCACTGAATTCCTCTGGCTGCTAAGTGAGTTAGAATCTCTTTCTTTGTTCAGGGTTTGACCCCACAAATTCCTGGTCTAAAATGGGAAGTTGTTCCATAATGGCTGAGGCCACCAAGCCATTCAAAGGTTTTTCTGGCCATTAATATAGGCTTGGAATTAGTTTTCCAAAGGGCAAAGACCACAAGGAAAAAAAAAAAAAAAAACACCATTGAAAACTTAGAGAGTCTACACAGATTACTCTAAATACATACTTTAAATATAAGGGTAACATTTGAACCAGAGTGAGGAAAATTGACATCAACCCATGGGGATGTTTGCAATGATCAACCCATGGGAATGTTTCACCATCCAACTCAGGCATAGCCGTATCCAATCCTTTGTAAACACTGAGTTCTAATCTCAGTGGCAGAGCCCAAAGTTGCACAGAATAGAGTCAGACAGTAATAGGAAACAAAATGGTAAAACAGTAAGAATATTGCTTGTATCTAAAAGCTTAGAACCAAAAAGCATAAGAATGTCTGAGATGCAAACTCCAACCTACTGACATGTCTCCATCTCTGGTATTATTTACCTGGTTGTGGGTGCAGTCAGATCTTGAATTTTAAACTTTGCCTAGCATCTATTGCCCTACCACGAGGCTACATGGAGCCTTCTAGGCAGAGTTCACCTGAAACAAACCCCATGCTTTGGTAAGCCTCCCAGGTCCTTCATGAGCTCCAGAGAAGCCAACTGTCCTCCCCAAAGTGGGTGAGTGCTTGAGGAAGTCCCACTGAGTAAGGCTCTAACTCAATACTGTTTTCTTTGAGAACAATGATTATTTAACTAAACTTATTCCAGGCAAAGCAAATTTTCATTTAGTTAGGAAGACAAGGCACCATATACAAAAAGAAACAAAAACCTCTCCACAAACATATTCTATATTAATTTTATTCTAAGATGCCCAATTCTGTTTCACATCAAAAATGCAGGCTAGATCTCCTCACACAAGGCTAGCTGTCAGAAAGGAATTGCATCTTCAGTCTGAAGCAGAGGCGTTTTTTGTTTGTTTGTTTGTTTGTTTGTTTGTTTTTTGTTGTTTTTTTTTGAGAAAGACCCTTCCTAACTCTTATTCTCTTATCTGTAAAATGGGATCATAGTAGCCAAACATTTGAAACCAGAGCCCTTCACAGAGGCGCTATCAGGAAAAGTCACTGGCAAAAGTTCAAACAAAGAGCTAAACTTTTGGGACTTCCAATCTATCTTGATTTTTCAAACCTGACTATTAGAAGCCTGACTATAAAAAATAAGTGCCCTTGAATTTCAGTCCAAGGAAAGCACTGGTTTTGTGAATAGATCTTTGTATCTCTCTGAGTGGCTCTGTCCTTATCTTGCTGTGTGTCTTCTTTATGTAAAACTGACAATGTGTCAATTTCTCTGTGGATCTTTGTCTTGCTGAGTGTTTCTGTCTTATTCTCTCTCTCTCCTCCTCCTCTCTCTCTCTCTCTCTCTCTCTCTCTCTCTCTCTCTCTCTGTCTCTCTCTCTTCCCGCTGGCTCCGCTTTGCTGGTAGAAGGACCGGGTCAGCTTGTTTCCTGTCCCTGTGTTTTTCTTGAAGTGCACTGCAGTTAGAATCTGAATTTCATTGGGCTAGTATTATTTGCAGCTGTGTGACCTCTTTAACCCTGCTTTTAAAAGTGACATTTCAGCCCTCCAGCTTGAAATGCCTGCATGCTGCAAAGTTTTCCAACCAGAAAAGGGTTAGGCCCTGGAGTGAGGCTGTCCCTCACAACTGTAAGTCGTGGCGGAAGGTGGCGTGGACGGGCTGTGGCCTGCACAGCTTACAGCTGGCACTCCTACCTAGAGGTGTAGAGCCGGATGTGTCTACTGCACTCAAACCAAACAGAATCCCCTGCTTTTACGAATGTTCACCCTCCACTCATATCCTCCACAGCTCAGCTACAAGCTGAACCAGAGACCCCTCAAGGACTTTGCCACATACTCCATCATTACAGAGACTGTCAAAAGTTCCCTTCCCAGAAGGCCCAGAAGGAAGGATTTCCAAACAGCTTTCATCTCTGGAAACTGACCCCATCTTACTCTCCAAAGGAGGCCCTAGGAAGAGTGAGTGCTGGGGGCTCCCAGCCTCTCCCCGCCTTCTGCAGGGGCCTGTGGTTTTATATACGTGGCGTTTATAACCATATATTGGAAAGCATTCCAGTGGGATTGGTTTTTCATATGTTAGAGTCCCCCCTCTCTCTCTTTTTAAATGTTCCATATGTTTCTTTAGGTATGAGGGTTTTTGTTTTTTTTTTTTTTTTAAAGTCATGGGCTAATTGGAGCTTTTGTTCTCCCTAATCCTGTCTTCTAACTTTCCTATCTTTGGGTTCAATAGTTCAGTGCATATTTGTTGAGCCCAAGTGTGAGGCATTAGGTTTGCGGCACAGAAAAGCCCTAAGTGTGCGTCTGTCTGAGTGTGCACACTCAGGTTTCTGCTCTTCTTGCTTCTGTCCAGTGCAGTATATTTTTTGCAGAACATCTCCCATCTCCAAGAAAACTGTGTTTGACATGTGTGTGGTTAACAAAGCACCAGGGTGGTGTTTCTTTGGTTTTTAAGGAAGTATTGAATGTAACTAAATCACTTGGCTTGCTTCTAATGGGACCGAATACAACCTCAGAAGGAAACATAACCTGCTTTCTTAGAACACAACCAGGCTGGGCGTGGCCCCACCCACGATGGGCTGTGCCCTCCCCCATCAATTACTAATTTAAGAAAAGCCATATATCTAGGATAGGACATTCTCGAATGGGACCTCTCTATTTCCAGGCAGTCACTGTGTTTTGTTTTGTTTTGTTTTTCTTTTCTTTTCTATCTTTCTTTCTTTTTTTTTTTTGAGGGGGTTGTTGATCTTTTCAGTCTCTTAAAAGATTTACTTATTTATTTTTGTGCATGAGTGTTTTGTCTGCACATACGTATTTGTACCATATGCATGCCTCGGGTCCAAAGGGCTCAGAAGAGGGTCCTGGGTCCTCTGGAACTGGAGTTTTAGGAAGATGTATGTGCGATGCTGTACGGAGGTTACAAATTGAACCCTGGTCCTCTGCAAAAGCAGCCCAGCCACCTCTCCACTCCCTCTAATCTATTTTTAAAGAAAGTGATTCTCTTAAGATATTTTGGAAAATCACAACTTTTTAACCTTGGTTTTTTGTGTACCCATGCAAATAGTTTAGCTAAATAGTTTTGCTAAATAAGTTGTTAGTTATAGCTCCACTAACTATGTTTGATTCATTCCATATAAGCTAAACTAGTGAAATACCTCCTGAACCTGAGTGATGTGAGGGTACATCAAACATAATGGCAATTATACCCAACTTCTGTTGAAGGCATGGCTGGGAAGGAGCTGTTTTACCTTAAGATTATCTCATTAATGCCGATTTATTATGAGGCTGAACCTATCCAAACAGATGCTTTCTGCCTTGGGTCCAGAAGAAATCTAGGCATTCCTGGGCTGTATTCCAAAAAGGACTATAGCTGTGTTCAGAGGCTAGTATGTCCCACTATCAGCCAAATACCAGGTAAGACAGCCAAAGACTTGATTCAGATTCCAATTGTTTTGAATGGCAAGCATGCAAACACTTGAAAATACTGGTAGATGATTTAAAGGTCATGCTAAGTCAAAAATAAGAGGGCTGGCCTGGGGTCAATACTTAAGCTAAGATAGTCAACCCAGAGAAGTGAAAAATCCTAAGGGCAGTAATAAACTAGCAGATATTTTTTTTAAGTAACTTATAACCAGTAGCTACAGTGTTCAGATAAGTTACCACATTATTTACTGTGAGTGGTGTGGGCCAAGAACTCTCCCACTGGCCTGGCAGGTCAGTGAGTCCCAGAGATCTGCCTGTCTTCTATCCTCCTAGTGCTAGAACTAAAAGTGTGCGCCACCAAAGCCAGCTTTAGAAACAAACAAATAAACAACAATCCATGACTTCCAGGGATCCAAATCAGGTCTTAATTTACAGAATGAACCATCTCTCCAGCCCCTCGGTTGTATATTTGAAAATCACTATATCATTCCCATGGCTCACGGCTTCCTCAAGTTCTAATTAAACAAGAGCCCCTCACAAAAGCTGAGAACCCCACTACACACCCTGAAGAAAATATAGGGAAAGAAAGGGCCTTTTTCTAAAGAACCTATACCCTTCAGAGGTGAACAGTGCACCAGACTCCATTATCAAAGTCCTAGACCATGAACAAGAGCACAGGCAGGAAAGAGGTGTGTATGTGTGTGTGTGTGTGTGTGTGTGTGTGTGTGTGCGCGCGCGCGCCCGCACATGCATGTGTGTATGCGTGTGTGTTGTTGTTGTTATCCAAAATGTAGGGACTCCCAGTAAGGATGAACAGTGTCTCTTTGCTCAGGCTCTCAGGAACATCCAAAGCCTGGACTCCTCCAGGACAAAGGAGGCATGCTGCAGCTGTTGGCTGGGTCTAGCAGGAGGGGTGGGTGGGATATGGCTGGAAGGGCAGGGACAGGGTCGGAAAGTCCACTAGCCAGAGGATTTATCTATCCAAACCCAGAGATGAATCTCAACTGGGCTCTGCAGGAATTGGAGTGGGGTTATCGCTGGCTCTTTTGCCTATTCATGGGATCCTTTTCTTCCTACTGGAAGTTGCCTTACCCAGCCTTGCTATGAAGGTTTATGTCTAGTCTTATTGTACCTTTTTATGCCATGTGTGGTAGTTATTCCTGAGAGGCCTGCTCTTTTCTGAAGGGAAATGGAAAAGCAATAGATCTGGGAGAAGAGGGGAGGTGAGGGTGGGCTGGGAGGAATGGAGGGAAGGGAGGCTGCAGTATGAGAGAAAAATAAATACAAAGAGAAAATATATTTTCATCATGTTTCCCCCTCCTGCAACTTCTCCCAAATCTGCTCCACAGACCCCCTACCCACCGAATTTTATGTTCTCTCTCTCCTTCACTCACTTTCAAAATCAAACAAACAAAAAAAAATCAGAAACAACAACTAAAACCCACAAAAAAATGATAATCAAAACAATCAAAAGAGGACCCAGGTTTGGTTCCCAGGACCCACACAGGAGCTCACAACCATCCCCAATTTCAGTGCCAGGGGATCCAGGGCCCTCTTCAGGCTTCTGTGAACACTGCACGCACATAGTGAGCATACAAAAATGCAAATAAAACATGCATATACATAAAGTAAGAACAAATAACTCTCTGGAAAGAGGAAAAGGCTGTAGGCAATGTTGGCGTTGTCTGACAATGACGGTAGAAAAATTGAGAGTGTGGTAGGAAAGCACCTCACGGATTGCACAGTGCTATCATATTGTTTATTCTAGTACAGTCGTACCAGCAAGCACACGAGGAGTTGTCAAGGTGCGGGATGATGTGAAGAGCTATATCTACACTAGACAGAATGTGTGGCAAGACTGACATCTGAAAGGATATTGGGTAATTTTCAGAAAGGCCCTGATATGCTGTGATTTTTCTGTTAACTCAGCAGTTGTCAAGAGAACCCTTATCGATGAGATTTTTACTTGACGCTCACCAGCCTTACTTCCTTTGCCTTCTTCATTAATGACTGCTCTTGTTGCCATGACCAAACCCCTGAGAGGAAGCAGCTTAAGAAAAGAAAGGGTTTTTGTTGTTGTTGTTTTGTTTTATTTTCTTGGTTTTTGGCTTAATGTCCAAGGGGATACAGCCAATTGAGATGGTGAAGGCATGAGGACAGATTGGTCAGATTCATTCATGTTCAAGGTCTTCCCACAGTGACCCATTTCCTCCAACCATGCCCCACCTCAAGGCCTACCCCAGAATGGGATCAAGGGCTACAATACTTCAGCCTATGGAGAACATTTTCTATTCACACAACATTCTGCCTCTGGCTCCCAGAGCCCCACAGCCATCTCCTAATACAAAAATTAGCAACTTTCAGGCTGGTGAGATGGCTCAGAAGTTAAGAGCTCTGTCTGTTCTTACAAAGGTCCTGAGTTCAATTCCCAGTCGACCACATGGTGGCTCACAACCATCTATAATGAGATCTGGTGCCCTCTTCTGGTTTGCAGGTGTTCATGCAGGCAGAGCTCTGTATACATACTAAATAAATAAATCTTTTTTTTTAAGTACAACTTTTGAATTCCCCAAAAGTTTTAACAAGCCTACCACCATTCAGAATTCCAAAGTCACTTCTGAGATTCAAGGCAATCTCTAAAATGTCTACACCTGGGCAGGGCAGAAGTGAGGGGTGGAACAAAGGTTTGTAGGCTTTGGGGAGAGAAGGATCTTGGATAGAGGAGACAGGTACCGGAAGAAGGAGAAAGGAGAGAGGCTCAACGGGTTAGTGTGGAGAGGAGCACATGGCCAGACCTTGTGGGTAGAGGAAAGCACCCCGGATGAAGAACATTAGCAAGTGTTTTGAGATTATGGATGGCAGGTAGCCCAGATGGGATGGAGGCTGATGAGGTAAAGGTAGCTTAGGAGGTAATAGCTGCCTTATCCCAGGTGAAATAAGACTGGACTAAAAATCTATCAGGTGTCTGTGTCTTTACTGATTATAGTAGCCGGTGAGATAATACTGCTTTATTAATTACAGGGCTAATGATCAACTTTATGAGACCCTACTTCTACATTATCTACAAGACCAGGGTAAGAACGGTGAGCAGTGACCATGCCACGGCTCTTCATGACTTTCATGCCAATGCTGTCCTTTCATGAAGTTTCCTTTTCCAAACAAACTATCCTGTCACACTCGAATTCTGCCTCACTTACACTCCCAGGACGACGGCAGAATGGAGCCAGATTCTTTGTCAGAACGTAACTCAAATGGCCTTTAGGCCAGGTTCTGATGGAACTGTTTCTCTCCGAAACCTCACAAGCTGGACCACAGCTCTCCACATTTCTCCAAGAATCTGGTCTTCCAAATTCCCACCAGGATGGCCTGCTAAGCTTGTTGTATAGCCTAGGGCTTCTCTAGTCTCCAGCTCCAGGCTCTGTCATATTGCTCCTTCACACCAGTTCCAATTGCCTGTGGATGACACTGTCAGATTTACCACGGCACCAACTCCACTGTCTGTACAAATAATCTGTATTCCCTACCTTTCTCCTAAGACAGTATGCCTGACAAGAGCAGCTAGGAAAGAGAGAGTTTGTTTTGCCTCACAGGACAGGGATAGAGGCCACCCAGACAGGGAAGTCACGGCAGCAGGAGCGGGGGCTGCACCCACAGTCAGGAAGCACAGAAAGATGAAGGAAAGCAATCAGCTCACAGGCTCCTAGGTGATGGCACTTCCCATACTTTCTCTGTGTCTTCCCTCTCCCGTGAAGTCTTTCTGGAAAATCCCTCATAGGCATAGCCAAGGCTATGTTTCCATGTTGCTTCTATGCCTCTTCACGTTGACACTCAATACTAATTATCAAATAGTCTAACCGAGACATAACTCTGAGGAAAACTTTAAGATTAGACCTGTGTCACACAGCCTGATTCTATGGCAGACACACTGCCACAGCCTGATTCTGTGACAGACTCAATGTGTCACAGGCTGACCCTGGGACAGGCAGACACACTGTGTCACAGGCTGGCCATGGGACAGACACACTGCTAAACTCTAAGCTCAGCTAGATGCTTGTTTCTGTTTTAGTCCATTGCATGTGGCCGTTCTTTAAGACTCACTCTTGATATGAATGTGAAACGATCTCCAGCCTACACATTGGTTTAACAAGTTCCTTGAACAAAGGATACGACTTGGCTCTTTCTAGCTGAGCAAGCTAAGGAATCCAGGGCTCATCCCCAGAGAGGCCTGAGGGGCTTCAGCCGCACATCCATGTATAGAACAAGGCTGGGCCAGACAACAGCCTCACAGAGACAGAGAAATGAAGTCCACACCCTCATCTCTACCTGACCATTGTGTCCATGCAGTCCTGGTCCAAGTCATCACGGAAACTGACGGGGTCTGCCAACACTGGGTAAACCGGGAGTCACACCCCTTCTTTTGGCCACACCCCTTCTGTTGGCAGGGCCTTCGGGCTTCCCTGAAGGCACTAGAAACAGGACTATTCCAGATCAAGCCTTTTTCTTACACCCACCCCTTACCTGGGCTACCAAAACAGAACACCAGGCTTTGTTTCGCCATCACAGTTTCTCTAGCCAACTGCATCGTCTTTGGCCATACTTGGTTCTTATTCTCACTGGTCCTTATTCATTTCCCACTCTCCTTTTTATTCTCCAAATATCCCACACAATAACTGCAAATAAGAAATTTCCTAATAATGCCTGAAGAGTGTGTTAGCTGAGCAAAACAAAAGTCATAGCGTAACCAATGATCCATTTCTCTTCAACCTCTTAAGGGAGATGGATGAGCAACAGTGAGATGTCCTAACTCAGGCTACTGGGATGTTCACGATTGATAATCACAGACCTAAGGACAAGCCACCCCTTGGTGCAGACAGCCCCTGTGACCAAAGCCTACTGATGGTTATTTTCTCTAATGCTCAGAAGTTGTCAAATTTTATTTAATAAAAACATGTCTTTCTGGTACAGCCATATCCTATGTGTCAGGTATTTCTAACGTTAGTAAAGCATTTCCCTATCAAGAGGTAAAGAAAGTATTTGATTGCAGCAGCTTTGACTTCTCTCTTCCACGAAGGACTTCTGCAGGGAGCACAGCAGAGGAACATAGTACCAATGGGGGTGAAGAGGGCAATATTGCCCATGGTTTCCAAAGCCCTCTGCAACCCTGTTTACCTTTGTGATAAAGATGTCAAAGGCTCTCACTCAAAGCACTAGATTATTTCAGTGTAATTTAAGAAAAGTTTCTTCCTCCTGTTAATGAGATGCTTCAAGGACTTGAACACAAGCTGTAACAACAGCCTCATCATCATTTCCTCCTCTGCCCTCTACTGTTTCCAGAGAAACAGAAACAAGCTCTCACACAAACACACCAAAAAATTCTCTGGACACCCAAGTTAACCAATGTCTCCATTCTTCCCAAACCACCAACCAATCAGCCAGTCACCAGGCAAACAGCTCAAGCACCAGGCAAGGAAAACATGTTATTTTTCTGGGCAAGCCTTAACTTCCCTGCCTACAAAACACAGCCCCGTGAGGCACATCCCACACGTGGTGCGATTAAGATTCCCGTGTCTCATTTGAAACCAATAGTTACCAGCCACCGCCCAAGGAAACTGAGGTCAGGTCCATCAGCAAGCACCCAAAGTCTAAGCGGGCTTATTCACCAGCATTCTCACACAAACAAGCTTTTCCAGCAAGCTCCCTCATATTGAGAACGTCTGGAGGAGACTCTAGAGGGAGGAAGGTCAGAGAACATCCAGGCCACCCAAGCACCTAGCCAGCAGAAAGAGGCTCTGCTCAGCCTTGGCACCTGGTGTCAGGCTGTATGTCTGTACGCCCTCAGAAGCTGGTGAGCCATGGGGCTAAGGCAGGGAAGAGAAGGCAAGCCAAACATGGCATTCAGAACTCTGATAGTCCCTTGAAAAGGTGACTGGTAGAAGCCAAAGTTCACAGTGCACAAAAGCCACTTTAAAGACACACACAGAACACTTTTTAGAAATCCTCAAAGGATAGAGGAGACACCCCAACCAGAAGCCAGGACTGTGGTCCCAAAAGCGACAATGAGCTACTCCCAAGAACATCTGGCCAAATAAGATGGGTGCCCATCTTTTCCAGGCTTCAAACCTCAGCTTCCTCTGCAATCTGGCTGCTTGGTGATGCCTTTGGGTCACAAACTTTGCTCCCCTAAGCATAGTACAGGGCTTTTTTCCCCCCAGAGCTAAGGACTAAAATCAGGATATTGTACTTATGAGGCAAGCTAACTACCACAGAATTAATTTCCCAAAGCCAGGACTTTATTTTAGAGCATGCTAGGAGAGCCACTGTCTTCAGTCACCTCTCTTTCTCCAGGGGATATAGCAGTCTTACAGCAGAAGTCCCCTGAGGCCCTTTGAGGGGCAGCGCTTGTTACACAGAGACAAACAGGGAGGGATGTGTCTGCTCTGACAGGACACATGGGAAAGAAAACAGTGCATGAACATATGCAAAAACAAAAGCCCACAATCAGAGAAAGGGCACAGAAAAATATCCACAGGGCTCATAAAAAAAAAAAAAAGCCACAAGAGGGATTCAAAGGTGATGGGGTGGGGAGAAAGGTGGTATTTGGAGTTTGCTTCTGAAGCATTTCCCCACAGACTCATGTCCTAAGCACATAAGTCTATTTGAGAAGCACAGAATCTTCAGGAGGTAGGATCTGGCAGGTCTGGGGAGGTTATAGGTCAGCCCCTGGTTCCAGCTTTCTCTCTCTCTCTCTCTCTCTCTCTCTCTCTCTCTCTCTCTCTCTCTCTCCTTCCTGGTCCACTGTTAGAAGAACAGCCACTGCCTCTCATTTCCATCCAGGGACAAAGCTGCCCCATCACTGCCTTTTCTGCCACGCTAACTGAAGGCTCTTGCAACTGGGAGCCAAAGCAAACCTGTCCCTGTCCGCTTCTGTCCGATGTTTTGTCCACAGAGGCACATGTGCATTGAATACACTTGACAGGATGAGGGAACCCTAAGCACACCAGGCTCGCCTGTCTGCGGGACGGCTGTGTCTGACTGAGACTTGCAGGATATGATGAAGCCTTCGAAGGATGGAGCTCACCTGCAGAAGCAGAGACCCTGGCATGGCTGGGGCCCGAAGGAAGGCAGAGGCCAGGCGTGGTAGTACTGAGAGCCAGGCAAGGGTGGAAACGGCCTTCAGTCTTCAGTGGAAGAACTGATTCTGAGAGCAGAGGCCTGGTGATCCTGGGCAGAAGGAGGATAGCTCATCTGTGCCCTCTGGTGAACTGTGAGGGTCACAGTAGCTCTCCTTGGGGCTGTAGCCTGGGTCACAGTCATCGTGGGCACAGTGACTTGCCCTCTTCATGGACCAGACACACACAGCCTACCCAGACTTCCTGAAAAGATAAGTATGTAGTCCTGGGGTGATGGATAGAGCGGAAATTAGAAGGAATGCACAAGCTAATAACCCAGGGTTTTGTGGATGCCATGAAGGCAAGTGCCTTTCAATCACTGTAGACACAGAGCCTGATCACACAGCTGTCTTGAAGTGTGGCTCAGGAACTGGGGGAGTCAACCACACTTTTTTGTGCTCTGATGGTGGGGGTGGGGGTCCGATAGAGTCCAGAGGGCCTGTTCTGTCCTTTGCAGCCAGTCACTGAACAAACATCTTAATATGTTTAAATGTACTCTTCTCATCTGTGAAATGTGCAAAACCATTCTTGCTCATGCAGGTCTTGGTGAAGACTGGATGAGATCTATCGCTAATATTCAATAAAGCACAGCACTGCAGTTCTCTGCAGTATCTAAGCCTACAGATTTTGATTCTCTTGACCAGCTGTGTGGCTTTGGAGAACTCATCTAACCTCTCTGTGCCTGTTTCCTTACATCCTATAAGAATAGAACCCACCTCATGAGGATTATTAGAATGTAGAGATTAAAGGAGCTAACATCTGTAAACAATTTCAAACAGTGTTTGACACGTGGTAAGCGCTGTGTAACTGCCAGTTCTTATTGCTGTTATGAAATTGGAATCTCAAACTTCTGAAAAGCATATGGTTCCATAATCACGAAAATGTGGTTTATTTTCTGGTGACAAAAATAACCAGCGGGAATAACACAGCACGCTAATGTCAGTCACTGGCAGACATTAACTTTTTATTCATGTATGAACTTGCTGTGTCTCTGTGAACAAAAAAGTGAAGGTTCTAATTTTTGTATTTGTCTGTATATACCTCAACACAAGCTATAATTTCAAGCCTATGCAGCAAACCTCTCAGTGGCCTGGGCTAGTTTCCCCAGTGAGCGTTTTCTTTGCCATCATCTCGCCTCCTCCTGTGCATGGAAGGACGGTATGGCTGCACGGTACCTGCGAGTGTGTACAATCACACACCACAGCAGCCCACCCAGGGGCGAGGGTGCTCTGTTTGTTTCTCAAACACAGCCGTTAAGTTCCACCTTTCTGGTACCATGCTAGGCACTGGGCATAGCTAACGGAACAAAGGACATTGTTTTCAAGAAGTGAACAGTAGCCGAGAACATGGGCTTCAGAGGAACTCGGATGTGACCTCTACCCCAGCTCTCTGATCCCTGCTGTTAGGACCTGAGTGTCCCTAGACACTTCTTAATTTCTCCGAAGTTCAGTTCTCTCGTCTGCCGTAAGGACAAGAAGATAACAACCACTGCATAGATTTCTTGGAAGGACAGAGCGAGAAATTGCCTGTCAAGCAGTTGGCTCAAGAAATGTTAACATTGCTCTATTCATGTAAAATGAGGGTTGCAGGGAGAGGCAGAGACAAGCTGGTAGCCACAGTCTAGGTGAGAAATGAGCTCCATTTTAACGAGACTGTGAGAGCGCAGAGGAGAGAATGCTCAAGGCTCAGAGAGGGGAGTGAACTAGTACCTGCTGTTCTTTTCTGGTGTCTGCCCCACCATTGCCCAGGATTCTCGGCCTGGTGGATCGGCCTTACCTCAGGTAAGCAAAAGCCTGTGCTTCATGGCTCAAGTCCCAGATCCGATCAAAGCTTACTGTCATCTTTATCATTTTTTGTCATCTTTATCAAATGAGAAGGCTAAGGTCATCTTGCTCAATACCACAGCTAATGTTTGAATTTACCCCAACAACTTCCCCAAACTCCTACTCTGGGTGTGGCCAGAAGACCTGCAGAGGTGGGGGGGGGGCTTGATCACAGAAGGGTCTCTGAACTGTTCAGCAGCACAGACCTTGGCTGAACCTGACACAGGTAGCCTCCATCCATCTAAGAGTTCTTCATCTGTGCTCATGGCTTGTCTGCAGAGGATGTTGGACCTTATCTTTATTGTTGACGAGCTCTGCCGCTCGGTAACTCCTGGAGAGTAGGCCCTGCTGCATGATGTGCCCAGTATAGTAGCCCTCTGGAGCCCAGTGTAGTAGCTAATTCTCTAAATACTGTGACAAAATACCCAACAAAATCAGCTTAAGACAGGCAGGGCTTGCTCTGGCTCATGGTTTGAGGACACAGTCCATCTAGGTGAAAAAGGTGTGGTTAACAGGAGTACGGGATAGATGATCACAAGGCTATAGTGAGGAAGCTGAGAGAGATGACTGGTGGTTCTCAGCTCACTGTCTCCCTTTTCGTCTTCAGTTCCCGATCCCAGCCCACATTCAGGCTAGGTCTCCCTCTTCAGGCAAACCTCTCTGGGTACATCCTCAAAGATATATCCAAAGATATGTTTCATTGGTGATTCCATAATGATGGCAGTGACAATTAGCCATAAACCCAGGCTGATGTGGAGCTCACCATGTAACATGAATCCACAACCGTCCTGCCTCGCCTCTCCACTACTGAGATTACGGGAAAGTACTGCCTGTCCTTACAGTCTGTCCTCACAGTGTCTTGCTTTATGCACACAGGGATTCACACTACTCCCTCTGACTTCCAATCAATGGGCTCATTCACATCCTGGGACCATCTTTAAGTAGGGCAGTCTTCAATATGTCAGAGATTAGATGTCTGATGGCAGTCCCCAACTGCCTGATGCCCCTGTCTTCTCTTTGGCAGACCAAACATCTTCAGGTTCCTTCTGGTATTTCTCTTAGGATAGTGTCTTTCCAAAACTACCCTGGTCATAGGGACATTAGGATGGTGCTGGCTTCTCTGTGGGGTTGGTCCCAGAGGATATTTACATTTACCCGCAAGAAGTAAGACATGTGGGAGACTCTAACAAATGGGGTAGGCAGATGTGACTTCTCTCTGCAAGAGTGTCCTCTCCTTCCACCTGGAGCAGAATTAAGACTTGCAAACACTACCAGGGAAGTGCCCGCTTGTTTCCTCAAGTCCTCAGCAGGGTCTGTAAACTGCATGAGATTGTCACTTCTCTGCTGGACATGTTCAAAGGGACTGGGGAAGAAAACAAAAGGCTGGAAGAACAAGCTGTGTCTCTGTGGAATGTGTTGCTCGCTCTGCAGCTCCAGGGGCTGAGGTAATGCATAACGCCACAGGTGAGCCTAAGGGCTATCCACCAAGGAGAGAGTTCTGGACAACCTCAGGCCATTCCAAATCTCTGCTCCCTTCCTCCCAGAAGTCCACTCTTTACCCACCACTATCCCTGTCTTCTTTACCTGGGACTCACAGCTCTGCACTGCCTGTTGAGCCTTGGGTAACAGTGGCTCAACACAAAGCAGATAGCTCCTTTCTCATGCCTCTCACCTTCCCTGATGGAATCTTTCCATAGCCTCCTCCCCCTGCTGCCTCAGGGGTTGGAATGGCTCTCTACCAGGGGACAGCCCCTGTTCCGTCTCTCCACAACTCCGGACCAAGTTCATTCAGGACATTTTCTCTCATTATCCCTTTCAAGGTAAAGAGACTGACAAATATGGCGGTTTGTAGCTCAGAAACATTTCACCAGACTCTTACGCTTGGGACTGCCCTTGGTGGTGCTGACCTTTCCAGATGGTGGTCTGGTGGTTCTGGAAGCCATGAGGTATCCACAGTCCCATGGAGGAAGTGAAAGACTCCATGGATGTGCTTTGACCGATATAGTGGCTCTCACAACTGGGTGCCCTCAGACAGAGAAGAGCCTGAGCGTACAGGCATGTTTTCATGTGGGAAGCGGCATGCTGGGAAATAACCCCTGTGGCAAAGCTGGCCTTGCAGCATGAAAAGCACGCAAGATTTACCACTATTCAGCCATCACCACAAACCTCTGGAAAGGTGTCTTATTGTCCCCAGTGTACAAAGGAGAAAACATGAGGGAAATGATTCCCCCGAGGATCCAGTGTGAAAGAGAGAAACGGGAAGCAAATGAACGTCTACCAACTCAGGGCCCCCAGCTCTTCCTCGCCCCAAACATGTTTTTCTCTCCTCCATTCTTACTGAAATTCTCCACCAACTGACTAATCAGGGGAGATGCACTGGTGGCCACAGGCACATTCTTGGGCTACACTGGCACTCTCAAACTTAAGAGCTACTATACCTTCATGTGTGTAAGACAAGAATGACAGATGACATTTGCTAGAAAGACCACGAGCCAAACCTAAGAACTTTCTCCTGTTTATAACACCTTTTTTTTTTTTTTTTTTTTTTTTCAAAGAAGGTGCAATTTTTCCCTTCAGGGCTGTTTTTGTTCAGTTCTCTGCTGGGCCCCGGTTTGGCTTCTCGGCAGTGCTCGGGCTGTTTGTGTCCCAGCAAGGGGCCACAGGTTGTGTGAAGTCACCAGCTTGCACCCCTGCTTGCCCCGTGGCCAAGACCAGAGAAAGTCTGTCTCTCCGCTTCCTTTCGCAAACCTGACAGTCACACCTTCTCTACTTCAAAGCCACATGGTATGACCTCAGCAGGCTGACATAAATGGACACTCACAAGAAAGATTATTCATCCTGTGGCTTTTCCATATGGGAAAGAAACAGCCATTAGCGAACCTCTGCAGAGCTTAACAGTTTACAAAGCCATTTTCCATACATTAATTTAATTTGGCTCTTAGAATGATTTATGGGATGGTTGTATTTCTCTTATTATTTTGCAGATGACAAACCTGACCTTTAGAGAGAGAAGGTAATATGGTTGAAGTCACACTACCAGGAAAAGGCAGGGCTGTGACTTGAATTTAGGCCCTCTGCTCCTAGCCACTTGAATCACCGATTCAACTGGTTGAGGTGTTCCTAGACCTGGCAGAATTAATCTAAGCATGTTGAGTACTGAATACAAAAGTGCTGTCCTAGAAGGCTTTGGTCCTCCAGAATGTTTTCAAAGACGGATGAAGACCGTTCTGTCACCTTGTAGGTGGGAGGAATTGCAGCAAGCACCCAGACATTACCTCTTGTACAACTCTAACTGCAAGCTGCTTGCTTCGGTGCTCTCATTTAAGCTCATTACCGCCCACACGGAGGAGTCTCCAGCTGTGCTGAAGCTGCAGGCTTCAGGCTGTTCTCACTCAGCATCATATCTTCAGGGTCTCCTGCTTCTTAGGAAATGCACAGGCAGCCTTGACATTCCTCCTTCCCCAAGATAAGGCCCAGAGGAAGTGGCACTGAATGCCTCCTATCAAAGAAGTGCCCGAGATCTCCATTCCCAGTCCCACCGCTGAGTATCTTCTCCCAGTGAAATGCCCAGGCTATGTCACACCCCGTCCCACCGCTGAGGGCCATCCACCAATAAAGTGCCTGCTGCCACAACTAGGCCCATCATGCCTGTATGACCACTACGCACCTGTTTCTAGAACAGCATAGGAACCTACCTCCACAGAATCCTATGATACAAACTATACACATCAAGCATTCAGCAAAATCCCCAGCACACGGATAGCGCCCCACTGTAGAATCAATGTTTTCCTCAGGCTTGCAACTAGAGTAGAGCTGCAAGGGCTGTTTCCTGAAAAAGCCACATAGTATTTCAAAATGTCTAACAAACAATCTCTTCCTCATGAAAAGTGAAGCAAAGATGAACAAGAAACAGAGGAACTCGTGGAAAGACACAAACTGCCCCAAAATTATGAGCGGAGCATCTGAATAATTTATAACAAGCGGAGTTTGGGGAACACGTATTCTCATGTACACCCATGTGCACATGCACATACAATCACATGCACACATATTCCCACATATATATATGCACAAACATATATTTATATATACACTCATGTATGTACACATTCACATACATGCACAATCAAGCACACACAAACATACACAGTCATATGTACACATGCACATATAAACATACACATACATGAATGCACAAACATACAATACACACACATGACAACCTGATGCACACGCTCACACACAAACTACTTCTCATAAAGAAAAGATCAGGTGTACATGTCTTTGCTAAGGAATTCTACCAAAAAAAATCTCAAGAACAATTAACACCAATAATTCAGAAACTCTTCCCACATCCCCTCCCTGGAAAAACAACCAGGGAGAACACTTTTCAACTTATTCTGTAAAGCCATTATCCTCTAATAGCAAAGAGAAAGGCATCCCCCAAAAAAAAAAAACTGCACATAAATGTTTCTTATGAATATAGATACAAAATCCTTCACCAAAACAGTGGCAAGCCAAATCCAATCACATATAAGAAGAAATATATGCTATGACAAAAGTCGCCTTTACCTCAGGAATTCAAGGTTGGCTTAACATTTAAAAATCAATCAATAAAACAGTGTGGATTAATATAAAGGTCACAAAACCACATCATAATCTCCACCAGGCACATACAAATCAATGACAAACTGTGACAGCTTTTCATAACAAGATATTAAAACACCCAGGAAATAAAGACATTTCCATGAAAGCTTCCTGAAACAAAAAAAAAAAAAAAAAATGCTGCAGCTAACAGCACATCTAATAGTAAATGACTAAATGATTTAGCCTGGGGTGAGAAGCAAACAGAACGAACATGTCCATTCCCACTCCTCATTGGAGGGCCTAACCTGGGCAATCAGGTGAGGAAGAGAAAACATACCTAGCCAGATTGTAGAGTGCTAAGTATAACTGCAAGAATACGAAATCACATCACTTGTGACCAGAAGGCACTAGGAAATCAGCCAGTGAAATAAAAGGAATTATTAGGCTTGAGGAACATACTCAGCAACCTCGTAAGAACAGACATTAACGTGGAAAACTCAATTGCATTTCTGTGTACTAGCGATGAACACCGTGAAATAAAAATCACCATAGAAATTAAATTATATATACTTGGAGATAAATTTAACTCTCGTTTTTGTGCTTAACTTAGATTTGAACCCAGGATCCTGTTTCTCCTTGGCAAAGTGCCCTACCACTGGGCAGTACCCTAAGCACAACAAAACGGCACCAATATCAAGAGTAACCGAGTCTCTGGTTAAATGCTTGTGACCGGGAAGGGTAAGCATTGCTAGACAGCATCCTCCTCCAGCTGCTCTCTGAGTCACTTCAATCCCAACCAAAATCCCAGCTGCCTTTCTTGCTGAAGTTGGCAAGCTGAATCCTAAAACTCATATGGCAAAGCAAGGGTACAAGAATAGACAAAACAAGCTTTAAAAAGAACAAAGCTGAGGGATTCGCGGGTTCTTATTTCAAAACGTGTTTCATAAAAAGCAGTAATGAAGACAGAGGAAGGCTATACCTGTTGGGATAGTGCTGAGAGTACAGAAATAAACTTTTGCATTTATCACCATTTGATGTTCAGGAAGGGTGCCAAGAGCATTCAAAGGAGGAAAAAATACTTTCTGTATAGAGTATTTGGAAAATTATATAGACGTATGTAAAATAGTGCAGTAGACCTCCATTTCACACTTGTGCGCTCAAAAAAATTAATTTAGATCAATCATGGAACTAAAATGTAAGCAGTGGAGCTGTAAAACTCACAGATGAAATCATGACATAAATCTCTGTGACCTCAGATTGGGTAATAAATTCTCATGACACCAGAAGTACCAGCATGAAAATAACATGACTAGCCCATGGCTGTGGAGATCACAGGCCAAGCAGGGAACCCCTGGTGGTGCTTCAGTAAATGGGCACATTGTCTAACCGCCGTTTTAATGTTTTTGATTACACCCATAGATCTGTGCTGCTTCCAACCTTGGTCAGAGAAGCTTCTTTTTGCAATGGTAATGGTTAAATCAGAGACTCATGACTGGCCAAGGTGTTGAGAATAAGTGAGTGTGAGTGTTCATGGTCAATGGGTCATCTGTATAACGTCCCTTTATCCAAGGCTCAGGGAACATCACAGGAGAGCAGTTGCAAAGGACATAAGTAAGAGTCAGACGATGAGGAGGAGAGCTGTGAAAAATTGTGTTCAGGAAGGATGTGGCCGGTGCACGCTTCTTCTCACCACAGCTGTGGTAGCCGATCAAAATCTGAACCAAATCAAGCCAGTCAAACTTCCAGCATGGATGGGGAGGGCTCCTGACGAGCTGCAGGCAAGTGATGGGTGCTGAAGGAGAGGCCACATTTCATTACGGATATAAACACTGGTAGGCTGCCCATATTCCAGTGCCCAAATTCCACATGTTTGCATATGGCAACACTATGAACTCAGTGGTGGATTATTATTAATGACAATATTAGTAATAATTATGATAAAAGAACATGAGGTCAGGAGGAAGACAAGTTGGTGAATCCTGGGAAGAGTGGGGCTTGAAAGTCAAAATAAATATACATGTATGACATTTTCAAAAAATGAATAAGATGAATACTGAAAGTAACATAAACTGGCTTCATTTTAAAGCTAGTTTAAAGACTCATCAAGAAAGTAAAAATCAACCCACAAAATAAAAATTTTCAAATTATATGTGATAAAAGCTCTAATATCCAGAACGTATAAGACAAACCATCCATATAAAGGGGGGACTAACTGTTTGAATAAACATGACTGTAATGACAATGATACAATGCCCAACATCATTAGTCATAAAGGAAATTCAAATCAAAAGCCACCTCACACCCACTACAAGGATCAAAATAAAGATGGGTAATAGGTGCTGTGCTGGTGAGGACGCAGACCAAAGCCCTCAGGCAGACTGTGGCTGAGACAGTAAAATAAAATAAAGCAGCGAGGGACAACGGTCCAGCCCTTTCTATGACCGTCACTATGTGACCACGCAGCTGACATTCAGGATGATGTCACCTAATACACTATATATATACATCATATACACATATTAAATCACCGTTATATAAAATCTACAAATTTTTACATTTGTATAATACATTTCCAGCAAATAGTGAACACTCTTTAATAGTGCTCCTAACTTCATACCAAAAAGAAAACTAAAAGCTTTGTCCATCCCAGAAACTCTTAGCTGATACGTGGATACTCATGGCATCATTGTTCATAATGATAGAAGGTAGAAACAACCTAAATGTTTACTAACTAATGAATGTGTAAGCAAAATGTATTCATATATTAAGGCCTATGGTGCCGTATTGATAAATACTATAACAGAGAGAAGTCATATAAATAATGTAGTGAGGGACAGAAAGATGACATAAAATGTCATATATGTGTGACCTTATGAGATGTCCAGATTGGCAAATCCGAAGGACAAAACAATAGATAGATGTTTCCCAGTTATGAGTGGAGAGGGAAAAGCACAGTGGTTCCTGATGACACCAAATATTTTTTTAATTTTTTCCCTGCTGTAAGAGGAAGTTGAGAAAAGCATTGTATGGAAATGTCTTAGCCAGGGTTTCTATTGCTCTGATGAGACACCATAGCCAAAGCAAGCTGGGGAGGAAGTTGCACTTCCACATCACTGTTCACTCTAGAAGGAAGTCAAGACGGGACTCAGACTGGGCAGAAACCTGGAGGCAGGAGCTACCGCACAGGCCATGGAGGAGTGCTTCTTGCTCAGCCTGATTTCTCATGAAACCCAGGACCACCAGCCCAGGGCTGGCCCCACCCACAGTGAGCTGAGCCCTCTCAGGTCAGTCACTAGTTAAGAAAATGCACTACAGGCTTTATCTACAGCATTTTCTCCACTGAGATTCTCTCCTCCACATGACTATAGCTCGTGTCAAGTTGACATGAAACTAGCCAGTGTGGGAAGAAAGGGCTCACCGTCTTGAATTTTCTGTCTGGCTCCCAGTTTTAAGAGATAAAGTCTCTCAAGATGGCAAAGGCATGGCAAGAGGCAGGTGAGGTTGACAATCACAGTGTCTTCCATGGTCAGGAAGCAGACAGAGATGAATGCTGGTGCTCAGCTCACTTTTCCCTTTTCAATGTATGACCTCACCCCAGAAGATGCTGCCACCTACCTTCAGGCTGAGTCTCTCCTGCCTGGGTAAACTATTCTGGAAACATGTTCATAGACACAGATAGAGGTGTGTTTTATGGTGATTCTAAGTCCAGTCAAGTTATTGATGAAGATTAACCATCATGATAAAACCCTTGTCAGTTTGACACCCAAACACATCACATTAACATTCCACCCTTGACCCCTGGAATTTCATTTTTATAATATGAAATGCATTTAGTATGTCTCTAAAGTCCTCACATCCTTTAACTGTTCCAACACTGTCAGTCTCTTCTGAGAGTCAAGGCAATATTTTAACTGTGGATTCCTGTAACATTAAAAATAGAGCAAAACAAATTGCATGCTTCTAGTTTACAATTGCAAAAGGGAAGGATAGAAGGATAGCAAGAAAAGACAGGAGCAAATGAAACCAATTTCCAAACAGAGCAACCCTGTACCTTCATCTTGAATCGTCTGAGTTTGAACAAGCTTGGATATCACCACCTCTCCAGCTCTGCCACAGATAGCACGTAGCCTCTCTCTTGCATTTACACCATCCCTGTGGACCACAGGTGGTCCTTCTATGGTCGCAGAATCTCTAGAATCCTGAAGTCTCCATTACAATTTCACCTTCATTTTCACTCAGGCAATAGTCTCTTGGGACCTTCTTGCTGGTAAAGTTATCATGGCCCACACTGCTTGGCCTCAGTAGCTTTCTGGTACTTCATAGACCTCCACAACACCCTCACTGCTGTATCTCTAACACACAGGCAACACTGCCATGATCTCCTTCTATGTGGAGATGGATCCTTGCACTGCTAGCCCACAGTTCCAGGGGTCTCCACGTGTGTTCAAGGCTAAAGCAAAAGCATACTTTCCTAGAAGGGAATTCCTGCAGCCAATGGCATCCTCAGTTCCGGCTCTCATGTGTTAGATGGGTCTGTAGTTCACACGTTGGAAGCTTTCCTGGGTGGGATCTTGTCCCCCAGGAACCTCTCTATTGTCTCAGTGCAGAATGTTGGTCCCTCTTTAATAACTGTAACCTCTCAGTTACAGCCACTCTCCTGTGCTCTGTGTTCTCCTTTCCTCTCCAAACTGCACACTTTTCATATCTTTCTGTTCCTTGTGTTACCCACTCTTCCTTTCTCAGATTAGACCTGGATAATAGCAGAGAGCCAGGGCCACTGCCAGACTGCTATCCTGTCTTGAGTTGCCCTCCACCAAACAAGCTCATCTATCCTTTTCGGCTTCTCAGGACAAAGGCCGACTCCAGCCTTCCGCTAGAATTCCATGATACAAGATTGCAGCAGAGGACCTCGTTCCCTCCAAAGCTTTCTGTGTTGGGCTTCCACTGTCTGCACTTCCCTCAGCAGTCTGGTGGTCTGGATTCCCACCTGAATGCCCAAGTAAGCTCTGGTTTACAGAAGCCTAGGGCCTCTCTAGCCCGCAGTTCCAAACTCCTCTCTACTCCTCCTGCAAAGCAAAGGGCTAAGAACCAAGTCGTCAGAATTACCACACCAAACACCATTCCGCAGTACTAAGTCACTGTAGGAGTTACTTTTCTCATTGCTACGACAAAAATATCTGAAAGGATGGGTTACCTTGGCTTAGAGTTCGAGGGTACAGGCTACCAGGGAGGGAAGGTGTGGGGGTCGGAACAAGAGGCAACTGTTCACGTTGTCTGCAACCCGGAAGTAGTACTCATGTCACTTCTCTGTTTATTTCATCTGTGACCTAACCCAGGGGATGCTACTGGCCATGTTCAGAGTGGGTTTTCCTCGCTCGGTAAAACCTTTCTGGACAAATATCTCATTCCTACAGAGTTATATTTTGATGATAATCTAAGTGCAGTCAAAAAAGTTGACAGGAAAGATTAATCATCCCACAAAATTAAGGTGGTAGTCGTAGTTAGAATAGTGATATAACCTTGGTTACACACTTCATAAGGGGGAATTTATGGTGTGTGAATTATATCTCAATAAAGCTTTATCAGCATCTACATAGATTAGGCAGTCATATAAGTGGGTTCAATGCATTTTACCCCAGTCATTCCGTCTCAGACATGGCACTGGATTTACAAGTTAATGTTCTTTCTATAAATTCTACAAAGTTCTTTCTAGATGGTTTCTATAGGTATAGGTTCTTCCAGTATAAAAATGAGGACAAGTTTTAACATGAGTTTTCTGAGTTTCTGTAAATTTAAATTAAAAGTCTGTATACCTAACCATATTAAGTAAACTATTTTACAAACCATCTGTTTAGAAAATGTTACAATAATACACAGTTGTAGCTGTCACCAAAAATCTTAGAGGCATAGCCTCATACATACTAGCCATCGGGTCATATCAAATATACATATTTCATTACTGAAAAGACACACCCGAATTTCTAGACGCCAGCCATGAGGAGTTGAGGGAAAATTATGTCTACCCACACACTGTTATGCAGGAAAGTAGTTCTCATCTGCTTTCTTCTCTAAATTCGAAATCAAGGTTTAATAAAGGCAAATGACCATCAAAACATGCTGGAGACAGAAGACTTGCTTTATCAGCAGGCAGCCCACTTCGCTGTGCAACGCAAACAGCTATTGAATGATGCACAGGTAGGATGCATCTCTGGCAAAGCCTTGTTTCTCTGGCCTTTGGAAGCTGTTTCCTGCGATTAGGACTGTGCTGAAGCCTCTTACGGAGTCTGCTTCCCTTTGCACGATTTCCTCTTTCAACCCCCCTTGTCCTTTCCTCTTTTCTGCTGATACCTGGCTCCTTCTCCCATCCCTCTTCCTCTTGCCTCCTTTATCTAATGAATCCTCTCAATTCCACCACTCTACAGTTTGCCCCTCTGTCCACCTCTACTTCTCTCCCCTCGTGTCTAACACTCATGTTTAAGCATGCTCCTAAGCCAACTCCAGCTAGGGATGGCCAACATTTGTGCATCAGTTCCTGCATGAACTGGATTTCCTCCTGTCCTCAGCAGAGCCCCACTAGGTAGGTGCTTTCATTATTCTTAGAGAAAGAAAGAAAGAAAGAAAGAAAGAAAGAAAGAAAGAAAGAAAGAAAGAAAGAAAGACCCAGGCAGAGTAAGTCTCCTGGCCCATTGAGTTTATTAGATTCCTGAGTCTTCAATATCATTCTCCCTGCCACTCTGCCTTAACTCTAGAGCTCCTGCAAAAGCCAGAGCACACTTCAAATGTGCTGAAAGTTTGCTCAGTGTGGCTCCTGCTTGCCAAGGCTCTGCTGCTGATATTTTCCTGAACTGTCCAATCTATTTCTTCCCCATTCTTGCATCCCTTAGAAATAATCTTAGTTATCACTTCGTTCATTGTACCTAAAAATGGCTTCCCATAGGTCTTGGTTCTCCCCTCACATCATGGAATCCTTTGGAAGGTACAGCCTGATCTCATTAGAACTGATGCTCCAGGCTCTGGAGCAGGAGTGCTGGGCTGCCATGTTATGTGATACGCACACACTTCACCTCTTTGTATGTGAGATTGCCCCTAGGTAAATTAGAGAAATTGCTTTCTTTTCATCAACTTAATTATATGCCTTTAATAAAATATCAAATTCCAGGATTGCTCATGTGCAAATGTCACATGACTAGAACGAGACAGTTGTAAAGAGCAGATAGTGAGGCTAGTTTGAGCAGTGACAATGGAAGACAGCACAGCTGTGATAGTCGGTGCAGCCTCACTGTCTACATCTATAAAATGGGGTGATGGGATAGGGACTGGAGAGGGGCAAGAGAGACTGTGTTTGCCACATGTGTTCAGTGCTGGAAGCTCACTAGACAGGCTGGACCACAAAGCCACAGTCCATACTGCTTTCCCCTGCACAGGTCATGTTCTCAGTAGCCTGTGGCATCCAGTCCACTCATAAGTGTGAATCATTGCCTTCTACTAAAGAAAAAAAAAGGAGGGGGAGCATGGGGGAGAATGTAGTCAGAGAATTAAAAGTAATCCTTTAAGATAAGGTTCCAGAACCTAAAGCCACCCCCAAGACCCCTGAGACCTGAAAGAGAGCGCAGTACTGTATGGCTCTGACCAACAGCTAGCCTCATTTTCTCCGGGGAGTTTGTGCAATAGGAAAGGTCCCTTGGCCCTAGTCTTGTTTACATTAGACTCTGACTTTCCCAAACCCAGAGAAAGGATGGTCAGCACACACATGTGAGTTCTGACGGCTACATGGGGTTGTTAGTTAACTGGAGAAAAGGAAGGAGGGGTGGGGTGTGCAGAGGCGGCCCACTGCCAGCTCCAAAGCTCTACTCCCTCGCTGAGAACGTGACTGCCACGAGGCACTCGTGTTGATTTTTCCCAGAGGATGAGAAGGAAGGCCAGTTCCATGGGGGCGTTAATGTGGAGGGCGTGGGCAGTGCGGCGGAGACTCCTGTGGCTACATTCTTTCTTGGCAGGCAGAGGGATAGGGTGTGGGTGTCCTGTCATCAGATCTGCACGACATTAGCCCAACCCATTACATCAGCAGGAATCACATCCCTCCGGGAGAAGGGAAGGCCAGGGTAGCAGGGCCAGCACCTCCCACAGCAAGGCATTATGAACTGTTGCCTTTCCCCTGCCCTGTTCCTTCTGGACTCCATGAGTATTGCCACTCCCATGGCCCACTACATCTCAGGCACCACCTAGGTGTTTAATTCATGTTCATATATTTAATTCCCCCAATATCCCTTCCAAGAATGCAATCACATCCATATTTTAATAGTGACTTAAGTTGGGCTCGGGGAGGTGAGGTCATTGACCATGATCACATAGTCAGTGTTTGGCAAAGCTGGGATCCAAGCCCAGATCCATCTGAAACTACAGCCCCTGCTTTGTTTGATGGGGCTCCATATTCTCTCGAGAGCCCCTTTGACACAGCCTTTTCCAGCCTGCCTATATTCGGAACCTTATGATAGTAGTGATAAGCCTCCTTTGCATTATTCTGTGAACTTACATCTACCTTGACCTACGCTGTATTGCTTGGAAAAACTTCCAGAGCACGACCCATCTGTGTCACATCCACACTGAGGTCCAGGAAGCCCTGACTCTGCCCTTCCATCCCTTTCAGAAAGCATGCCAAGCCATACTGGGAATCACAATGAATTTATGAGACCCAGCCAAGCCTGTTGGCATTTTTTTTTATCAATGTCCACACTTCCCTGCAGGCATCCTTTCTGATTCATTTAGTCAGAAAATATCGAGCTAAGAAGTGTTAATATTACCAAGCACCTAGCTAGACACAGGAGATGGGATTTCCCAACCACAAACCATGCCTGTCTTCAATGCTAAGTTTCTGATGAAGGGCTTTGTCTTGACTCCACACTGTGCGTTTGGTTACCCAATGAGCACAGGCTCTTTTCTTTTCAGGGTACTAGTGCCGTGAGATTCTCTTTCTACTCCCCTCTCCAATCCCAGAGTCCTGCTCAAGGCAAGAAATCTGACCCAACAATTAACATCCAGCCCATGTTCTGGACTGGCCTAGATGTTGGAACCCATCTCTCATATTGGATATTGAATGAGTTGAGGCCAAAGTTACCAAACTTGCCTTCATCCAAGCCAAATCAAGATTCTGTTCTGAGACTAGGGCAGAGCTCCCACCAGTCCCCCTTCAGCGGTTTTCAGGCCACATCTCACCCAGTTTCATGGCGAGACAGAAATTGCCCTACATTTTTCTAAGAGACAGTTCACTGAAGTTCTTCTGCATCCCATCTACCCAATCACATCAGTTGGCATTGTCCACCACCAAGATTTTTCATCCTCTTTACTTTTATATGTGCATGAGGTGTGTTTGTTATTTTTTTATGTCACACAGGCTAGAGTCATTTTGGGAGAGGGAGCCTCAGTTGATAATATATCGTCACCAGATTGGCCTGTGAGGCAGTCTTCCTGATTAACAACTGATTAAGAGGGCCTCCTCACAGTGGGTGATGCCACCCCTAGGTTGTTGGTCACGGGCACAATAAGAAAGCAGGCTAGGAAAACCATGAGAACGAGCCAGAAAGCAGTATCCCTCCATTTTCCATCAGCTCCTGCCTCCGGGTTCCTGCCTTGAGTTCCTGCACTGACTTCCTCAGTGATGAGCTGTGCTGTAGGACTATAAGCATAAATAAGCCCTTTTCTCCCTGAGTAGCTTGTGGTCATGGACTGTTGCCATAGCAATAGGAACTTAACAAAGAGTGTATACATGTTGAGGTGCATGTGTGTCAGGCAGTACCAGTGTGTGTGCATGTAGAAACAGGATGTCAATCTCAGACACCATTCCTAAGTTTCCATCCATCTTCATTTTTGAGAAAATGTCTCTAACCGGCCAGTTAGGCTAGGCTGTCTGGCCAGCAAGGAACCCCACATGGCTTTGACTCCCCAGCACTGTGATCATGAATTTGGGGAGTTGATCTCAACTCCTTATGCTTGTGCGCCAAGCATTTCACAAACTCCCACATCTGCCCAGTCTTTCATTTTCCAATGTTAGCATTATTCTGAAAGAAGGCAGATAAGAACTATACCAGATCCACCAATCTGAAACAACCGCTTGTCCTTCTGTTTACACCATTTTCTACCCAGCATAGGCCTAGAGAGTAGTAGGATAGTCCAAAATCTAGAAGTGAAAAAATTCAAGATTTTAGCAAAAGTTACACTCACCACCAACTCTTCTGCTCATAGCCATTTGCTCATCTGTCAGAAGGAACAAATGGCTATCTGTGATGCCCATTGGCATACCAAAGTTCATCATCCATGTCTATTCTCAGCTCTTCTCACCCCACCACCTACCCTAAACTTCTCCAGCTCATGGGCTTTCCTTCCCTTGGCTTCTGATTCCCTTATTACCTTGCCATTTCTGGTCACCTGCTCTCTCTTTGTCTTCCTTCTCGATTTCCCCATCTCTCTCTCTCTTTCCTCTCATGGTTTGGTCCATTCTACTGACCACGTTCCATCTATAGCTTTCACTTTCTGCTCTTCCAAATGTTCCTGGCTGTACTCTCCCTCATATGTACAATAAAAACTTTCCTCTCAACCATACCTAGGCACAGCCATGACCTCAGTTTAGACAGTGGGGTTTGTGGAAGTTCTTTTTGTCATGGAGCCCCGCCCTGGGGAAGGACTGTAGAGCCTTGTCTTTGATCATCCTCAGCTCTTACTTCCAGATGTAACCATTTGCTTGCTTCCATGTTAATCCCGACATTTTTGGCTGCCAAGGTATGACACTGAGATGATTCTAGTGCTGTATCTTTGATCTTCCTAAGCTGAGAGCCAAATAAACACACATCTTCCTATGGAGTGCACGTCAACAATTTCATTACAGTAATGAAGGACCAACCAACCAATGTACCTAGGCATAAGCCTAGGAGAGGGTAATAACAATAGGTGTGGGCTGTCCTTATGCAAAATAGCACACACACACACACACACACACACACACACACACACACACACATTTAAAGGCATCTTGTTAACCTACTCCCATGCTGAAAGCATACAATCCTCACAAAGGGATTTTTTCTCCTCCTCTCCTCCTCCTCCTCCTCCTCCTCCTCCTCCTCCTCCTCTTCTTCAACTTAACTAAGACCTCCACAAAAGCCTCAGAAAAACATCAGGGAGAGACTCACTAACTGCCAGAAGCTCCTAAAAGCTGGCTGTTGGCTGGGGCTTGGTTTGCCCCATTAGTCAGCAGTCGATCAGAGCGAAGGCCCCTGACCAGGGACCCCTGTCATGTGGCTGACAGTGACCAGTCTGTAACAGCAGAGACCCATTGCCAGGTGCACGGGATTTGTTTGTCAGGAGCAAAAGAAACAAGCTAGAAGACAAGTGTCCAAAGCGGAACACTGACAACAGCCAATGCCCGCTGGCCATTATGTGCCACGTGTGTAGAGGCAGTGAAACCGGATATGCTCAAAGCCATAGATTTGGAACTTGCACTTATGTAAATATTTATGGATTCTTTGAGGGGAGATCGATCCTCTTTGCCTTTCTCTTTCGTATGTGCTTCAGAGAGAACTTTTTTCTTTTCAAAATGAGAATGTGAAGTGCAGCTATTGCTTAAGAAAATTAAGTCGAAAATTAAGCCTGCTGAAGAATGGTCTAAAGACCATTTGTGACTTCACTCTAATAGATTACACTATGCTTTCTTTTCCAACACCCCCACCCCTCCGTGGCCTGGCCTCAGTGACTGGCCAGGTCAGTAACACTCCTTACATTGGGGTGGGAAGGGGGAGAGGGAGGAAGAGAAAGAGAGGAAGGGAGGAAGATAGAGGAGGTGAGAGAAGAAGGGAGGAAGAGAGAGAGAGAAAGGAAGAAAATGAGAGAGGGAAGGAGGGAGAGATGGGAAAGAAGAGAGGAAGGGAGAGAGAGAGGGAGGGAGGGAGCAGGGAGGAGGAGAAGAGAGAGGGAGGGAGGAGGAAGAGGAGGAGGAGGAGAGAACTGCAGAATGTACATACCCCCAGTCCTCACCAAGGAATAAAATGCATATGTCCTCCTCCGGTAACTGAGAAGCACATGCCAGCTTTTTGCCCACAGTTTCTTAGCCAGAGTTATCAAACTCTTTCTTGCTTTCTGATTTCTAGCCTAGCCACATGGTACCCCAGGTCACCTCCTAAAACCCTGGTGTACTCTTTCTCCGCCCTCTCAATAACTACCTAAGCCTCAGATCCCCAGACCTTGGTCTTTACTCCCGATCTGGGCTGCCAAGGTGCTCTCTCTGATGCAGCTCTGCTTGTTCTCTGCAGGGCTCACAGATGCAGAGGCCCCATCTTGCATCCTCCAGTGCCACCCTTTCAGGATTTCACCTATAAATGGCATTTTCCTTACCCTGTCATCAACACCTCTTCTTCCTTCTGAGTTTATGGAATCCTCATTATATCACTGTACATGAGGGGTGCAGTAAAGAAACTGTCGACATGACCGGTCCATGATGTGGCTAAGGGGAAGGTTTTTATTGTGAATAAGAGAGTGAAAACATCCAGAGGGATCTGGAAGAGTCTAGAGCAGAAAGAAAAGAAAGCAGATTGGACATGGCCAGAGATAGCTGTGAGAGAAGGGAAAATAGCAACAGACAGAGATAGCGAGAGAGGCAAGGGAGGAAAAGCATATATATATATATATATATATATATATATATATATATATATACATATATAACTGAGAGAATAGCGAGAGGCAAGGGAGGAAGAATATATATATTCTCTCTCACATATATATATATATGTGAGAGAGAATATATATATATTACCAAAAGAAAGTATAGTGGAGGATACCAGATTATAAGGAGGGTGAGTAGCTGTGGAAAGGGAAGGTCCAGAAGGACTTTGAAATGTATAAC
This sequence comes from Meriones unguiculatus, assembly GCF_030254825.1. NCBI lineage: Eukaryota > Metazoa > Chordata > Mammalia > Rodentia > Muridae > Meriones > Meriones unguiculatus. The sequence continues at coordinate 53,316,199 of NC_083351.1, forward strand.
AGGTACTTGGGAATAGGTACTCTAAGAGCCTGGCGGCCTGTGTGGACCTTGATATGCAGTCACAGGTACATGTCAATAGAGTGTCTACATAGGTCTCTTATGTCAGAGGTAAAGCAATGACCCATTTTGGCAGATAGGAACTGGTTTCACAAGTTCCTTAGGAATGCTGGCTTTTACCTAACTGCCGGAAATCTTCCTATAGTCCAGGTGGAGCTGGGTCTAGACTCAATTTTGGATCAAGTCAATGGGCCCACCATTTTGTAATGGAATGGGGTACCCTATGGACCTGACAGCCACAAGGCTTGGTTCAGACATCACTACCAGGAAACCTCTGACCACCTCTTCCCACATGTGCCTCGGCTGTAAGGACTGCCATGTGCTATTCCAACAGGCAGCAGCTTGAGGGGTCTTGTCCATCTTGCAGCTCCTGAGCGCTAGCCCAAGGAGCTCAACACATTTCAAAATGTGCCTGGAAACTGGCTTCTGCCTCCAGTCCTCCACTGAGTGAGTAAAGCTCAAGGCGTCAGGAGTAAGCCTGTGGCAGAGGACTTGAGGACACTGCCCAAGTGGCTCTATCTCACCTGCTTCATTAGATGACAGGGGGAAACTTCTGTCCTTTAGTTGGCTACGAGAGCTGAAGTTTGTATGTGTACAGTCTTCACACACCTCAGTCACAGGGGAGACAACATATGAGGACATGGAGAGTGGTGGGCCGAGGCCACTCAGTATAAGATCACTGATCCAGGACCTCAGGCTCACGATCTCTTGCCTGGCACTCTCCATCAGCACCACCACCCTGAACACATTTCATCAGGCGAGGTCATATCTTCCAAGTGAGGAAGGTCACGTGGGAGTAGGGCCATCCTCAACTCACCGGTATTTTAAATGCTGTTTGCATACTGGTTTCTCAGTCCTTTAGAAAACTGTCCTTGTTGCTCTCCTCCTTGCTGTGACGAAGTACCTGACAAAAAGCGACTTAAAGGAGCAGGGGTTTGTTTACTCTTACACTCTGAGGGAATATGGCACAGAAAGCACAGAAATCACGGCACAGAAAGCACGGTGAATTGAACTGACAGCTCAAAAGCAGAAGGCGATGACTGCAGTGCTCAGCTCCTTTTCTCCTTTTTGTTCAGTCTGGGTCCCCAGCCCATGGAATGGAGGTACCCACACTTAGAGTAGGCCTGCCCACATCATTAACCTAAACTAGACACCACCTACAGACATCCTCAAAGGACTATTTCCATGACAATTTTTAAACTGACCGCCAAGACTAATGATCAGAAAGGTAGAGCATCCCTAGGAAGAATCCTCACTCCAGTAGAGTCTGGTACCTGCCTTGCTGATAGACTAGCGCCATAGAAAGGGTGGAGCCACGGGTACACTAACCATGACATAAGCAGCTCATTTGTTCCAGGTAGAAGTGCAGTATGCACAAATACTGAGAGGTAACACTAAGCAACAATGTGGCCCCCACTGAGGAGAAGGTACCCTGGAAACGGGAAGTCCTAGGAGATAAACCATTCTGTCATCGGAGCAGCCAGGAGTCCCTGGGGTCTGCTCAGGCAAGCTGATACACATTAATCACCCCTGGACCATTCTAACTACACTTACAGCATGTGCTAAAGGAGAACCTATGAGAGAGAAGACCCTCATAGGAACGCGGGCTGCAGGCCAGTCTCTCACACAAGTGACCTGCCTGGCCCAGGCTCCCTTCCAGCAATTTCATTTACAAAACCCCTGCCACACACAGGAAAGAAGGATAGCATCTTCAGACTGGACACTGGTCGCACTGGTCAAACTGGGTGGCTGCATGGAGGAGAATCCAAAATGATGCACACTTGTCACCCTGCACAAAACCCAACTGCACTTAGATCGAAGAATGCAACATAAAACCAGACACACGGAACCTGACAGTAAAAAAAAAAAAGTGGGAACAGTCTTGAATTTGCTGGCACAGGAAAAGACTTTCTGACAGGACCTCAATGGAACAGGCATATGGTCAGCAATTAATAAATGGAACCTCATGAAACTAAGAAGCTTCTGTATGGCAAAGGACACTGTCATTAGGACAAAGTAGCAGCTTACAGAATGGAAAAAGATTTTCACCACCTATATACTCAAAAGAGGACTAATATCCAAAATATATAAAGAACAAAAAAAAACTAGATATAAAAAAACCCACAACTAAAATATGAGATACATATCTAAACAGAGAATCTCAAAAAAGGAAACTCAAATGGCAGAGAAATACTTAAAGAAATGTTCACCGTCTTTAGACATCAGGAAAATGCAAATCAAAACTACTTTGAGATTCCATCTTAAACCTCTCAGAATGGCTAAGATCAACCAAATGACGGTTCATGCTGGTGAGGATGTGGAGTAAGAGGATCACCCATCCATTCAGGTGTGCAAACTTGTACAGTCACCATGAAAATCAATATGGCGGTTCCTCGGGAAAATGGGAATCAATCTACCTCAAGACCCAGCTATATCACTCTTGGGCATATACCCAAAAGACAAAAGATACTTTATACTACCACAGAGATGTTTGCTCAACCATGTTCATTGCTGCTTATTCAGAAGAGTCAGAAACTGAAGACAACCTAGCTGTCACTCAACACAAGAATGGGTAAAGAAATTGTAGTATATTTACACAATGGAGTATTACTCAGCTTTTTTAAAAAAATTATGACATTTGCAGGTGAATGGATGGAACTAGATAAAATCATACTGAGTGAGATAACCAAGACACAGAAAGACAAATATTGCGTGTATTCGCTTATATGTGCATATTAGCTGTAAAGTCAATTACAGTGAAGCTACACTCCATAGAACCGTAAAGGTTAGGTATAGAGTAAGGGACTAGGGGCTAAAGATAGATCTTGTGAGGAAAGGGAAGTAGAAAAGATAGTTATGGATGAATTGGGAGGGGCTGGAACAGGAAGATCAAGTTGGGAGTGGAAGGAAAGATGAAGATGATGGAAAGATGAAGATGACGGAGAGACAGCTAAAATTAAGGGCCATTTGTGGGATATAATACAGAATAAGCTTCCTAAAATATATACATATATGAAGACAATCTAAATTAAATCACTAAATATTGGAGGAGACATAGTCCCAAATTGCCATCTCTTGTCACCAAATGACACTTCCAGTACCAGAATCGGGTTATATCTAATTGCATTGTTGGCCAAAGGGGTCTCATAGGAATCCCAAACAACCAAGGCTGTTGCCAAGACTGCGGGTTGCTTTTCACAAAGTGATAGCAAAGCCCTGTTGCTGAAGACAACACCTACACAACTCATTGATCATGGAGAAGGTGAGCACGTGACTACAGGGAGCTTTTACCTGTTATGTTCTAGCATCTTCAGTACAGAAAGGTACTCTGTACAGTGAAAACCAAGCCAGCCACAAACCCCTTGATCTACAACGGTATCCTGTGTGCAAGGTATGATAGGGTAATGGTGGCCTTGGTAACCACACGGCTTGACTTAAGGCTCATCCATGAGATGGAACCAATACCCGACAGTGTATTGGGTGACAAGTACCAGAGGAAAGACAGTCACTAGCCCAGGGACCTCGGGTAGAACCAAATACTAAAGTTGTAACAAACAAACAAAAGTAGCCATAAAATGGTCCCTAATGACAATCTGCGCCACTCATAGATCAGTGCCCTGCTCAGCCATCATCAGAGAGGCTTCCTCCCACAGCAGACGGGAGCGAATGCAGAGACCCACAGCCAGTCATTAGGCAGAGACTGAGAGAGCTTGGAACACTCAGCTCTAAAAGGGATGTCTCCGTCAAACCCCTCCCCTCAGGGCTCAGGGCTCTCTGTGGAAGAGGAGGCACACAGGGAGAGGAGGTACAAAGAGTGTAAGAATCAAAGGGGGTGGAGGACACCAACAGGACAAGACCCCCCCAAAAAATCAACATGCTCACAGCTCATAAACTGAAGCAACAGAACTCAGAGGCTGAAGTGGCATGCGCAGGAGTCCGCACGGGGTCTATTACATGTGTATCATGGCTTCAAGCTCAGTGTTTTTATGGATTCCTGAGTGTGTGAAGGAGTGGATCTCTGATTCTTGTGACTTGTCTTGGACTCTTCTCCCTCTCTTTGTTTTGTCCAAATCCGATGTGTTAGAAACACACTCTGGAGCAGTGGTTCTCAACCTTTCTAATGCTGTGGCCCCTTCATACGGCCCCCCGTGTTGTGTGACCCCAACCACAGAGTTATATCATTACTACGTCATAACTGTAATTTTGCTACTGTTATGAATCTTAGTGTAAATCTCTGTGTTGTCTGGTGATCTTAGGTGACCCCTGTGAAAGGGTCATTCAACTCACAAGGGATTGCGACCCACAGGTTGAGAACCACTTCTACAGGATTTAGTACTTGCCTAATGAAGCTTCTACACGCAAAACGCCAAGCAAACTTGATGCTGGATGCCCACAGAAGCATCTGTGCATGCATTTTTACATCATAAAACCACTTCTAGCTAACTATACACAGACCTAACTATTTTTAAGTTATACTTCCACAGAACACATCTATTTGGGACTTCCTTTTTAGTATAAAAAGAAATGCATGCACACACACACACACACACACTTTGGCAAAAGGACAGTAGTATCCAGAACAGTGGCCAGAATCCAGATCAACTGTAAAAGGCTGGAACAGCCTGGGCCTGCCTTGTTTATGCCCAAACCACAGAAAGACTCAGGGAAAGCCACACAGCTGGTGTAAGGCTATGTCTGTAGAATGTCAGATGCCACAGCCCAGAGCAGCCACTTCCCGCTCAGGTCTCTGTAGTGATCACAAAAGGGGAAAAGGGGGGGGGAGACCACAGCCTTCCATTCTAGCTTGCTTCCTGGTGCTTCGAGAAAACACTGGCCAAAAACATCTTGGAGGATGAAGAGGTTTATTCACCTAACACTTTCATATCACAGCCTGTGACTGAGGGAAGCCAGGGCGGGAGCTCAAGCAGGAGTCTGGACGCAGGAACGGATGCAGAGTCCATGGAGGAGTGATAGCTATTGGCTCAGCTCTGACTTCTGCCCAGCAGCCTTTCTAATGTGATCCAGAACACCCTGCCAGAGGTGGTGCCACCCACAGCAGGCCAAGATCTTCAGCAGTCAAGAAAATGCCCCCAGACCAATCTGGTGCTCCCTTTTTCCATGTGTCTCTAGTTGGTGTCCTGCTGACAAAATTAACCAGCACACAACCTATCCCACGGTTTTCCTTTATCCATCTACTTACACACAAGCACACCACATCACAGACCCCTAAATTTTTTCTTTAATTTTTTTTTAATCTAGTTTATGCTTGTGGGTGTTTTCCCTGCGTGGATGTCTGCGCACCACCTGCATGCAGTGCCCACAGAGGTCACAAGAGGGCGTCAGGTCCCATGGGGCTAGAGGCAGAAATTGTAAGCTGCCCGGTGGGTGCTGAGAATTGAACCTCCATCCTCCAAAAGACAGCCAGAGCTTTTACCCGATGAGCCAACTCTCCAGCCCCATAAAGTTTTCTGGGCTATCTCCAGTGCTAGGCTAGCTGTGGTTCACCTGAACGGCAGTAACACTCTTGTCCAAAACAACTTGACAGGAAGAGCTTGGTTCCTTACTTACACTGAGGCTTCCTTACAGGTCAGCAATGGGTAAGCTGCCTAGGTTTATCATGCAGTGAGACCAGGCCTCTGCCTCATCATTAGTGACTTGAGACCTCCCACCACATCACGAAGAAAGCCATTTATTTATACGTTTAAAAAGCCACCAATTGCAGAGGATGTAGAGATAACGCACTTTCTGCATTCGGCCGAGACTTTGGACAGTACAGACAGCTGATGTTCCTCTCCTGTACTCCACATTTCTGTACTCCACTCTTTACTAGTCAAGAGCCACGAGCTGACAATACAGAGTGTACAAAGCTAGAAGCCCAGGCCATCTGACCAAGCAGACCAAGCTCCAGTTGAGACCTATTATCTGGGTGAAATTACAGCTTGACATCAGCCATTTCTAAGTCATCCTTCTATGTGGGGCATTTGCTAATCACGTATTTCCTCCAGCATGAGAAATTGCAAGCTTCGTAAAAAATCTACATTGGTATTTTTGCTTGATATGAAACTCAAGCATCAGAAGAGCCAATTAGAACAGTGGGTACCATGCTTTGAAACTGGGATAATTTTAGGATTTTCTATGTCTTCAGTAGTTGTTCCTAGCTGTGCATTATATAAAGCTTGGAGATTTTGATTCCAGCCAGTGTATTATAAATGCCCATGGTCATTTCATTGTCTTTGTTCTACAGAGAGCATCAGAATTATTATCATCAGTCTAGAGTCATCAAACAAACAGTATCTATTATACTGACAGTCTCTTTGGGGAAAAGAAGGCCCAAAATAAAAAAGATAAATAGATACAGATAAAAAAAAATTAAAACTCATCAGGAAGGCCAACTGATTCATCAAGGTAATTTCTCATACTGTTAGAGAGAATGTATGATTTTGCCTCCACATTCCAAAGCAAACCCAAAGATTAACTCTATTGTTGAATCAACTCACTTCACACACTATACTTTTCAAGTGTCACCCTTCCAAAGTCTAGGTAAACAACCGAATTTGACTCTCTTTGTGAAGTGAAGAATGGGAGGAAGAAAGAGAGGAAAATGTCCACAAGAAATTATAACAGGAATTAGAGTTATCAGTGTCAATCAACTGATTTTAAGCAAGCAATGATGCTTTGTAAATGTTAATCAGCTTTATTTTTGCTGTTAGGAGAACTCCTCTGTGAAGGGCCCCCAAGTTATGACATTAGGATCCTAATACAGTATTTGGCTAAGGAACAAATGAAATATATCTAGTCTTAATGTATCAATGCTATTTATTGATGTCAAACTGCCAAATTTAACAAAAGCCCAGAAGACATAGTTGTGGTTTGCGAAAGGGAATGTGAAAGTAAGTGACCCGAACAGGGAGTAATTCTGGGAGCTCACAGAAGGCACAGTGTGTAGTCGTGAGCAGCAAAGTAAAGGGCCTCTCGAGGGAGAGAAATGCCATCTTAAGCAACAGGATTTAAACTGATGGATGTATTAATCTATTTTTTTGTTGCTACAACAAAATATCCAAGACTGGTTCTTTATAAAGAAAGGTTTATTTAACGCTCAGTTCTGGGGGTCCGAGAATATCACAACGAAGTTAGCATCTAATGAAGCTTCCGAGGCAGATAGCTTGACCTGGTGAAAACGCGTTTCAGAGAGAGAACACGTGCTATAAAGGGCAGCAAGAGCCAGCTTCACCTTGTCACAACCCTCTCTTCAGGTCACCACTCCAATCCTGTGAGACCTAACCAACTTACACAAGACTAGCATTTATCTTTTCAAGAGAACAGACACACCCTGAAAACGACCCCTTATCTTTCCAATACCATTATACTGGAGAGAAAGATCAATGTAGATTTTTGGTGGGGACAAAGCATAGAAAGGAAAAGCTGAAATGTACAACCTGTAGGGACAAAATCAATGAAGAAGCATAGAAGGACAAGTGACTGGGCTGAATTCCTGTCCTCCAATACCGATTCAATAGCTGCAAACTTAGACGCAAGCATAATACTTAGAGTTGAGCAGTAACATCCAGAAATACATAGATTTTTGAGAAGATTGTCTCCTATGAGATGGTGATGAGATAATTTTACCTTAAGTTCCTAGCGGTCTGGTTTAGTTTGCTCTCCCTCCACATCTAAAACGAAGAAGCAGAGGGAGGCAAGGGGGAGAAGCCTGGCCTACATGAAACAGGAACATGTCATTTTTTTAAAGGAAATTAAGTGTTGATAATGATTAGGAGTTGGTTGAGAAGTCAGGGTTTCAATCCTACTTAAGTCAAGGCCAGCGTGTGGTCACAGAATAACAAAAGAAAGCTGAAGAAGAAGTCACAAGGCCTGCCTTCCAGCCAGCCATAGCCCTGATTCTGGTGGTGTGAGCCTTGCATCAGACAGCCACTCCTTCCTCTCCCCCAACCCCCCCCCCTGCACACAGGTCTTAGTTTTGCATGTGTGTAAAATGAGAAAACCAAGACATGCAACCACAGCCGTTCCTAACTTGGCTTATCAGTTATCCTCCCCGTAGCTCATCCAGTCCCCTTCCCAGTCAGCTCATCTCTTTTGTTCTGTAAGGCACTGGTGATAATCAGAACAGCCACCTAAAGGAGCCAGCAGGTAAAAGACTCACTTCAGGGTCTAGAGAGTTCCCAATCAGAAAGCAAGGCAGAAAACGCAGGAGGGCAAAGATCAAATCGTGCAGCTACGAGCCCGGCATCTGTGGCTCTTGTTGACATCACCTGGGCTCCAGTAGCCTGAGGTAGTCCACGCCTCCGGCTCACCCGCCTGCAGCACATGTAGCCTCTTTTGGTCCAGTTTCACTCAATGTCTGCAGCTTTTCTCAGTGCAACAACTCACACTCCTGGCATCTAGGCTTTATCTCTAAAATGTCAAGCAAAAGACCCCTCAGAGTTTCTTTGCAAGGAATCTGTCCTTGCCTAACCTCAGCAGTGTTCTGGATTCTTGGCTAAAGTTCCCAGAACTTTTTAACTCTAGCATTTTATTTATTTATTTGTTTGTTTGTTTGTTTGTTTATTTATTTATTTATTTTTTGCATGCCTGCCAAACCTGCACAGTATAGAAGAAACTCCCAGGTTCTACTAGCCTTTTGAGATAGAGTCTGCCTCTCTTCTGCAGCAGCTACAGTGCTACAGTGGCCTATGTGCATGGAAGCCACGCTGTAAAAAACAAAAACAAAAAACCTTCCTCTACGGAGTTTTGTGGTTGTTGTTGTTATTTTTGGTGTGTTTTTTTTTTTTTTTTACTTTATTTTTCTTTGTTTTCTTGTTTTGTTGTTTTGTTTTGTTTTGTTTTGAGAAGGCAACTGTCAGAAGCAACCTCGCTCTGCGCTTAAATTAATTTGCACCTTACGGTTCTTCAGCAGGCGAGGTCTTGCCCTTCATCTACCTTTTCTATCAGCTCATTGCACAGAATGGTTTTCACTTAAAGGCTCGAATCTCCTATCACAGAAGCTTTGGCTGTGCCCCCTGTTCAGTCTGTAACTTAAAAACTCCCTCTGCTTTCCTTATCCAAACTGGTCCTTTTGCTCTTCTGTCTTACTCTAGAACAGTGAGCAGTGACCAGCACACAGTCCGGATGCCAGCCTATCTTAAAATTTCCTCCCTCAGACATCTCAGTCTAAGAGTTCTGAACTCGGCCGTTCTCAGTTTCTCCCTTCATCACACAATTCTCCTTAACAAATCCGCATGCTTTGTCTTGCAACTTAAAATACACGCTTACACCCACTTCCTCGCTTCTTCTGCACAGCTTCCGTATCTTCTTGCTTTACACTCTCATTACAAACTCGAGAAAAGGCAGTGAGCAATAACAATGCCACAACCTAAGTGGTACGCAGTCTTGAAATTTCCTCTGCCAGACAGCCTAGTCCAGGACTGCTGAGTTCAGCCTCAGTGTCTAGGGATATGCATAGAATAAGCCAGACTCTGACAGAAAGCAACACAAGCAGCCTCAACCGAATTCTTAGTAGAGTCCTTGTCCCCTTCTGAAGCCTTGGGAGCACATTCTTCACTCTCTGTCTTCTATCATCTTGGCCTGCTCCCCACACACACACAAATTGTGTGTGTGTGTGTGTGTGTGTGTGTGTGTGTGTGTTAGGAGCCTAATACAATATTTAGCCAAGGAACAAATGAAGCACAGCAGTCTTGAACCACAGCAGTCTCGGCCTCTGTATCCCACAGTTACAAACTGATCCCTGTTCATTTTGCGACGTAGCTCCCAGAGCCTGCATTGATCAGGTTCAACACGGTAAGACCCCTGCTCCTGTTGCCACAATATGCATTAGCTACTCTTCTTCCCAGCCAGGTAATCGGCCCTGGAAATGCTCTTGCAGACAGGGGTATGCCCCACAGGTGTTCACTAACCCAATCCAGCGGACAGCTGAAATCAGCGATCACAAAAGGGCTCATTGAAGGAACTACTGCCAGGATCACTAAAAGAGTTAGTTGATCCAAATTTCTCCTCCAAATCTGTAGCAACTAAGACAACAGGCTTACATGAAGGGAGCCACCGAGGTTGAATGCCCTCTGCGAAACACTGCCTTCCTTTCTTAGATCAGGCCTATGCTGGTTAGCCGTCTGTCTGTCGTCTGGCTGCCTGCCTGCCTGATTTGTCAATTTGACACAAGCCAGGGTCACCTGGGAAGAAGGAACCTAAACTTAGAAAATGACTCCCTCAGAACTAGAGGCATGTCTGCGGGGGACATTCTCTTCGTTAATGGTGAATGTGGTGAATGTTGGTGGTGCCAGCCCTGGACAGGGGGACCACGGTTGTATAAGAAGCAGGCTGAATAAGCCTGGCAGGCAAGCCAGTAAGCTGTGTCCCTTCACGTAGTTCATGCCTCTGTGCCTGCTTGAGTTTCCTGCCTGGTTTTGCTCAGTGATGGACTAAGATCAGGATGTAGAGGCCAAACAACCTCTTTCCTCCCGAAGCTGCTTCTGGTCATGGTGTGGCATCACTGTAACAAAACGCAAACTGTGACAGGTCCGGACAAACGTGCCATGGCGGCCTGAATGATCAGAAAGGAGTTAGTGAATCTAAAGACTGAAGAAGGGCTGTGGAAAATAGAGTCGGCAGCAGCTGGATGGCTGTTGATTGCCATATTAAAAAGACAGAATCACCCCGTGTCTACAGGGATCAATTCCAAACCCCTCAATGGAAACTCGGGTCCTCAGGCGTTCAAGTCCTTCACCCAGTAGAACTGTGGTATGGACATAAACATCTACACATCTGTCTGTTGTTTCATGATGTCTTACGGTGTCAGACACACTGGGAGCCCTTCACACATTGCTTTTGTTTAGAGAATAACAACAAGAAAAATGCTGTTCTTGTCCTATAGGCGTATCTGCACATGGTATTTTCCCCGGGTATGTCTGAGTGTGTTTGCCAACACAGTGCTATGAGCACAGTGTTCCTAACACCTGTGAGGGCCTTCTGAGCCCTGTGCTGCCCGGAGCACATTCTCTGATCTCTCCGCAGACTCTGTGATGTCCGGATTGTCCTGACCTTCACTTTCCAAGTGACAGTTCCTCTCAGTGGCCCTGCCTGCCATGTGCTCGTGGATCAAGAGAGGAGCTACCTCAGTAAGCTCTGTCCGGCATACAGCAGTGTGCTGCTGAGCGGTCCACCTCTCACCGCACAGTGTGGAGCGGGAAGACGATCACCACTGTAGAGAGAATCTGCCTCAAAGATGTCACCCAACTGATAAAGAGCAAAGCCAAGTCCAAAGCTCCCAACAGCCTGGTGCTTTCCTTCGCCTGCTCTCAGAGCGGAGGCCAGGGAAGTCTTCACACCCTCGTGTATGAAGAACATTTGGTTCGTGTTTTCACTGGTGTCAGATTTTGGAAGCTGCCAGCAGCCACAGCATCCTGCCAAGTTAGCCCCAAATGCTCCAGTTTTCCTGCAGCATATTGGAGCTGGGTGGGGGAGGGGAGAAGAAACTCCAGAAACAAATAGAGCAACTGAATGCAAGGAGACTTCAGACTGCACTGCACTGGAAGAAAAGGAATGTGAGGGGAAGACTCCTTGGCCCACAAGTTCTTTCTTTCAGAGTGTGTTTGCCGTGTTCGTATTCAGCATACCTCAGGGAGGGTACCCCGGCTGTCCCAGTCTGTCCCCCTCCTAAAGACCATGAATAAAACTAAGGGATTATGGAAATAAAGCCTCACAGGTTGTCTGCTGGATCTTTTTTTCTTTTTCTTTTGTTTGTTAGTGCTGTTTTACCACTGCCACCAACAGGCTTTAGACATGCTGAGCAAGTAGCAAATCATTCCATTTCTCTCTCAAATACCTGGGGAGGATTTTGGATCCTGGGTCCCTGCTTTCACTCTTAAATAAAGCCCTATTTATAGTTTGATTTTTATTATTATCTTTCTCTGCTAGACTTCACCATTAAAGAGTCTAGTTGGTAAGCAGCTAGGAGAGCCTGGCTGAAGATAAATGCCCTAAGATAATCCAGAGCCATCTGCTCCACCAGTGGCTGTGGCTGCTGCAGAAGAAAACCTGCAGCTCCCCTTGTGTGGCATGGAAGACTAAGAAGAAGCCCCCTTTACACCGTGGCCATAGGAAAAGACTCTCCACTCTGGTAATTTAGGGCAGGAGAGTTCTTTCTCAAAGTCCTTCCTTTAAATTCTTTGGTAATTAGATTTTCTCTGGCATCAGAAGCTGAAATGAGCTCAGGAAACACCACTATTAGCGTCAGGTTCTTTGGGGGCAGAGGTGAGGGCCAGTAGGAATTTTCTTTTCTCACTGTGTTAATGCTAACCCATGCACAAAGCGGCCACCAGGTCATGAATCTTGCCTTTATTTTTGTGTTTTTAAAAGACAGCTTCTCTTGAGACGGAGAAGCGTCAGCAGAAGTCTCTTGTCCCTTTCCAGACTTGGGTGAGATGGCCAGTGGTTCATCAGCCATGTTTCCCTGTTTACCCCCTGCAGTTGAGAGACAGACCCTTTTCATGAGCAGGACTCTGCCTTCCTTTCCCAGGAAAAGCAGCCAAGTAGCTTTCCCAGATGGGCACCTGCTGAAAGAGGAGAGAAACTGCAGGCAGGGAGGCCAAGGCCACCTTGGGAAAGATGATTGTGGTCCTGCTATTGCCTAGGCTGGCCCCTCCCCAAATTCTAACTATACAATCATCAAATATGTCATAACAAATCTCATCCATCATGTGGCAAGGGGACTCCCCCAGGCTAGTGTGAGACTACCAAAGTCTTCATCAGCTCATTTGCTGGTACTAGTGTGGAAATAAAAAAAGAAAGAGAAAGAGAAAAAAAAAGCAAGTTAACTAGTGAGGAGGCAACAGAGAAAAAGAATCATCTGGATTTTGTACAGATATCAAATGATACGCAATCCACAGAACTTATCTTTATGAGATGCTCCTTTGTTTATTTCTTTTTTTTTTTTTTTTTTTTTTGGTGGGTGCTGGGAATTGAACCTGAGTCCTCTGGAAGAACAGCCAGTGTTCTTAACCGCTGAGCCATCTCTCCAGCCCTGTTTATTTCTTTTTTTAAGGCATGATCTCATACCAGCCTGATCTGGCCTCAAACTCACTGAGTAGTAGCTGTAGCAGCTGTAGTAGACTGACCTCCAATCTGCCTTGCCTCCACCTTCCAAGTGCCAGTATTATCGGCATGCATCACCGTGCCAGAGCAAAGCTAACCTCCCCCCGCATAACAAGTCTGTTCATGTTTCACCAAGTCTTTAGATCACTTCTCGTAATCAACTTCCATGTGGTAGAAGAAACGCGTTCTGAGCTCTACCAGGCTCTGTCAGCACTATCCCTGTAGGAGTTTGGCATCGAAGACGGGGTTTAGCTACAGAGAGAGAACTACAGAGGTAGGAGAAGCATTTTCCCCCAAAAATCATGATCGTCTACGCACATTAATGTTCCATTGACAGTTGGTAGGCAGGAAGGCAAGATGAGATGATAATGGTTGAGAAGGGAAGGAGCTGAATGGATGAGGAGATGAAGAAGGGGCTAAAAGCCTCCATTTGTAGCTAAGTGAACTTTACTATGAAGGAGCTCAACACACTATCTCTGAAACAAAGAAACGACTTCGTCTAAACCCCGACTCCTGTGTGAAGCAGGCATGAGAACGGTTGGGTCCACCATGGGGCTGCTTCATCATGCAAAGTTTAGAAGGCTCCTCAGGGGCAGCCTTCGCTCTGCAGTCTGCTCAAGCAGGTCTCTACAGGGAAAAACCTTAAAAGACAAACTTCGTTTGTCCCCTGGGAACACAGGACAGTTCTGATTACTGTGACTGTCTGTCCGCTGTCACGAAGATCCCATCCCCCTGTGTGGTCAAAGTCTGGCAATCTTGCTTCCCGCGAGAGAAGAGAAGGATTTCCAAGCATGAAGCTCCTTGGTGGCGATACTGTACTCTACATGCTCAACACACACCCACATGCTGCACAGCACCCTCAAGGGACAGGAAATGAGGAGGGGACGAGAGCGTGCAGCTGGCCCAGCTTGCTGGCCGGCATATCGGAGAGTTTCATCGCTCTCCCGGGTCTCTTATCTTCTTCTGCCTCCATAGAACTAACCCGCCAGTCAAATGACACTCTGGCCTTTCCCAGTTTCTGACACAGCCCACCTTGCAAGGTTGTTGTGAGGATTAAGTGAGGTCAAACATTTACAGAGCCCTGGACTGTCTAGCACAAAGTAAGTGTTCAATTAAAGCCTACTCTTCTTAAGGGCCTAGGGGATGAAATTTGAATCTGCATATATTGAAAGAACATACATTTGTACGTGTGTCCACCCTGATCCTTCAGTAAGAAATGGAATAGAAAATGTGACTAAGAGATCTTAATGAAGCAGGGCGTGGTGGTGCATTCCTGTAATCCCAGCACTTGGGGAGACAGAGGCAGGCAGAGCTCTGTGAGTTTGAGGCCAGCTTGGTCTACAAAGTGAATCCAGGACAGCCAAGGCTACACAGAAAAACCCTATCTCGAAAAAACTGAAATAAAAGAGAGAGAAAGAAAGAGAGCGCTCTTAATGATGTTAAGATAACAAAGCCATGAGTGATACTGACTTAAGACACACTATGTAATTCAAGCATAGGCGCAGCTGACAAACCACAGGAAGGACTGGATTTTTATTCTAATTTCCCATCTTTAAGCAATATAACTTTGGGGATATTATACGGGGGTTATCTTCCAAAATGTGGATATTAAAAGTATCTATTTTGTCACTCTAAGAGTTAGACAGTAACTTGTAAAGTGTTTAACATCATGTCCCACACCTGACATTTTCCTTAAAGTCAAAGAAAGTCTGTAACCTTAAAATTTGGGAGATAGAGACATGAGGACCAGAAATTCAAGGCCAACCGCTGCTACCTAGCAAGTTTGAGGCCAGCTACAGCTGCAAGATATTCTGTTTAACAAACAAACAAACAAACAACAAAAACCCCATGAGTAGTGGTGCACGCCTTTAATCCCAGCACCTGGGAGACAGAAGGAGGCAGATCTCTTGGGTTTGAGGGCAGCCTGGTTTACATAGTGAGCTCTAGACCTGCTGGGACTGCATAGTTAAGATCTTGTCTCAAATAAATAAACAAATAGGGGTTGGGGCAATGGCTCCTCCTACAGAGGACTTGAGTTCAGTTCCAAGTACCCAAGTGGTGGCTCACTACTATTTTTAAACGGAGTTCCTGAAGATCTGACACCCAAATTTGACCTTCCTGAGCACCAGGCACATACGTGGTACATATACATACTTACAGGCAAAAAAACAAAAACAAAAACAAATGCATATAATAAAAATAAATAATTCTTTAAAAAATAAAAATAAAATTTGAGAATTATTTCATTCAAAAAATAACATCAGGAAAAGAATTGCAGTGTTATATATATATTCCAAGATATTTTCGTATTATCTCTGTGATCTTCTCAATAATTTAGGGAGGAAGGCAAAATAAATGTGAGCTTAACGTCAAAGAGAAAAGTCAAGGTAAAGCAGGTACACACTTTCTCAAGATTAAAGATCTAGCCACTGACAGACACTGTTTCCCAGTGCTTTGTTCTATGTAGCCAGTCACCAGGGGTTTTGAGGAGATCTCTCTCGGCACTTGTGTAACAGCTCAAAAATGGCCAGGAGCTGGAGAATGCATTTGGCTCTTTTCACCAGTCACCTGGGCATAGAGCTTTCCACCAAGTGCAAAGTTCTGTTGTGTGCGCAATCAGGTTTGACTGGGAGTAGATGACTTCCTAGTTTTAGGAAAAGAGCTATGGAAAAGCACACTGGAAGGGTTTTAAATCCCTTTAATGGGATTAAATTAAAGGGATTAAATCCCTTTAACGTCTTCTTGGACATCAACTAACGCATTGAAAAGAACATTTGATGAGTTAAGTATAAACAAATTAAAAAAAAAAACATACGGACTAAATTTCCCTTGAAATACACACAAGAGTCTAAAAATTAAGGAGAAATGCACTGATAAAATACATTTAGGATTTTTTTTAAACCAAAACATTTACAAAGCCAATACACATCTTGATGTACCCAACCTTGGCATGCCAAGGCCATGGCCAGCCATGGCCAGTCTCCTTGGACATCCCCAGCAATAGGCTGCCAGATACTTCCTTTCTTGCCAATAGGTAGATAGATTAGATAGATAGATAGATAGATAGATAGATAGATAGATAGATAGATAGATGGATGGATGGATGGATGGATAGATAGATAGATAGATAGATGATGGATAGATAGATAGATAGATGATGGATGGATGGATAGATAGATAGATAGATGGATGGATGGATGGATGGATAGATAGATAGATAGATAGATAGATAGATAGATAGATGGATAGATAGATAGATAGATAGATAGATGATGGATGGATGGATAGATAGATGATGGATGGATGGATAGATAGATGATGGATGGATGGATAGATAGATATTGCTGGCCTCGAAGTTACCCCACAGTCCTTGGGTCCCATCTTGTTTACTGTTGATGAAACATTTTCAGCCCAAACTGTGTAAACCCCAGAGGCCCTGAATTTCAAAGAAGCAGCCCTTGCTCCAGAGGCTCGGGAGCCCCTCATACCAAAGGCCTAATATCTACAATCGGTTTTGCAGGTGGCTATGAAACTAAGCTTCTGCCCTGCAGTTCTAAAGCTGGTAAACTTTCAAGCTACTTCCCAGCCTTGCAAAATTAGCAAAACCTGAGGCAGGGGCAGGGGATGGCAACGAAGAAAACCAAGCTGCAAGCTATCACGCAACTGTGCACACCCCTGCAGCGGATCCCAGCAAGCTGGCAATGAGCATGTGATATTAACCAAAGCCCTTAATTTAAGGAACCGGAATCCACCAACTAGTAATTAACAAATTATTCTTAAACAGGCCTCGCTTAAAAATTAAGTTGAACTACCATTTTTCAAAACCCGTCAGGAAAATGCTGACTGCTCCTTCAAGTAAACACAACTTAAGCAGATGGTGAGCTCTCGCGGAGCACCAAACCTATACTTAAATAAATCAATGTTGTCGGCCTGCAGCGCTGCACGGCCACTCAGCAAAATTCATGGGCACCTTTGCAAGATTTGGCAGTGATTGACTGTCACGTGGAGATGACAGCTGAGAGCACCAGGTTTCCTGGTCAGAATGCTCTGCACCCCTGAGACAGGTAAAGCACACTGGAAGGGAGAGGCTTCCAACTGATACCCCAAGAGTGCAGAGGAGAAAGATGGTTCCAAGAGCCCCACCCCCACGCCCCGAGACAGGCCAGTGCTTCTGGGTCCGCTCAGCAACTCACTCCTTTGGGAAGTTTCTGCTAAGGATAAGATGGGTCACAGGCACTTTGCTAGGTCCTAGGCAATCAAAGCTCTGAATACACCCCTCCCCCTTCAAAAACCACTCAAAGGTCACTCAGATCTTTAACCCGTCAGAAAACAAAAAACAAAAAACAAACAACAACAACAACAAAAAAAAAAACAGGGTAACCTGCTAAATTTTGTAACCAAAATCCTTGAGACTATGAAAAAATCTTTAGAACTGGAGGACTACTGCTACTACTCTTTGAGGTCTTGGGAACCCTTTTGTTTTTGCAGGTGCAATCTTAAGAGATACGTTGAGTAGCCTAGAGTCGTGGGTTCAAATCTAGACTCCATTCTTCATGGGCTATGTGACCTTGGGAAATCTGCATACCGTTTCTGAGCCAGCTTCGTCCTTTTCACAACAGGACCACCATAGACAGATTATTTAAATGAGCCTCTGGGTGTGGTACACACTAGAGCCTGAACTGGGAATTATGGACCTACAGAGTACCCTAGCTAGGAAAACAGTAGGTGCAGAGGCCAGAGCTGTTGATGATCATGAACAATTCACTACGGTGGTTTCCCAAGGTAGACACAGAGTGGCATCAAGGGAAGAGGGGGAGAGTGGGGTCATATGCAAAAAATTATATCAGTCCAAGGAAAATTTTATTCCTTGGGCAGTTGAGATTCAAAAGAGGTGTGAGACAGTAGCGTTTGGGTTTTCTGCTCATTCTGCCCTCTGTGTGGAGCTTGGGTTTAGAAGGATGGCAGACCCCAAAAATCTGCGCATCTGCATTGATAACTGCAGGGCAGAGCCTTTCAGAGGTCCTCTGTGTCAGGTTCCTGACTTGTTCCCTCTTTTCTCCTTCTTCTGATGTCCATCCTCTTTGCCTTTCTGGATAGGAATTGAGCATTTTAGCAAGAGTTCTCCCTCTTGATTAGTTTCTTTAGGTGTACAGATTTTAGTAGGTTTGTCCTATATTATGTCTATATGAGTGAGTAATATACCCGTGTGCATCTTTCTGCTTCTGGGATAGCTCACTCAGGATGATCTTTTCCAGAGCCCACCATTTACCTGCAAATTTCATGATTTCCTCGTTTTTTATTGCTGAGTAATATTCCATTGTGTAGATACACCACAATTTGTGCATCCATTCCTCCACTGAGGGGCATCTGGGCTGTTTCCAGCTTCTGGCAGAGTGCAGGGAATCTTATGAAAGAAGTGGGAGTTAGCAAGATCTGGAGAGGACAGGAACTCCACAAGGAGAGCAACAGAACCAAAAAAATCTGAGCACAGGGGTCTTTCGTGAGACTGATACTCCAACCAAAGACTATGCATGGAGATAACCTAAGACTCCTGCACAGATGTAGCCCATGGCAGCTCAGTATCCAAGTGGGTTTCATTGTAATAGGAACAGGGACTGTCTCTGACATGAAATGATTGGCCTGCTCTTTAATTTCCTCCCCCTGAGGGGAAAGCAGCATTACCAGACCACAGAAGACAATGCAACCACTCCTGATGAGACCTAATTGACTAGGATCAGAAGGAAGGAAAAGAAGTCCTCCCCTATCAGTGGACTTTGGGAGGGGCATGCATGCAGAGGGTAGAGGAAGGGAGGGATTGGGACGGGAGGAGGGAGGGAACCACAGGGGGGTACAAAGTGAGTAAAGTGTAATTAATAAAGAAAAAATTAAAGTCTGTAAAAAAAAAAGAAGGATGGCAGATGGTGTAAGGTCCTTGTGGATACAGACAAAACATCAAACAAAGGCTCTGCTTTCATATTTGAGCTTTAAAAAAAAATTCACAGATAACTAGGGCTGTTTGTGGTCAAGGCTAAGAAGTAAGTATCCCTGTGTTTGGTTGCTCGCCAAGAAAATTGTGGGGCTTCGAAAAGGTTAGCTAGTCCCAGCCCTTACCCAACTCACCAAGCCTTGGGGGTAGCTCTGTTTGCCTCTCTTCCCACCCCACAAAACTTTGAAGCTGAATCTCATAGCTCGCTGTTGGGAGTCCATTTTCATGTGCTCAGTTTTATTGCTTTAATGGTGTTCACGAATCACAGAACGCTAGGAGTCAAAGGGAATTTATAGCAATCACTAAATCCAGTTGCTCCCCATTTGGGGGTCTCTGGATTCCAAGGAGGTCTGCGAAAGTAATAACCAAGATCAGTTATATTTTTAGTATTTCCTAAAGCTTAACATGCATTTAAATAGTTTCTGATTCACACAGCAAAGCTTCAGTTGCCAATAAAATGCCAAGTTTCTAAACTGTTGGCTGTCTTTATGATTCAGTATGGTAACACCACCATCTCATGTTTATCACAACTTCTTATTGATAACTACAAGTGCCAATAATTTGAAAAGAAGTTAAGATGCATCAAGGAGAAAAAGATATAATAAAAAGCAAGGAAAAAACAAAGTTCTTTGATGGCGTGAAGCTGGGATGGGTGGCTGCCTCCGTGCCCCACAGTCACCCACTTAGAAAGCCACTTTCTGGCTGACAGAGCTTAGTCACATCCCAGCCCTGGGTCATCATTAGGGTAGATGGTGAACGTCTAGCTGAAATGACAATTCAG
Source organism: Meriones unguiculatus (assembly GCF_030254825.1). Taxonomy (NCBI): domain Eukaryota; kingdom Metazoa; phylum Chordata; class Mammalia; order Rodentia; family Muridae; genus Meriones; species Meriones unguiculatus. The sequence continues at coordinate 53,336,124 of NC_083351.1, forward strand.
ATCTATATTCTGGGGGTGTTCTGTATGTTAAAGGAAACTCTGAAGCTCATTTCTCCTGAGCTGAAAGAGCTTAACAGTATCTCCTCCCAGATGAAACCCTGTTAGAAAACAGCATGTCTCTAGACAGCCGGGCCTTGAGCAGGTTCCATGTACTCTGTGTCTCGTCACTCCAGTAGGCACTTAAGTTGTAGAATAAATGATATATTGCAATGCATTCTGACCACAAATGGCTCCTGAATAACTGGAAAAATCTTACATGGGGGCAGATGGCTGGTGCTTTGTAAATTTACTCTGAGCCTAAGAGTTATCAGATTCGAATTGCATACACTCCTATTCCCTTTTCTAGAATAGATTGGGCAGTATAATTAATAAAAAATCCTACAATATCATGGCAAGCACAGTACATAGATGCATTCAAGAACGCATCTAAGGAATTAAAAATTAACTTGTTCATAATACTGGTTCATAATCAAGCCCATAATAATGGTCCTGAAATCTCACAGGCAAATGCTATGGAAAGCAGGGCTGGTCCCATGTATCAGAGACAATGAATGGTCCCTGTGGAATCTTCAAGAATTATACTCCTTGAACCACTTTGGAACCAAATCATAAGAGTCAATATTATCTTTATAGAAAATATAGGCCATAGGAATTCTACCTGGCTTATGGATGGTGACTGAATCCAAGCATGGGTGAATCATTTCAAAATGAGCTAACTTGTTTTGCATTTTGCTACCCCTGTAGAAACCCATCTTCAGATGTTCTTGTCACTCAGTGAAAGGAATAATATACCCACGAGTAATAAACTGAGCCCTTTCCCTGCCCACTCCACAGGGCAAGGTAGGGGAGGAAGCAGGCTCTCCCTGTTTTCTAGCAAATACATAGAGAGGCTGAACAAAGCCAACAGATTGTTAGTGGCTGGCGCCGACGTCTCAAATATGTTTTTAAAACATCAGAAAACATGGGTAACGGAAGGCCATATGCACAAATGTACACAGCAGACACAGGCTGCATTAGACCTCAACAGCCCGAGCTGCAAGGGCAAGAAGCATTGATTTTTACTGGAGAGGGCATATCAGGTTACAGGAATGCACACATTTAATTTTTATGAGACTGAAAGCTCACAGAAACAACAACAGAAAACCCCACTTTGTGACACATTAATGAAACCCAGTGAAGGGCCTCTTTAAAATAAAACAAAGGGAAAGAACTTAATGGTGTTATCAAAAGGTCTTTGAAAATAAACTATAATGCCAAGGGCCTTTCTGACATGTTGTGTGATACTTTTAGTTTCTGGTCCAGAGAAATGCTAGATCCAGGCTCCATCTGCTATCTCCTGTCTTACATAAACACACATATAAGGTATTACTCACCCCTTTCTGGTTTCTATCAAGAGTAGTTTTCATTTTCTACGTAAATCCCAGAATCACCAATCTTCCAGCTCCCAGCCTCAACCCAAGAGGAACGACCGGCAACAGAAACATGGCTTCATCCCACGGTATCCTCTTCCAGCCAAGTGTAATTTACAGCCCAGTGTTTGGTTCATCTGTCACGGGAGAATTATAGGACCCCACCACTTACCCTGAAAATAAATATCTGCTCCTCATTCAGGTAAATGAGATCGTTTCAGACATAAATTGACTCCGGTACTGAAACTGGCCTTTTGCACGAGAAATAAATATTTGAATTATTTCTCCAGATGAGGATGATGCTATGGACACTTAAATTTAAGAGAGAGAGAGAGAGCATACATTCCTTTTTCATATGAAGGCCAGCCCAGGAGAAACTGGAGGTCGCTAAAGCCGGAAACATCTCATAATAACTCTGCTAAGTCAACTCTTGCCTATTATCAGTATGCAAAATCTCCCTGGCAAAAAGAGAGGGGGAAAGGTCAAAGCACACATCTCCACTGACAATCATACATCTGGAAAGAAGACGTCCTTGCAGAATAACACTGAATTTTTCTGGCCCACACAGGGCTTTTCACTACCTACCCCATCCTGGTGAGTTCCCATTATTTGAGCTTTCAGACAGAAGGTATCATTCTCCTCTTTGCAGATTGAAAAATGGAGGTAGCCTGAAGCTCTCTGAGTCTCTAAAGAGTCAACTAGTATAGGTAGAGACATGGTGGACAGAGAAAAGTAAAGAAGAAAGGAGGAGGCAGAAAAGAGAGAAGAGGAAGGGAGGGAAGCAGGGAGGAGTAGAAAGGAGGGGAGAGAAAAGGAGAGGAGAAAAAGAGAGAGGAGGGTGGGAGAGAATGGAAGAGGAGAGAAGAAAATGAAAGATAAGAGAAGAGAGGAGAGGAGAAGAAAGGAGAGGAGAGGAGAGGAGAGGAGAGGAGAGGAGAGGAGAGGAGAGGAGAGGAGAGGAGAGGAGAGGAGAGGAGAGGAGAGGAGAGGAGAGGAGAGCAGAACAGAACAGAACAGAAGCTGGGTGGCTTAGGTAATAATTCCAACATTTTTTTTTCAAACATTCAATCCTCTGGATTTTAAAGGAGTCATGGCACTCCATCTCTACCCTTATAAAGTGTGTATGCCCAATTAAGAAAAGAGAGACATACAAACACTAAATTCAAATATTATGTAGCAGCATTCAAGAAATATCACAGAGGTTAAATACATAGGTCACCTCAGAGCCACATTAATTCTATTATTTTGTGGGATTACAGAAAGATTCTTAGCAAACTAACCCATATTCCCAAACTTAAAACTGTACAATAACAGACAGGCCCCCTTCATAATGTACCATTTGTTAAATTATCTACATCTTCAAAGTTTTCCTGGTGAATGTCTAAGTAAGCTGTAAGAGTCAGGTATAATTATTTACCAGTAAAATAACTACCATAGATTATATGGTTCACACTGAAGAACAAGAAGTTAATATGGTTTAAAAATCAAAAGTCTAGCATATTACCTATTTCACTGAATGACAATGAAATAAAAATATTTAGCCATTTTATTATTGCTACAGTGATTTAATGTGAACCTAAAATGTAATCATTTTGCCAGTCCCTCATCTTAGAATTCCAAAACATTTCCAAACACTCATACGAAATTTTCAAATTTCTGTATTTTAAGGAATTCACTTAACATGGGGTAAAACAAGTCCTGCCAAGAAGCTGTGGGGATAAGAAGAAAACAAAAGTCTCCGCGAGAAATTGGATCTGAGTGCTGAATTTTGGCATTTGATTAAAAATCCTATAAAAATGAGTAAACTAATGGCCTAATCATTATAAGTAGTAATTATACTTTCAGTTTCTAAGAATAATTAATTAGTGCATACCTTTGAGGCATGATTATCTCCATTGTAAAACAAGCCAGAGGAGAAGAGGGTAAGAGGAGCCTGAGGGGCAGGGTCGGAGGCACCTGGGATCCCTGCACCATTGCTGTCCACTCACACTTGCAGCTGGCCTGGGAAGGTCATGGCTTACGGGCCGTAAGCCAGAAGAGATCCTTTTTGTCTGTCAACTATTCCTCCCAACCGGCGGTATTAGCCCCGGTCCGTTTTTCATGGGAGATTCTTTGCAGCCTGCGGTTTCTCTGGCAGGCTGCCATAGAAAGTGAAGTTGAGCGAAGTGAGATAAGTAGAGGCCTGGGTCTTTCTAAACTTTTATTGCGGTAGAAGGATAGGAGAATAGAAGGGCGCTTAATGGTGCTACAACTGTAGCAAGCTAAAGTGGGATTATTTTGAAACTCCGTAAAGACGCTCATGTAAAGGCTCACAAATAAAACACTAGACCAGGAATTAAGAACCACAGCATGCTTTGAAATACCCTCCTCAGGCTAAAAGCACAGGGCTGGGGCAGCAGCTGGGGAAGTCCAGCTGGGAAGCAGTTGCCTTGCAAGCATGAGGACCTGAGTTCAACTCCCCAAACCCACAATTTAAAAGCCAGGCATGGTGGGTACATTGGTAAACCCAGTGATGGGGTGGAAGAGAAAGACACATCGCTGGGGTTTGGTGGCCGGCCATCCTAGCCTATGTGATGAGTTCCAAGCCAGTGAGAAAAATAAGCCAGGCTGCATCTGAGGAACATCACAGAGGCATACACACACACACACACACACACACACGCATGCACGCCTGGGAACACACGTGTGAACATACATACAAATCTGCACACAATACAAAATGCATAAGGCAATATTTTTGTTTTTAAACTTTGAAGATTAGCTGTGTATAACTTTTCTAAATTTCAGAAAGTAAATTTCCGTGAGATATTAACACTCTGAAAGAAAAACAGCCCCAAACTATTTATGGATAGACATGGACAATTTGTATAGGAAACAGTGTTCAAAAAAACTAAATTAAAACAATGTTTGACTTAGCAAACTGGCAGGGTTGTTTATTTATTTATTTTTCTTTTACTAACAGTACCCAAGTCCTGGCTAAAGGTCAGGGGTTAAGATACATTACTGCAAAGCCTTGACTTCACAAGTCGATGCACACAGATGCTTTGAAGACAACGCAGCACACACACCACAGTCTACTGCTTGGAACAATTCCTTTGAGAAGAGTAAGGAGGCGAGAAAGGATGGTTTGCAGGCTACTCACAACACTCCAGACCACCACGAAAAAACTAGACACAGATGAGACCTTCCACTGTAAGCAAATGGTTTACCTATGATGAGTGAAGGGTTACATGGCCATTGAGACCTCTTTCCAAGAGGAATCAAGACCTTGAGAAATGGTCATAAAAATCATGTTAAGTTAGCCAAAAACACCAAAGAAAGTCACATCATTATCTACAGGTGGTAAGGAGATGATATGAGGACATACAAGAAGAAATGCAACAAAATCGCCAACAGTGATTGCTTCTGTTTTGACATTTCATTTTATTTTTCATATTTCTTACATTCTCAGGCCAGAAAACAATTCATTTCCTCTAAAATGTAAGAGAAGAAAGGAAAGGAATCCCTGAACTTGAGTTATCTTGTCATTTCTTTCACTGTTGAGGTTCAAGATGGCTAAAATGCGTCTCTATCTGGATCCTCCTGCCTCAGCTTCCCTACACACCCCTAACCCTGAGGTGTGTATCACCACAGGAGGCTCCTAAAAGAATGCATCTCGACTCAGAGGAGAATATGCCAGCATGTTCAGGTTTGGGGAAGGACCAGTTCTTCCCAGTGTTGAGGACTTTTTAGAACATTTCTTTTACCTCTGCTCTTTCAGAAAAAGTGGATGCCCTGATGTTTCTTTTCAGGGTATGCTTGAGGGGTGGGATCTGAGGAAAAGAGAGGTGCCCATCAACATTTTACATGGTGTACTCTCGTTTAAAAAAAAATCTCAGGTCGCCAAGGCCAAATCACCTAAGTGCCTGCTGGCCTTCCAAAGAGCTGCAGGATGGCATGCAGGCAGCAGCCCTCAATGACATAACCAAGAAGGTATTGCTTGTTTAAGGAAACAGGCACAGAATCTGCCAAGAGACTCCCACACTCAGTGTTTTTCTGAATGAACTTCTTTTAAGTTCTGTCATGTGAACTAATGTAATAGTGGGAACCTTGCAATATGGGAGCCTCGTTCCAAATACGTCTACCACGTGGCCTTGGCTGTTGGCTGGTTGCGGTACACAGCATTTCAGATGCATAAAACATGCGGTGTAATTACAGCACCCAATGTTAAACAAAGTAGCTCACCAGATCAAGTATAGAAAATGCACTCAGAATTATAATAAAATTAAAAGAAATAAAATGCACAGCTATTTGCAGCCACCCAAAATCCTGCAGTGGCTGGCTACTGCACTTAAACTAAAACCAGTCTCTCCAGCCCTAAGATGACAACATGCTTGCCCAAGTCTCCTGGCATTTGTTCCTGGATCACTGGTCTTTTTTTTTTTTCCTTTTTTTTTAATTCTTTCAAATATTTTAAGTGTGTGCATTCCTGCATGAGTTCATGTGTATCACCTCCGCAGGTGTCCGTGGAGGCAGAAAAGGCCATTGGATGCCCTGGAACTGGCAGTATAGGCAGTAGAGAGTGCTGATGTCGGTGCTGGGAACTGAAGCCAGATCCTCTACAAGAGCCGTAAGTGCTCTTGGCTGCGGAGCCATCTCAAAACTGCTCCGAATTTCCTCATTTGCATAGTGATAGGATTCCCTGCACCTGGAATATTCTTCCTCGTTATATTTAAATTGAAATCAGCTTCGCTTTCAGGTGAGGGTGGAAAATGATGAGGTGCTTGGATGTTGACCTGAACTAGTAAGTAAAAAATATGTTTCAGATTTCCCACCCTTGCCCTTCCTGCTTAGGAAAAAAAAATGACTGATGTTTACTTCAATATTTGAAAAGTATTTTTCAAATACTCTGTTCAACAGAGAGTTTCTGGGTGTCCAAACATGAGTCAGGGACAGGAGTATATGAACAAGTCAAGATTCTTCATTGGTTACTAGTGAAATTCAAAACTTCCCTACCTCCAGCTTCTCTTGCCTGTCTGAACTCCTGTCTCACATACGCGTTAGTGCGGACTTCCTCTATTCCTTGCATTTCCTACCATAATGCCTCAGACACAACATCACCTTAAGACGCTTACCGCAAACATGCCAGGGCAGACAGTCTGAGCGTCTCCTCACTACCCTTACCTTCTGGTCACTAGTTACTCTACTCCCCTTGAGTACAGGCTAGACCTGTTGTCTTGACTCTAAGAAGCAAGACAATGGCGACTGCTCTAGGATTTTGCTTCTGAGATATGAGGACAAAAGGAAAGGGAGACTTCTACCTGCCCTGTTCTCTTTCTCAGAGCCATTTGGGTATTCTTAGGGAGGCTAGCTGCCAAGTATGGAAAGACCCCAGAAATGCTAGTGAGGATGTGAAGCCTCACAACAGCCTTGGGTCTGATCACGGATAGCCTGCAGCAGACACATGAGCTGACCTGTAGATCATCCCCAGTCCTGGCTAGAGGAGATCTACAGTCCAGGCAGACATCTGGCTTGCAGCGTCGTTAGACCCTGATCTCCACAGGAAGCCACAGTAAGATTCATGGTCCACAGAAACTCTGAGCTAATCACATGCTGTCTGCAGGGCAGGAAGGGGTAATTTGTTACACAGCAACAGCTAACTAAAGCAATTGCCTCTTACCCAAACCATACGCCTGACATCTTCTTTTCTTCTCTTTGGGATTTTGCCTGCCTAACATGTAAAAATAACACTTTTGATAGTACGGGAATAGAAGATACTCATAATTAGTGATAATTATACGGGATTTATTCCTGAAAGGAATGGTAGTACTATTGATACATTAGTCATAGTAGCCATTCCTCACTATATGTAATTGTAAAGCCTACCTGGTAGTCCACATTCATAAGCCCCTCGTTCGAAAAGGACACGGGGTGTGTCGACAGACCTACAGATGAGGAGATGAGGAGATGGATTAAGTTCCGTGAATGCAAGCACTTCCTCCTACCCAGCACTGCTTCCTCACGCCAACGTGTACTTGCTGAGTGGAGGTTCTCACAGGTTATCTAAAAAGACTGGACCTTTTTCATGAGTGGTGCCCCAACTGATGCATACTTAAAAGTGCATCAATCAGCAATCTCTTCAAATACAGAACTGGTGTATGTGCTCCCGAAAAAAACATGCGTGCCCCTGATAGCTCACACTGGCTTTTCAATGACAGTAAGGAATTAATTCATTGCCAAATTTGATCCCATCTTTTATATGCAGCTCCATTTTGTCAAAGACAGAGGACCTGGGCTTTTTGTAATCTAACAACCCTCTCTCGGTAAATCAATTCTCTTCCCTGGGACTTATTTTTCAATAATCTTCCTGGATGCAGGGGGTGAGAAGAGCTTTCTAAGCCTCACAAGGCAGCCCCTCAGCTAGCATGCTCAGATGCCCCCAACCCCCACCTAGGCTCCCTGCCAGGTCTGGTCTCCCTGGTCCCAATACAGGGGCAAGTAGTAAGTAGTAGGTGGGTCAAAGGTCACTCTAAAGTACCAAGGGAGGCTGGAGGGAGGTGTCCAGAGAAATGCAATTAAGATGCCATAAGGAAACAGGAGTGGGGGTGTGCTGACAAGAAGTTGGCGCGACCCTTAAATTCTTTCCCTTACGAAGTTTCACAGTCAAGTGATCAGTCAGCCTTCGCGGTGATCCAGTCCCTCCTCCGCAATCCCTGGTAAAGCGTTTGTTCACAAAGGCTCGGGAGACGTTAAGGAATCCCCAGCGTGCATTTCAGGAAGATGGGGAATGACTAGGTGCAAGAACAACCATCCATTCATTTGTCAAACCCTGAACACTGGCAGGATGGGGCCGGACAAAGCGTGTCTGTTCCAGGAGAAACACGGGCTCTAGTTCTATTATTATTATTACTATTATTTACTTTAAAACCACATAAAATGATATAAAACTGACAACGGATAAACGTCATAAAGCAAAAAAAAAAAAAAAAAAAAAAAAGTCCAGGTAGCAGTGGCTCAAGTTAAGCTAAACACTGGGGAAGCTGAGGAGTGATCTAGGTAGGAAGACAGGCAGAAGAGACAGAATGTGCAAGGACGCTGCCCTGAGAAAGGCTTGGCTTTCTAGCACTACATGCTGAGTGAAGGCCCTGTGTCCTCAGGGGAGACCGGGCTCTCAAGGCTGGGATCCCAATTTTAACCGTATCTGCAGCAAGCTGTTTCCCTGAGCTCCACGCAGAGCGTCCCGCCGTCTTCTTCCTGATGTCTAAGTGTCCTCCCGCGCCGCTCACCTTGTATCCACCTCTGTCTTTCCCATCCCAGACACTGGCAGCTCCTCGCCATCCTCCCTGACTCATTCTCACACCAAGCGATCACCCAATCCTGACCATTCTGCCACCATCAGCGAGAACCCCAACTTCTACCACCTCTCCCACGAGATCCCAGTCTACACTGCCACCCTTGCTCCTAGATCGCCTGCTCTTCAGTCTGGTACGACCAGGAGGCGACTCAACTAACGGCATCACTGAAGGTGGGCGTTCGTTCCTTTGCAAGAACTCTTCGGTCTCTGGGGAAACTGCACTGGATGATTCTCTACTCACAACGATGTAAAGTGCCCTCACGCTGCTGAGATGAACGCTTAGTGCCCACAGCATGGGATAGGTGTCCCAGGATTCGGCACTTTTTCTCACCATCTCCACATATCTTCCTTCCAGGTCCTTAAACATAGCGAACACAGGAGGGCCTCTGTGACAGTAGCCTAGAATACTTCACAGCCCCTCGTCTCCCAGGAATCATGGCTCTGGGGAGTAGATCCAGGTCCCGCACTATTCCAAGAGAGAGGCCACTGAGCGCACATTGTGCGCATGTGCAGCTTTGTCTTCCTTTTCAGCCCTTAAACCCTGTGATACGCGATCCACTTATAAATACTCGCTGAAAGACTGTGTCTGGCTGACTGCCAGTGCTTAGAACCGGGAAGAGCTCTAGGGAAGGAAAGAAAGGGGGTTACCTTCAATGCTGGGTTTTGTTGGGGGCCCATATAGTCATCTCCAGAAGTCTTCTAAAAGAAAGTGTAATCCTTCTGCCTCAGCCTTAGGCCCTACACACACACACACACACACACACACACACACACACACACACGAAAGACTTTGAACACTTTGTATTTTGCTAAGATTCATTGAAGCTCTGGGGAGACATGAAATAGAGATAGAAGTCCAGCTAGGAAAAAGAGGATTCAGGAGAGGGCAGGCTTTGCAGAAGGCAGCCTATCCAGAGAGAGGCGGTGAGCAAGTCCTCCTCACTCTAGGGGAATAGAGTGTGCTGAGGTGAAAGGGAAAAGACAGAAGGGGTAAGAGATGTGGAAGAATGCCCAATGCAAACCTGTTTCAACTATTTCTGCTGTTTCTCTGTTTCAACACTGCCTAAGTGCAATTCTAAAATAAAGGTCTTTCTTCCTCTTTCTTTCTTTCTTTCTTTCTTTCTTTCTTTCTTTCTTTCCCAGCTGAAGGGAAAGAGATGAAGGTCTTCAGAGCACCTATTTCCATTGCCAAAAGACTAATCATGTATTTTAAAAGAATTGTTGAAAAAAAATCCACAGCAAATTTAACAGTCAAACAATAGCCGATGGTTAAGAAATTATGGTAGAGTGACTCCATGAGATAGTGTGATAATCACAGTTTTCAAAACTGCGGTACAACATGAAAAAATGTCTGCGGTGTAGTTTTAAGTAAAGAAAGTAGTATTTGAAGATGTCTCAGTATTGTGACTGAAAGTATTCAAATGTTGGGTTCTCTTCTGGGTGAGACATGGAAGGAGATGTAAAACAGGGAGACTGGTGTTTCCAGAGGGTGAGGGCAGGTAATACGATTAACACTTTGCTCTTATATTCCCCATCTGTTTATCTCCTCCCTCCCCATTTCTCTCTGTATGTCTGTCTGTCTGTCTGTCTATCTCTCTCCCTCTCTCTGTTATGCTGGGGCCTTGTGCATGCTGAGCTAAGCAAAAGTGTAGCACTGAGTTACTTCTCTAGTCTAATGTGTCTTTAAGTAAAGAGTTTTCAAGCAAAGTGATGGTGGTGAACCTTTGTAAGTAGGCTAAATGGTCTCCTAGGCCTGTACTCCAAGCAAGCACTGGCAGGGGAAAATTCAGGACAATGATACCCAAGTGCCTGTTTCCTCAATTTACTCAACATGAGTGAACTACCCAAACCATGTTCTGGATAAACATATAGAATCTTATGAGAAAAACCCAATCTAAGAGATTCAGCTGGCATCAATATGGTGCTCAAAAAATTTACTGCAAACATAAAAATAAGTCTAATGACATACTTTTTTTTTTTAACTCAAAGGAAGCCAGGTATGGTAGTACACACCTGTAATCCCAGCACTGGGGAGGTAGAAGCAGGAGGATCAGGAGTTCAAGGCTGGCTGGGCCCACCTAATAGAGTTCAAGGACAGCCTGGACTATGTGGAAACCTTAAATTTATGTTTTACAAACAAATGAACAAACAAACAGAACAGTAAGGAGTTAAGTGGGTTTTGTATCAGATTCTCATTTGGGAGATCAGGAAATAATGATGGCTGATGGCCTTGAAGAAGAACGCTTTTCTAAGTGTGCGTGTGTGTGTGTGTGTGTGTGTGTGTGTGTGTGTACACAGTGCAGGGTACTGAAAGAGAATATCAGATCTTATAGGAAAGGGGTTGGTTGTGAGTAGGCAAACATATCACCCAACACAAACCACAGCTTACCAACGGCCTGGCTTGAACATGAGAAGAAGCTACAGAGATGAAGCTAGGGTTGGCCTAGGATCCTTAGAACAGGATGCTTTTGATCAGAGAATCGAGGTATAGCAAGCACTCAGCAGAAAGTTTAATCTGGTGATCAGCATGGAAAGAGTTCATACCCAGGAACCAGACACAACTGGCTCCGGGGCCCCAACTTGTCCATTTACTGGTTTTGTTGCATAGTGTGGAGCTGCGTGACTGAAGAGCCTCACTTTCTCCAGCCGTGCGAGAGGGTCACCCTGGCTCTTTGGTAGGTTTCTTGTGAAGGTTGACATGGTAGACAGAACAGGAAAGTTTGTTCAAGAAAGACTTGGTAAATACTCCATTCTCCCTAATTCTCCATGTGTAAGAGGAACTGGTGAGACAGAGAGAGAGAGAGAGAGAGAGAGAGAGAGAGAGAGAGCAGAAGGGGAAAGGACATTGCTGAAGTAATGGCTAGAAGGCTTGGAAATGACATATGCATGCCTGCCAAGGGAAGAGGCAATGTCACTGGTGTTCAAGGAGCTGGGCACAGAGGACAGTAGCAGCCATCACTGAGACAGGCACGGTGTGAAGGATTAAGGAACACCCCCAGTCTACTAAGCAGGAAATGGCCGGGTACCGTGAACCCAAATGACACAAACAATAAGCTCATTGGCAGTCAGCTCTCCCTACAGCTGAAGTCTATAATGACTTTGCCAACTTTCTCCGTTCCTCATCTTGATACTATCATGCCAAATACATAAGAAGCGCTGAAACCAAAATACCCGATTTGGATCCAGTCCAACTGAATTCAGCATTCTGTTTCCTTCCATGATACGCTGTCAGTCTTTAACGAGTTTATTGAGCTATATCATTCACGAACCATGAAATTCACAGATTTAAAGCACGTTCTCTAATGACCTTAAGATTCACAAACGTGTGCAACCATCACTATAATTACCTCAGAACACTTTCATTAACCCCTAAAGAAGCCATGTACCCTTTGGAGTTCTGTCACCTCCAATTTCTTAGTCCCATCTTAGCCTTAAGCAACCGGTAACCTAACTCCTGGGGCTGTCCATTTTGGCTATTTCCCTTTTTATATTTTATAATTTTTATAGTTCTGGGGATCAAATTCAGGGCCTCAAATACACGAGGCAAGTACTCTACCAGTAAAACACAACCCAACTCTACAGAAAAATTTAACTGTTATTTATCTTTTGTCATGATGTGATTTCAAAATGCAGGCTTTTGTCTTCTTCTTGCTGAGGGAAGTACAGGTAGTACATATACACTATAAATTCTCCATCAACAACCAGAAAATTCTGAATTTTTTCTTCTCCTGAGACATCTATGGTCAGTCTGGTATATAAGTGTGTATTTATGAAAACTTGTGGCGTTTGTCCTTGTTAGTAGCTATTAGCGTAGAAAAATAATAAGCGTTAAGCTTGCCAGAGTGACAAACTATCGTGGAATTTAACTCCTTCACAAAGTAAAAACTTGGTGTTGCCTTTTGTCTCCCAAATCCTAGAGACAAATTCAAGGACAAAATAAAGACAGTAGCAACTTTCACAAGATTTGTCTTTAAATTGTAAAATATGGACTCTGATCTCTTGACATCTTGTTCCAAGATTTGCTGGGGGACAACAGAAGGCTATTTCTAGCACCTGCAAAGGAGTTTACAATCAGCATCATTCCTGATGACTCCCTTGTGGGTTCAGGGGCACACCTGTTGTGATTTCAAGTACACATCCATAGAGCACTCAGGCAAAGGGAGAGGATGAAGAGAGAAGTAATGCTAGGAGAGTGGGAAGGAATTATAGTAATGTGTGTATGTGTGTTGTCTAGGACTCTTACTGCCATTCAAGAATTGTGCACTTTGGCTTCTTTAGCCATAGATGGGAAGGGAGATACTGCTTTGAAGTTTCTACCTTGCAGGAGTATGTCACCTTAAAACTTTATGTCCAATGCATAAAGTCCTAAACAGGGCAGCCAACAAGGTAAGATGGCTCAGCCAGTAAGGGCTGTCTCCAAGGCCTGAATGACCTAAGTTAGATCCCTGGTACCCACAAGCTGGAAGGAGAGAACTGACCTCTGCAAATGGTCCTCTGACCTCCACTCTTGCCCTGTGGCATGTTACTGCGCCTACATGCAAGTATACACACACAGATGTACACAGACACACACACACGTGTATATGTATATATGTATATATATGTATGTATGTATGTATGTATGTATGTATGTATATATATATATGTAGGATGTAATTTCTGAAGTCTCACTAGTAACTGGCTTCCTAGGCAGCTATCAACTATCTGGGTAAACAGATAGTTGATCTCACAAAGAAGCATTTAGATACTGATACTTCTAACTGCTATCAAATAGCCATTCTTGATCATACATGTTGGCATATGTTCATTAACTCATTATGCTTTTAACTTAACAACCACGCCTAATATAAGTGAGAGACTGGCCACATGGTACCAAGACTCCCTAAATCACCCAGATCCTCAGACGCTCAAGTCCTTCATATAAAATGGCATATCACGTGTATACAGCCTATGAATTTCTCTGTATTCTCTAATCTGTCTCTAGATTGCTCATGTTCTTTACTGCAAAGCAAATGCTAGGTAAGCGCTTGTTACACTCTTATGTTCCTCAGTTTTATGTTTCTAAGACAAACTATCCAAAGGAAACAACTTAGGAGCAGAAAGTCTCCTGGTTTGGCTGAGGGCTCCAGAGACTGCAGTCCTGGTCAGCTGTCCCTGTGCTTTGGGGCCTGAGGTGGGACAGCACACCATGTTCTGAAGCATACGGTCAAGCAAAGTTGTTTATGCGATGGCGGGCCCCGGTGACCTCACTTTCTTCTACTAGGCCCCACTTCCTAAAGGTTCCATTTCCCCCTGATGCTATCACAGGCTGGGACCACGCTTTTCATCCATGGCCTTCGGGTGACATTCAAGATCCAAATCAGAGAGCTGTACTTTTTTAAGGATTAAAGGCAAAAACAAAAACAAACAAGCAAAACACACACACACACACACAGAAAAACAAAAACACCCACACATTTGATGCTGATAGATAGTTTTTCAAATATGTCTGGTCCTCCCAAGGTTGAATAAATTTGAAGATTAAGAACCCGCTGTGACATATCCACGAACACACAGGGATGAACCACACGACACTGCTCATCTCTGATCAAGGCAATTTCAAGTTGATGCATTGCTGTGACTGCAGTGTCAGGACGGCTCTAAGGTGTCGCTGGGCCGGAGGCTTTAATTCTGCAGCCTGTACTTCTCGAGCCACAAAGCGTCTTCCGAGTAGGTGCCAGTGAGCCATGAAACCAGCAGCAAGCTCTGGTTGAGTGTTAAACATCAGCTTTTGCCAACTTCCACTCTACAGTCCCTACTGTCTCCTGAAGTCGGAAACAGCACTCATCACACACGTAGTGTTTGTTCATCAGTACCCTACCCAAGCCTGTCTGTGCCCTCTCCTTTCCCTGGCAAACAGCTCCGCTTTCCTGTACCGTGCCACACAGCCTGTTTTCAGAACAGTTTCCAGACTGTCCACGTAGAACCTTCTCACAGACCAGCACCCCTGTGAGAAATGGGGTTCTGGCCCCTTTCATAACCCAAAAAGCCACCTCACAAGATTTTCCTCATTGATCCTTGTGCTAAGAAGAGCAATCAAACTCAAACAGAAGTGACCAAGTAAGATGAAAGGTTGTTTTCCAAACTAAATAACTGAGCTCTCAACATACAGGGCATGCCCTGATCCAGGCCAGTCTCCAGAAAGGAAGCATTTGGTGTTGTGTGTCTAACCCGTGGCTGCTGAGACACACACACACACACACACACACACACACACACACATACACACACACTCATGCACTAATGTCACCTCTTTGCATTAGTTTGAAATGGCAAAAAAATTCTCTTTAAATCTTTTACCTTCCTGTTAGAATACCAAAGCCACTACACCTAGCATGGACCAAAATGTTCTGTGCATTCTGTTTCCTATCTAGGGGACAGATACAGATAAACTTTGTACCCTATTTTATATAACTGAGGTAAAACACACATAACGCAAACCTTAACACTGGAAGTGTATGAGTCCACAGTATTAAGAACATTCTTTTGCTTGTGTATCTAATATCAAAATCCCCTATTTTTAAAGTAAACATAAATAATGAAAACTAACCAAAAGAATATAAGACTTCCCAAACAGAGTTTTTCAATCACATGCTAAACATTAAATATAAACCACCCATAAAATTCATTCTTACAGCATTCCTCTTAAAAATACAAGAGTTTTTGTGGTTTATTTTTTAAGTGTTTCTTTCCTGGAAAGAATAAAAAGAAAGCCAGTGTTTAAGGGTTAAGCCGTCTGCCTTAAAAATGTCCCTTCCAAAGGGCATGAGGAGTTATAGTTTTTTATTTGTTTGTTTTGTTTTCTCTCTGGTTTCTCTAAGTGCTTCTAAAACCCATGAAAAGCTAACAGTGTACTTATCTCCACCCAACCAGCAGACATAGCTGTTTTTTTTTTTTTTTTTTTTAATGTTTTGAATGGCTTGGGGATTAGCATGGGTATTTAGCAAAAAGTACAACTTCAAATTATACGCTGTTTCGCGGTGCCAAAATTCCGCACACCATCAACTCTATGACGTCCATGGAGCACGGTGCTTAGAATGGTGGTTGTTAGTCATTTGGCTTTGCAAATGAGAAGATGAAATTGTAAACAGTGTGTGCCTAGGCAGGCTGCCTTTACAAAGGAGGATGTTTGCAATATGATCTCAATTCTGTTAATGCAGCAATATCTCTTAATCAACTGTATGTATCTAAACCAACATTACAAATTGACTTGCTCTGAAGAGTGGGACAATTTGTTCATAGTCATTCTAACAGAAGTGAGATGATGGTGTAGGCTTGTAGTTCCAGTACTTGGGGAAAGGGGGTGTTGAAGCAGGAGAATATTGAGTCCAAGGAAGTTTAAGGCCAGCCTGGGCTACACAGTGAGACCCTGTCTTAAACAAAATGGAAACAAAACAATGAAGAGTGTATTCACAAGCAAGCATATGCCCTAGTAACTTGTTAGTCTGCAATTTTATTTACATATGGTTTTTATATAATTATAAACACACACACAGACACAAAAGAAAGGGGGAGGGAGAGATATCAAAATTGTTTTAACCTTTAACATAATGTGCAGCAAAAATTATAGCATAACTGCTCTGGTATTTTTCAATCACAAATCCCACTGGTAATTATGATATATGCCTCATGCACTGATGATACAGACACACAAAAACCCAGCAATGGCCATACCCTACCTACTGACATTATTAACAGAAAGCAAAATCCAAATCTCCAAAGCAGGTGGCTCCAGACCAAGCGTGAAGACGGTGCACAGACACAGGGAATGCTAAAATATTTCACTAAGCTTCATCAGGGAACCATGTTAGAGTCTATCCTGCTCAATGAATGAATAGCTGGGTTCTTTACCTTTACTCCCCAAAACACATAAGGCAGCCTGCACCATTCATTTCAGTGCTTATTCACACACACTGTTCTGACGGTCAGTCACAAAGCAGCCTGAGAGAAGGTTGTCCTCCGAACTAACGAAAACACAGGTTTGCAATAGATGTCTCCCTGCAACTTTTAGAACAGCTACTAGCATGCTAGGAAGTTAACATTCACGTATGCATTGTTAATCAACCCAGGTACGTGTGGCCTGAAGCTAAGGAGTATATAAGCACAGAAACCGTTAAAAGGCAAAGGAAGTGTGGGAACACAGCAGGACATTATATAAAGACAAAAACAAGGGCAATGGCCAAAAGCAAATGGAAGAGGGTATAACACACGCAGGCCGTGCAGAGTTAGGCTCATAGTTAAGTGATATTGCACTCACGAATCTGAGGGCTTTCCTTGTCCTGATCACCCTTTTAAACAATGAGCAAAAAGTGCTTGCCTTGTCAGTTTTTCAGTTTCTCCATCAATGAAATGAGGTTCATAATTAGAGGCTGAATTCTTCCAATGACTTAAAGTCGTGTTTTGAAAGCAGGTGATTCAACAGACATGACTTTGGGAATAGACAGCTCTGCAGCAGATAAGGAGAGGGGGTCATGGTGAAATGACTCAGGAAGTTGGAAAAGCAGAGGTTTCCAGCAGCATGAAGTAACAAGGAATGGACAACAAGGTCTCTCCTCTTCCCCAGAAGGAATGCTGCTTGCAGATACCACAAGATAGATGTGTGAAAAGCTTGGGCATTCTTACTTTTATTCTTTGCATCCTATACTGCATGTAGGTACTGACCTAGCATGCAGGTATAGTATAATACACAGGTATAAAAATACACACACACACACACACACACACACACACACACACACACATATTAGAATGTTCTGGTGTTTGTTGAGAAATACTGAGTCTTTAAATGTTTTCAAGGGTGGCAAATAGGATGGATGCCTTTAGTCCACAGGATGATAATTAGCATCTTGTCCTGAGTGGCTTTGGTCTAGGCAGTGACACAAAGCTTGTTAAATAAATGCTTGGAGGGAAGAAACTCTAAGGGATCAAGATGTCTCTAGTGATTTCCCCTCCCAGAACAGCAAGTAGTGCTAGAGGCAGGAAAATAAGATGGCAAAATAAGCAAACTGTAGGGATCTTGACTTTTTCCCAAATGGAGGCTTTCCGTGAGGTGACATGTAAGTCAAACCAAAGCTAAGACATCCAGGAAGTACATTGTTCTAGGCAGCCATGTTAAGAACTTATATATAACGCAGCTCATGCCTGGGCCTTAGAATAATTTCCAAATTAGTCATTCTGTAAACTTTCATTTTCACTCACTGTGTTTCCATTTTAATTTTTTGCCCTTCTTTATTTTGTGTGCTTGTGGGTATGTATATGACAGCACATATGTAGAAGTCAACCTACAAATTTGGTTCTTTCCTTCGAATACACACCCTCTGGGAATCAAACTCACATGGTCAGGACTGGTGGCAAGTACCTCAACCGACCAAGCCTCCTCAATATCCTCTAATTATGTTTTCATAAATGTGCTTTCTAACATTTAGTGTGCCTGTATCCACTGCTTGCTGCTCCCAAACTCTCAATGAAGACTTCATTGCAAACTCTTTCCTTAAGTAGGATAATGGAATCTTAAAGAGGATTCCTTAAAAATCAGTCAGAACCGAGGTGTTTGGGTGTTACCACCCATTAGAAACTGCTGAGGGGCCGCCTCACTCCGAGTCACTGGAGTCAGAATATTCTAGAGGAAGCCTGTGCATATTTTTTTTCTAAGTGCCACATGTGGTTCCCTTGGGTTGCTATTATCAAGAGACATGTACAGGCTTGCATTGTCTAACAGGGTTAGCCACTGGCCATACATGGCTAGTGAGTACTTGACATGTGGCTGTCCAAAATCAAGATGGAAAAACCCATCCTAAATTTCAAAGGCTTAATACCAAAAAAGAAGGCAAAAGAACGTAAACTATCACACTGATGTTTTATGTTGGTTAGATGTTGAAATTTAAAATGATAATATTTGGGATATCCTGGAGCAAACAGTTATTAAAAATGAACTCCTGTTTCTTTTTAATGTGGCTTCTCTACACTTCAAAATACATTGGATTGTGCTGGTTTAGCCAATGGTCATTTACACCAACAAGGAAACCAGTAAGATGAGATAGCACAAACCTGAATCTCACCACTTGGGAGACAGAGGCAGAAAGATTCTGGAGACTCACAGTGATTCCCTATCTCAAAACAGAGGGAACGGAGATGGCTTGATTCAGTAAGTTGGGTCAAATTTGGGAGGCTTTCTAGTCACAGGCTTTGCCTGTTGCTATGGGGGCCATATCACTGTGCAACCAGAAGTGATCAAGAGAACCCTTGGCAGCCAATTAGTTGGCTCTATTTTGTTTCATTAATTGTTTCTTCGAAGGTTGGCTACGAAAGTTGAGTTGTTTATGGGAAAAACAGTCCCTCTCTGATGTACATGCGTTTGTGATGTAGCACAGTGGGCCTGCCTCTGAGCACAAAGTAGTCTCAAGGGATGGATAGAAAAAAGAAATCTGGAGAAACATTAACATGAAGTAAGTGCAAAGAATGGAGGAAGAGAACTTTCTGCCATACTTCAGCAGAGAAATGACGCTGGACCTGGGGGTATAGCTTAGTGGTAAAAGGTGCATGCTGACAACTCATGGAGCCCTGAGAGAAAGAAAGGACCAGGCCAGATTAGACTAAACTAGCCTATTGACATTGGAGATGGTCAGCATCCTGAGAGTCATTTTTGACTCAGAACTCATAACTGTTGTTTTCCACTCCGAGGAGTCACAGTGTTGTCCTTTCAGTGAGGCAAATCATGCTGGTTCTAACTTTCACCAAGTCACACCTCAGTGCCCTGGTGGGAATGGACTTTATCCCCCCATGCCTTCTACCCTCTGGGCTGCAAAGGTTGATGCCTGAGCTTTAGAAGCCAGGTTTGCTCAAAGAGAAAAACTGAGTTTCGATAAAGTGTCATGGTTCTATCAAACAGGCCAAATGAATATTAAATGTCTTTCTTCTGATTGTCAGCTAATTTAAATAAAAACAAAGATTTTTGTTGTTATTGTTGTTGCCCGCATTCCCCCTTTGGAAGCCAGCCAAGAGAGTTGCATAAAATTAGCCAAAATGTGTTACATCTGAGAAATCATGCCTGCAACATAGGGGCCCCTTGGTATAATCAAAGAATGAAAGAGGCCTGGGTCCTGCTGTAAAACGCAGAGGGCTGGAAAGGAAAGCCGTGGGTCAAGCCAAATGACACACACAGGGCATGCACTCAAGGTTTCTGTTTAGATCCTCTTGTTCCCTGATCCAGTGGCAGCAGGGCCTAAATCAGAAAGAAAATGCCCAGAAAGAAAAGTATCCTGGAGCCCTCAAAATTATACCTGCTATTTACAAGTAGTCAAGTTTTGCCAATGAAACCCAAAGAGCATGCTTTCAGACAACGCACTTCGCACAAAATAGTATTCACCTCCTCGCTCACTCCTACTCTAACTCAGAAAACATAATATATTGCAGATGCCCAGCAAAAGCAAACAAGCCAGGGCGAGCAGAGGCCTTGCTCTGTTCAACAGAATGATGATGACTATAAACTTTAGGCCTTTTCTCTTCTCGGACCTTATCCTTAAAGACGGTGAAGTAAAAGTCATTGCTTCACACTGAGATGGCCTTTTCAACCATATTTAAGTTCCGCCCAGTTTTTATTCTCGAATGAAACCTCAATAGTGTGGTTTTGTAAGGATTAGTATCAGCATGGAGAGGACGTTAAGGTTCAAAAAAAAAAAAAAAAACAATTTAAAAGGTCAATATTAGGAAAATTAGGATTTCCTATATACATATGCAAATATAGACTAGAAACTACAGTTTGTTTGGACAAGGCAGTCAGGCTAAATTTTAAAAACTTATCATTGAAAGGCTGTCAGTGAATGGCTTGAAAAGAGAAAGGTTTCCAAAGCCTTGGCCTCTGCTGTATGGGTCCCTGACAAGGGCATTTACACAGCCAGTCTGGCAGAAGAGAATCTGAGCTGAAGGCAGAGGCCAGGCATTCAGACCTGGTTCCCACTCCCTGACATGGGCATTGGATAAGCTAAGGATTATAACCAGGCTTTGGGATCTGCTGCACTCAGTGGAGAAGGTGACCAGGAGGCTCTCCCTAGCTCCAGCATCTATGTACAACTATTGGTTTCTACCCACCATCAGAGTCTCTAGGCTGAGTAAAAAACCCTTTACTCCCTTCAGGATCAGGTTGAATCAAATGCCAACATGGTAATTTTCCATTCTTGTTCATTTTGGGGCAGAAATTAGCAATGTAAACCTTAAGGAAGTAGAAGAACTCAATTGAAATATTCAATTTCAAATCAATGCTTTTATTCCTGACTATTTTTCAGATAAAAAAAAGGGGGAGAAGACCATAGATTGTGCTGTAGAAAAAGTAAATTGGCATTCCATGTCACATCACAGCCATTCGGCAATTTTCCCTGAACTCTGAGAAATCTTTGAAAGTACCAGTCTTTTTGCAAAAAAACTTCCTGGCGGTTTCAGCAGAGTGTTATCACTACTTGGAAACGCCTAAGAAGCCTTTCCTCTTTCTAAAAATGTTCTTATGTTGAATTCCTCATTTGTGATTCCCAACTATAGAACTAATGAGTATTAAAAATATATTTATTGCTCGTTTTTCTTAATTCCTAAATCTAATAATTATTTAGTAGAAACATTACATGAAGTCATTATTAAAGTACCAGACTTCCTACATAAAGCACTGGGACAACATAGCTCATTTAGTTCACAAATAGCAGCAGGAAGACATTCTTTGTGAAAGAGTTTATCTCCCAGACTTAAATACTCAAGACTACTGCTCTCTGTGTGTCTCCTTATCTCAATCGTATCATTTTCTTAAACAGAATTTGGAGAAATAGTCCTCAATTTAAATGTTTAAACACTAATTTATAAAACCCTTGCTTGATTCCCATAACACAGCGACAGTCAAACTGGACAAGATAATGAATTGACTGAGATCATTGTCCGGCTTCATCCAAGAAAGCTGCCTCTAAAAAAAGATCTTAAATTGCCTTAGAAATCCAATTTGCAAGCAGCAAAAGCAGCATATAGATGGGAAACACCAGCCTTGATCACATTAATTTTATGACTAACAGCATTGCTTTGAAGAGGAAAGGGAAAAAAAAGAGAAGAAAAAGAAAGAAAAGATGACTAAAATAAATAAGACCACTCAAATCCTAATTCCAATCTAACAGCACAACCAGAAGAAAACCAACAGCACAAAGTTCACATCGGGGGGATGCAGGGACCATCAGACTCCAACAAAATCATTAAGATGAGCACTGCAATGATCTATGATTTCTAAAAAGTAAACAAAGCAGGGAATCAGGAGACTGGAAATGTGGCATTAGTACAAATTGCTGTGGAAAAGCTCTGACTCGTTTTGAACACGCAGGTGTGAGAAACTGGCAAATAGCTATAACAAAAATATTCTACACCTGAAAAGCTATACAGGAAAAATGTCTAACAGACCACCATTTATTTCACCACCAATTCAAAAGCGGAGACATCAAAGCAAGATAGAAATAAAGGCCCCAATTCCATTTTTTTTTTGTAGGAACAATCTAATGCACCAAGTACTCAGTATAAAGTTGGTAAGTTCAAAACTGACTTCTTCCTGACAGGTAATTCATGGATACCAGCCACTTACATGAAAGAAAGAAAGAAAGAAAGAAAGAAAGAAAGAAAGAAAGAAAGAAAGAAAGAAAGAAAGAAAGAAAGAAAGAAAGAAAGAAAGGAAGGAAGGAAGGAAGGAAGGAAGGAAGGAAGGAAGGAAGGAAGGAAGGAAGGAAGGAGAAAAAAAGTCTGACCTGGAGATATTACCAACTGAGTAAATGTATTTACTCTGAGTAAAGTAAATGAAAACTGGTACAAAAACCAGTAATTGAAATAACAAAATTGTTTATAAGTGATGTAAACAACAGAGAGTGAGAAAATTATAAGAAGGCAGTGAGTTACGTCAGAATCGTGAAGACTGATATTTAATCACTACCATCCTTCTTTAGGGGAGCCTGGATCTACGTTTGAATATGGAAGTGATTTTTGTTTTGTTTTGCCTTTGATCTTTAGGTTTCCTTCCAAAGAACACCTTGCTAAAGGACTCAAGGACTCATTGAAGGACTCTTGAAATCTTTCTGAAGAGAGGATTTTTACCTGGCACCTTGCTTGCGTTCTCCCTAGCCTCTCCACAGCGGTTCACAGGTTCATGAACACATTTTATGCCAGAAATAAAGATCTCACACACACACTTGCACGCCTACACGAAATCCCACTAATCCCAGCAAACTTAACAAAAACCACACACAAATGCAAAATAAAAAACCCATCGCCAAGTCCTATCTGTGCAAAGATAAGGCAGACGTCGCCTGATGTGCAGCGGTGCCTTCTCTGCTGCACAGACCTGAGCATGGGCTTACCACAGTGTCGCCTCCTGCAGTCTCTAGATCAAAACATCCCCTTCTTTCTTGCAACTTCTTCAAACCAGCAAGATCAGAAAGGAAGCAAATTTTTGAGTACTTGCCTCGCTATCCCAGACCAGAAGATCGGGAGCTAGCTCTTAACTAAAAGGCCTGGCCCTTGAGATCACTCTGCAACTCAGAGCTACCTCATGGACTCTGGTACCTTCTTCCCTCCCTCCTCCTGTAAGTTTCTTTTAGTAATGAGACTAATTTTTCCAGTAGCCTTGAACTCCCTAGATTTAACTGACATGGAAAATGTGACTAAAAACTTGTAGAACTGTCTAGCCTCCAATCCTGCACAGAATGAACTTTGTTGTGTCAAAGAACAGCCCACAAGCAGCTACATGCTCCTGTGCTCTGCAGCACAGAACACCAAATAACAGGGCGCCATCTAGTTAGCAAAGCGAAGTCTCGGCGCATAGAGGGGGGACACCTTCCAGCCCTGGAGCGAGGCTTGTCAGGGTTCAGCCACTCTAAAGGTCCAATTGTTTATTTAAATAAAAAAAAAATATCGCTACTGGGATAATCCACATCTCATGGATATGGGAAAATTTAGGTTATAATGGCACTACAAACTTTTACATCTAACTTTGATTTACAAGATAAAAGCAAGTTTTAAATTAAAAGGGCTTTCTGTTAATAGAGCTTATTATTCTGAAGACGGGGAATGATTTTCTTCGAAAGTTGTCCCTGGGTGCATGCCTATTATCTTTGCTTTTCCCCTTCCACTAATGAGCATTTATCTAAAGAGCCTGTTAATCCTCTGATGTGTGCTTCTGGTCAGAGGTAACAGTTTGAATAAAACCACTAATCACTGATCACTAAATCACTGATCATTAATCACACTCTCCAGGGTCCATGACCCGGCCATTTTCCCCTTAGGTCTCTGCATCACAAACAAGAATTTTAACATTTTCAATACCCATGCCTCACATTGGGGACTACACTATTTCGTCTCTAGATGTGAATAAATAATAAATACTGCCACAAACTTGAGGAAGGGGTGTCAGTCTCCAGTCCCGAGTTCCACAAAGCCTGCTCTACAGCCAGAGCACGTTGGAGAAAGTAGATCTAATTATAACAAAACATGTTTTCCTCAAAGCATGCCACCTATTTGAAATATAAAATTTCCTTCACTTAGCTTCCTCCATCTCCAAATCAAAGGGCCCCCAAATCCCCTGTTCCCCAGCCAAAAGCTTGTGCCTGTGGTTTTGTTTTTACTTGATTTCTGCTATCAGTCTTCAGTCACCCCAAAAGTTTTCACTCTCTGCTCCCTCAATAAGTCACACCCAGTGGTGTTGTCGCTGCTGGGGTTGTTTTAAGGCCAAGTGGGGAAGAACTCAGTTCTGTAACCTCGGCATTTAACTTCCTCTGCAAACATAGAAACTCAGGGCTGAGAATAAGAAAGAACCCTATGCAGCAACGCATTTGTACGTTTTCAGCTCTCCGGGCACATTCCCTCTATTTAGTCAGTTCCTTCATCCTTCTCCTAGGGCTATGTGGGTCACAGGACTCTGGACTCTTAGTTGCCGGTCTGTTACTCCTTCCAAAGTCACCGAAGGGACGCGCTATTAGCACATAAAGCTTCTAAACCTTTTCAGGGGTTTTCTATCCAGACTGAGCATTCTGGCCTGGGAAAACGGAGCTTGGAGAGTGCCTTTCTTAAATAATAGAACAGAGCAGATTGAGCGCTCATCAGGTGCCGTGCCTGCTCAGACACCAGAAGCTCTCCACCTCACTCCTGGGACAACCCCCCCCGGGGGGGGGGACTGTAAAAGGCGGGGGCAGGCCTAGTGATAACGAGGTGGGCGGGGGAGGAATGGAGGAGGAGGGGTCGAGGTAGAGAGGGAAATAACGGTGCCCAGGGAACCCGAGATTGCGCTGGGGGGAGTGGGGGGGGAGAGCAGAGTTGCTTTGTCAGCATTCTGAGCCCCCAAACCCTTGAGTATCTGAAGCCCTTGATCAAACACTTACTGGCCCGCAGAATGACGTAATGGACCTATAGCCAGCCTTTATTCTTTGACACATGTCAGGGAGAGGGAAAAACAAAACACCAAACAAGCTTCGCAGATACTGACAGCGGTGAACAAGCAGCCCACTCCAGTTCCCGGCCTTTAAACCAGCACCAAGCGGGGGCAGCGCTCGTTCAAGGAAAGTTGGAGCTTTTTTCTACTAGATACACCCTGAAAATAAATCTGTGACCTTCTCCCCCCCACCCCCCAAAAGACCCTGGGATATAGTTCCCCTGAAGTGGTGGGGAGCAAGGGGGTCGGGTCTGCTGGCCCCTTCTTGTCTTGATCCTCTAAGAACTTTGTGAAAAGTTTAAGCGGTTCGATGAAGAATCTGCCTCGAACGCAGGCTCCGCCGCCGGGTGCTGGGAAGCGCCTGGGCGCAGCGCGGCTTGGGCCCCAGCTGTCATTTGGAGACGCAGCCCGGAAGAGGTACCGGTGCCAGCGCAGAGGGGACGGAGGCGGGAGGCGGCTGCGGGCGTGAAGGCGAGGGCCCTGGAGCGCTCTCAAGCTGGAGCGCCTGGAGCGAAAGTCAAGTGCCCTCCAAGGGCAACCGTCCCTCCCCGGGCGCGCGCCCACCAGCTGCAGCAGGCAGCGGGTCTCCGGAGGTGGCAGCGGCCGCTCGGCGTCCGGGGGAGAGAGAGCCCCCTGCGCGCTCCCCCGGCCGTCCCCAGGTGACCCGGCGTCTCCGCCGCACCGGTTGGAAGTTTGCAAACTTTCTCCGGGGGTTCCGGGGTTTCCGCAGCATCACTGAGAAACCGGGGACGCGACTCGGGGAGGCTCCGGCTTCGTAGTCTCTCTTGCTGCTGCTGCTGTTGCTGCCGCCGCCGCCGCCGCCGCCGCTTGACCACACTTCGGGAGGGTTCCGCACCTTGCCAGGGCTCTGGAGGCAAACATACACCCCCGATTCGTAACTGTTCCCCATGTTAGGGAAACTCACGCGCGCTCCCATACACGCACGCACACTGGGTCGGACACGGCGCTGGCTCCACTCAGCATCCCTCCAGTCGCTCGGCGCAGTAACCACCGAGACGCGCTCGGGACGGACACGGCGTGGGGTCTCTGGGTGGCTACAAGACACAGCTCAACTCCACAGTCCACCAGCAATCGGGGCCCGGCTTCCCTCAGATCCGCCAAAGTGTTTACAAACACAAATCAAGAAAGAAAGAAAGAAAGAAAAAAAAAGCATCGCATCCTTCCTACTCCTTGCCCTGTGACCTGCCCATTGGACCGAGTAACCTCGCGGCTGCAGCAAAGAACCAACCCCTGCAAACAAGGACGCTCCCGAGTCGGCTCGCGCGGCAAGTGCAGCGAAAGTGGCTAAATGCAAAAGCCCCAGAAGTGGCCGCGCTGTATTTTTAGGAACTTACCAAACAAGTGTGGAGAAGGCAAGAGCCGAGCCCGGGTGAAGGGACCACGTTGGACTGAGCAAAGATTACAATACATTCTATTTAGAGTGCATTACATCACCCCCCCGGTGACGTCACGTGGGATTCCTGAACTTCTAAATCATTGCGGTCCGCTGGGGAAGGAGGGAGAGAGGGGCGGGGCCCGCACGCCGAGTGGGCGGGCCCCGTCTCCGCCCCGCCCATACCCCGCCCCTCGAGCGGACCAGGGTGCTCGCGGTGGCGGCGCCCGCGATCGCGCAAGCAACAGCTTGCACTGCCCAGCGCCGAGTAACACGGCTCCCCGACATTAGTAGTGTGAGTCAGCTTGGAAACAATCCTGATGGTTTCAGATAGGATCACGCAGAAGAAACGGACACGAGCTCTCCTGCAAGGAGTGCCCGTAGTGTCAAAAGGGAGTAAGGTTTGGGGTGTGGGCAAGAGAGGTGGTAAGGATGTTGAAAGACGCGGGGAGACACTTTTGCACTTACAAATGCAGGACGCTTCCCCCCTTGCCCCCGAAGACATCCAGATCTTTGGCCTGCGACAGCCGTGACCTCATTGCAGTGTTCTCTGCGTGCTGGCTTCTCGGCACTCTGTCTACAGTTCGCCACCTCCTCCGCGCCAGCCTCCAGGGCATAACTTCTTTCTTGTGCACACTCAGTAGGACCACACCTAGCCCTCCCCCACCCCCAGCCTTCCCCGGTCCTTCGCGGTGCATGTGCGGACCTGTGTGAGAGTCTCTCCTGAAGGCGAAAGGTGAATCTCAGCCAAGAGCCAAGTGATGAGCCGGATTTAGACTCCGCGTCAGCACCGGAAGGGCCCTGGCCATTGCTTCCAGAGACTGTTACTGGCCCAGGCTCACCGGCTGGGAAGCAGCCAAGCCAGGGCTAGAATACAGAATCTAGGGCCAGGTCTGCAGCGAGAAAGGAGAACTGAGATTTTCAGCGAGGGCCAGACGCCACCGCGATCACCTTTCTCCTTCCTGCCAAGGGCTAGGTTCCCTTTTGGAAACTCTCCCTTTGGGGAGATTGAAAGCCATCGAGCAACAGCTCACGCTTTGCTAAACACTTGAAGCCGCGCCATTTCCTTCTTCCTCATAAGACCTTGGCATGATGAGGGAAAGCGGGGCGGTGCTGTGATTATCCCCATTTCACAGCTGAGCTGAGGCAGACTCCAGCCCGCTGAGCCGGGGGGGCGGGGGGCACTCTACCCCATGTCCACCTGGGTTCCTTGGTAGAACCAGGGATATTAATTCTCTTCGGATGGCTGCCTGGTAGTTAGAACTTCAACTAAGAACTTCCTGGGTGGGTGCTGGACCTTTGCTTAGGAACGGTTTAGTCCCCATTAAGAACCAATAATGGCTCCTGACATTTATGTAACATCTGACATTTATATAGAGCCTCTCATCCCATGCATCACAGCCGTGACTGTGCAGTCTGCCGAGGATCGTGACCAGACTGGCTAGGAATCGCAATGCTTCGCCCGAATTGTCACAGTTCTGAGCTGGCTTTGACATACTAAGTGGAAGAGCCTTCTATTGCCTTTCTGGTTTGAAGTGCTTAACCAGCCCACTCCTCTTCAGGGTTCCTTGAAACCATAGGGGATGACAACTGCTTTTTCCTTGCAGCCTTCCTTAAAAAAAATATAAAAATATAAATAAAATAAAATAAAATAAAAACTCCTCGGTTAGTTTTCCACTTGTTCTCTTCTCTGTGGAGCACTGAAGGAACTTCGAAAGAAGACTCCAGTCCTAACCTGAATCTGAACTAATAAAACCTTGACTGTGACAGCTCAATTATCTGGGCTTAGGGGAGGAAGCGATAATCCATTGAACAACAGCTTCCGTGCTCACATTCCATCTCACTTACCAGTGCAGCCTTGCTCACCTGAAGCAAGGAGCAGCTCCCTTCTTCCTCAGAGAAAAAGAAGGAGCTCCAAGGAACAGAGCCAACACATCAGAGTTCAAGCTGAGAGCTGGCACCACCACCACCACCCCCCGCCCCCTGTAGACAGGTCTAGGCCAGAGGAATGAAGTGAAGAATTAAATAAGCAAAGCCAGGAAGAATTCTACCATTTGCATTCACAAATGTGCTTGGCCCTGGGTGAGCACTCTTTCTGTTAATGTAGGCCCCACTCTTGCTGTTAATGAACGTACTTGGACTAAGGCTGTCATCAGTGGGCATTCAGTGACGTTAGTAAACGTAAGCCAGTAATTAGAAAAAGAGAATTCCCCATCACCTCCCAGCCCGCACTGCCTTCCATGCGTACAGAGCACGGGCACACGGGCAGCAAGCAGCCTCTTATCCCTCAGACCCCGCCAACAGCCTCCATGCCTGTGCCTTGTATACCTGCCAGCCTTGTATTGATCCACCCAGTCTCGTCCCAAGATTTCTCAGACCCATGGAGGCAACAGTGCAAGGGTGTGACTCGGTGTAACTTAGGAGTGGGTAGAACCTATGGCTTTTGCCCACTGAGGTGCCAACAGGCAACCTGAAATGCCATCTCACTGCCAGGTCTCCAGTGGGACACATGGAAACAGGGATCTTTACACCAAAATCAAGACAAGCTAGCTGGGGTACCACCCACCCCCAAATCCTCCCACACAAGCCAGCCTGGTGCTAAGGTTGTTAGACCCGTGAAGAGAGGAGTGTCATCTACACTGACAAAGACAATACATGACTCCCCGCCAGACCAGCGGTGTTCCCTTAGTTGCTAGACCAGGAAGGGAAGAATCAAAGACATGGATTTACCTTTACCAAGACCTAAAGAAATCCCATGTTTAGAAAACTCACATCCTTTCTGGGACACACTGAATGCTAAGCACAAACAAACCCAAGCGGTTCAGCTACGAAGAAACTGTACACACACACACACACACACACACACACACACACACACTGGGAGGCCAGAGGTCAATATCAGCTTCTTCCTCAATTGCTGTTCTTGCTCAGTCCCTTCATTTTTATGACAAGGTCTTTCTGTGACCCTGAAGCCTGCTGGTTCAGCTAGACTGGCTTATCAGTGCACTCCAATCATCCTTCTATCTGTACATCTTCAGTGCATATGCACAGCAATACCATGTTAAAGGCAGCCTCATGGTTCTGACTCACCGAGGGTTTCAGCTCAAAGGGCCCAGGAGTCTACATGTATGACTTTCTTGTGAGTGTCATGCGATGCTCTTTTAGTGAATTCTTACATGGCAGGTAATGGAGAGGAAGTTGATAAGGGACCAGGAAAAGGGCCTTCTTGCACCATGACTTTCCTCTTCATGGCAGTCTTTCTTTTTTTGAGTTTCAGCTGTCGCTATTCTTTGTTTCTTTTTTTTTTTTTCTTCAAACTAAAAGCACGACCCTGAGCTCCTATGCTCCACGCCAACACACCAGCAGCTACCTATAAAGACTGTAGATCACTTCATCCCGTGGCCTACACCTCTCAAGGCCTGCCTTGCGGCTTCACCAGAGGTACTGATGGCGCTGATGGTGGAGACGGAAGCTGTAATGGTGCACAGGCTTCTCATAGCTCGGCCAGCCGTGCTGGCAGAAAGGGTGCTGCTGGAATCAACTCAGACGTTACTCCCAGCAATGCGACCCACTAAAACGGATCGTCACAGGCAGTTTTCATTATCTCTCTCGAAAGAAGAAAAATGCCCAACTGACAAATTGAAAAACGCATGCAAAGACATTGTTATAGTTTGAGTCTGAAAATAGCCCCTGAAGGCTCAAGTGTTAAAGGTTTGGTTGTGGTTGACAGGCTTTAGGGAGTGATTGGATCATAAGGTTTGAGTTCATCTGTGGCTTGATCAACACAAGAATTCAGAATTCTTAATATAATGTTTTGACTAACTTCTTCAGAATTGCATACATACAATATATTTTGGTCATATTCATATCCATTCCTTCTTCTAACTTTTCTTAGATGGGCGGTGTACCTCTTACCTCCCAAAACTTTGTATGCCCCCCTTATTACAATCCACTGAGTCCAATTTGCACTGCCCAGATAGTAATGAGTATAGATCAATCACTGGAGGTTGGTTGACCTACAGAGGACACACTGTTAAGGAAAATTGACACCCCATCCCCCAGCAGCCAGCAGCTGTCAATAATTTCTCAGTTAAGGATGGGAGCTCATGAACCTCTCTCTTCTCCGTGCTATAATGTTGACTGGCTTGACCATTAGCAAGTCTTGGCTGGGCAACCACAGCTGCTGTAAGTTCATGACCTCTGGGTCTTATAACCTTTCTCTCACCTTTTCTTTGGTAATCTCTGAACTTTGGGTGTGATACAAATGTCCCATTTGTTTCTAAGCGTCCCAAAGACACTTGTTCTCTGTACTTTGATCAGTTGTGAGTTTCTTGCATTAACCACCATCCACTGCACAAAGAAACTTCTCTGATGAGGTGTGAGAGTTATACTGATCTATAGGTATAGAAATATGGAGCTACAGGGCAACTTCATAATACGTCCATTTAGCAGAATAGAACCTGTGAGGTTGTGAACTCCACATCATGAGTCCTTGGCCAGATTTACAGTACCGGGCCTATGGGCAGAGCCATAAAACACATCAGAAGGTTACCCCCATACCATTTGTGCCACTGTTGCACCCATAAGTTTATTTTTATATTTTTAATTGAAATAGAATATATCACTCTCCCCCATACCTTTCACCCATTCAGCTCTTCCCAGGTATCTTTGCTCCAACTCTTCCCATGCCCTTCCACTCTCAAGTTGATGGCCTTTTTTGCTTTGAGTATTAATGTTACACACACGCACAACTATTAAGCAACTAATGACTGCTGGAGAAAGATGAATCCCAGACATGAGCCCCTTACTGGTTCTCCAAAGCAGAGTGATCATCTCTAAACAAACAAACAAACAAAAATAAACTCATAAGGGTATATAGAGATAAAGAGATAGAGATGAAATATAAAGATAGAGAGATAGAGCTATAGAGAGATAGGGATGAGATAGATAGAAATAAGATAGAAAGAGAGAGAAATAGAGATAGAGAGAGATATAGAGATGAGATGAGATAAAGAGAGATAGAAAGAGAGATAGAGACAGAGATGGAGACAGAGACAGAGATAGAGATGGAGACAGAGATAGAGATAGAGATTCTTCTGTAGATCGTAGGGTTCACAGCTGGACAAGATCGTTGATGACTTTTCTCTCCAGCAGCCTGCAGAGCCCCTTTTGGTACTGCTGGCTAGCAGGGAAGAAGGTTCCTGTCAGAACCAACTTGATTTCTCCACATCCTGTGAGCAAAGTGTGGAGTCTCCTCAACAATAGGGTTTTATAACCAAGTACTGGTAGGGAACCAAGAGCAATGACAATAGCTGGTACTGTTTTAGAAATCTCCCTGACTAACAACTTGAGAGACAGTATCCCACACATGGCAGTGGGCTTTTGACTTGACAGTAGATGGCTTCTGGGATGAACCTAAACCCTGTGTAAGATGAGTCCTATTAAATTATTTTTGTTTTGTTTTGTCTTCTTTTATTTGTTTGTTTGCTTGTTTTGAGGTTTTGCTTTGTTTGAGGCAAGAGTTTCTCTGTGTAGACTTGGCTGCCCTGGACTTGCTTTGGAGACCAGGCAGGCCTCGCAGAGATCTGCCTGCCTCTGCCTTCCAGAGGGCTGGGATTACAGGCGTGCATCACCTTGCCCAGCCCTATTAAATTATTTTACATGAACACACAAACACACACAGGCACACACATATGGACACATGGGTACATGTGCACACATAACACACATGATTTAATGGGTTCCAGTTGAGACTAACAGATGAGGCCCAGTTTCGAGAAAATAGGTCACTAGGATCACTCCCTGAAAGGAAACAGTTTATCCCTAGTGTTCTCTCTCTCTCTTCTCCACGTCTGTGCCTCTCTCCCTCTCTCTACGCCCTCCCCTTGCCTAAAGGCTGCCATAAAGTGGGCAGCTTTTGCTCCAGAGTATTGTTTCTTGTTAGCCAGAAGCATTCCCTGGAAGGCCCTGGGTTCTTAATCTTGCTCTCTCTGGTTTCTGTCTGCCTTGAGAAATGAACAGCCTCTGCCTCATGCTCCCACCACTGTGATGCTCTGCTTCCCTCAAAGCAACAGACCCAGATGGCCTTGGATAGAAGCCTCTGAAACTGAGAGCCAGGCTAAATCTTTGGTCCTCTATTGTCTGTGTCAAGCATTTGGCCATTGCATCAGGAAAGTGACTAACGCTGCTAATAACAACCATGCTACAGTTGCCTAAGCTTTATTAGCTATTTACTGTCTGCTGCGTCCTGGGCTAAGGGCTATGTGTGTATTCAAACAGCTAATCCTCCCAATAAACTAGTCTCATTTTGCAGTGAGGAAACTGAGTCTCAGGGAGGTGGGTACCTTGCCTAGGACTGCAGAACTGGGAGAAGGCACCTCTTGTCACAGGTACCTGCCTCAGAGCCTGACTGGAAGGCTCAGGAACCCAAGTCAGGTTGAGAACTCCAGAAGCAGCAGAGTGAGAACTCACCAGAAACAGGGAGTAGGCAGGGAAACTGTATCAGTCTCCCCCTAAAATCTCAGTACTTCCATCTTTAGTTTAAGCTTGAGCTGTGTGCGTTGAGCTGTGTGCGTTAAGCCTGGCGGGGCATAGCACACATGCATGATTAGAAGAGGTTCATACTCGGTGCATGTCTGTTAGTCTCTGTCAGCCCAGTGTATGCCAAGCTCCGGATGCCTGGAGGACACAAAATGCCAGGGGACACAATGCTCAGGAGTTCCGCCAGGCTCCTATCAAGCGCTCAGAGAACTCCTGACCTGCATGGCTAAATGGGATAGGGAAGGCGTGGGGTGCTGAAGACACTAAGAGTTTGCGCTTTCAAGACAGATCTTGCTTGGGACCCACAAAAAAAGGCAAAGGCATCTCAAGAAACACAAATAGCTGAACCTCGGCTTTCTTGTACTGGGGCTCTGAGCTCCGCAACTGGGTGCAGTTGGTGCAGTTCACCGTGACACAGAAAGGAAGAGACAATTAGGCAGCTCGTGGTTCACTTCCCTTGTGGCCTTTTCTCATCCACGTGTGGACAAAGCATGGAGTGGGTAGAACCAGAGTCACAACGTGGCTGCGTTTG
This sequence comes from Meriones unguiculatus, assembly GCF_030254825.1. Taxonomy (NCBI): domain Eukaryota; kingdom Metazoa; phylum Chordata; class Mammalia; order Rodentia; family Muridae; genus Meriones; species Meriones unguiculatus. Next base: position 53,369,802 of record NC_083351.1, read on the forward strand.
TTTGGTGGAGCATTTGCACTATTTTAAGAACATGCATGTCACAGCCATGAATGACTTGACTTACGGGACTTTACATGCAAAGCAGCCAATCTCACACTTACTATTAATATTAAAACTGCCAATATGCTGTACAGTGTAAAGGTGAAGAGCAACATTAATGCTAGTAGTTTAACATTTTTTCCTTTTTGTTGCCTTGAATGTCAATGAACCGCAAGTCAAAACATTATGATAGTCAAGAGCTTGATTCTGGAAGATAGAGACAAGCTTTCCGCTTCATCGTTTTAGTGTTGGGTTTCTGGAATTTCAAAAGGGCCCCGCACTTGCCCATAATGTGGGTTCCACAAAGCATGCCGCGTGGTGTTTCAGTCAGTGTTCTGTTGCTGTGGAGAAACACATGACCACAGCGACTCCTATAACCAAAACATCTAATAGGTGCTTGCTTACAGTTCCAGAGGTTTACTCCGTTATCATCAGAGCAGGAAGCACGATGGCAGGCAGGCCGACACGGTGCTGGAGAAGTAGCTGAGACCGCTACACCCAGATCCACAGGCAGCAGGAAGACAGTATGAGCCACTGGACCTCACTTGGGCTTTTGAAACCCCAAAGCCCACCCCCAGAGGCATGCTTCCTCCAACAAGGAAGTATGGACCTCCTCCAACAGGGCCACACTTCTAACAGCACCTCTCTCTCTCTGGTGACCCAGACTTCAAATCTATCAGCCTACAGGGGCAATTCTTATTCAAACCACTACACATGGCCTGACTGTAATCTATGTTCCCCTGGTCTTTAAATGTCCCTGAACTCCAGCTTTTTCATCCATAACGTTAGCATGTACCTTTGCAAGCTATTGCAAGACCCAACGCATCAATATATTTAGAACAATGTATGGTGCATGATAACCAGTGGAAGAAGTAATCAATACTGAGGTGGCTGGTTTTATGTCAACTTGACACAAACTGGAGTCATCTGTGAGGAGAAAACTTCCACAGAGAAAACGCCTCCCTAAGCTCGGGTTGTAGGCATTTTCTTAATTGGTGATTGATGGAGGAGGGGCCAGATCAGTGTGGGTGGTACTGCCCTGGGCTGGTGGTCCTCGGTTCCAGAATAAAGCAGTCTGGGCAAGCCATGAAGAGCAAGCCACTAAGCAACAACACTCCATGGCCTCTGCATCAGCCCCTACTTTCAGATTCCTGCTTTGAGTCCCTGTCCTGATTTCCATTTTCAATGGACTGTTAACTTTACCTGCATGTGGAATAAGACCTTTCTTCCCCAAGTTGCTTTGGGTCATGCGTTTCGCCACAGCAACGGTAACCTTAACCTAAGACTATTATGCCTGCCAAGGCTTTGGGAGGATTTAGTAAATGGGTTCGTGCTCAGCGCTTAGCATGCCGCCTGGCTTTTAGAACGTGCTCGGTGAGTATTGGCTATGGGGTACTTTATGCAGGGTGCATTGTTGAAGCTTCATAGCTCCAAATGAGGGAATCGATCCGCTTAGACCCCAAATTCAGAGCCTTAGTGCGACCCACTTGTATTTGAAAGAGCTGTTGCCTTCAGAAAACTAATCTGCAGGTTTAAAAACCACAGCAGCTTCCTCCAGGCTGGTGATCTGGCTAATATCATCAAATTTACCCTTCCAGTCTTGATAGAGAAATGTGCTTCACACAGGAGGCTGTGTGACTATTAATTCTTGTGTCATGTCGAGCTCCAGGAGGCGCCTCTGGAATCCTAACAGGGCCAGCCTGACGACGATATGCTCTTGCATTAGCGCTCAGGGTGTACGCCAGCTCTGAAATATTGATTCAAAAGGGATCAGGGCACTTGGCTCAACCTCCAGGGACCCCAGATAGAAAGCCGTCTGATGCTGATGGCCTGACCTATTCTTTTAGAATTGTTACATCTGTCACCTTATAAAATGTAACATCTGCCCCTGAACCTGGAGGAAAACCAAATGCTTCCCTGTCCCAAAGAGGAATAGAGTGTTAATACTCCTGTGAAAGTTACCTGGTCGTAATAGGCTCCTCCTCCTTCTTCTAAGAGAGATTTGATGAAAGGGAAGGCTGCTCAATCTTTTACCAGCTCTGCTTTGAGATTAAGTGGAAGAGATTGACACCTGCTCTGAACGATGACCCTCAATGAACAGTGCTGTGTCAGCACACTCCAAAACTTCTAGTCATTTCCTCAAGATCGATGGTAAGTGGAAAGTAACGGTTTAACAATAATTAAGAATGTTTTATATATAGGGAGGTTCATTTAGACTAAAACATTATTGATGTCCCATAAATTAATCCAGAGCATCGTCTTCCATGAACTGCTATTTCATGTGCCACCTCTCTTTATGTAGTTAACCACATGTTTAACTCATGTACTGCTGATGTGCAAGGTTATCTCATTTCTTCAGGGTCGTTTGTAAGGACCTGATTTCAACGATCCTAGGGAATTTCAATAGCTTTTAAACCTAATGGATCCACCATCCCTCCTCATATGTATAAGATACAGAATATTTAAAAGCTGGCAAGTTATTCTGAACCTCCCTTGAATCGGGACTATTGCTCTTTGGGGGAGGGGCGGGAAATATAAAACAACCCCTCCCAGCGTCTCCCTCGACCCTGCCTTTAGAATCTTCTATCCACAGCTTTCACAACAGTGGCCTCACTTGACACAGAGACGGCAGTGTAAACAGCACACAAGGCTGCTGTGCAGTTTAGCAAAAACATCTATTTTCTGAACTGCTGTGGCCGTTTAATGCCGTGGCAGAATCTGAGGGGGAGGAAAACAGTGTTGTTTATGACAACAGCTCTGGGTCCTACCTGTTGTCTATATTTTATCTCCCTTAATCCCAACAACTCTGAGTAAAAGGTGTCCTCCTCCTTGGTTTATTAATGTCAGAACTGATGCTCAGAGAAGCTCAGTCGCTTGATGGACATCACAGAGCTAGTGAGTAAGGCAGCCGAGGTTCCAAACCTCCTTCTGACTCCAGAACCCGCACTGCCAATCAGCCTGCTGTGTTCCTTATTTCCAGCATTCCACCTTGCTGCTGGCCCTCCTGCAGAGTGTTCTTTTTTTTTTTTTTTTTTTTTGTAGACATAAGCATACTCAATGGTGGGAAGATGTTCCCTAAAGCAATTTCTTATCAACCACTTTCCAGCAGGCAGATACCTTAGTCTGCTGGTTCCTGTATTCATCTATTGGACGAAGCACAGAAGACCTGCAGAGCAAGCTCCTGGCCCTCTGAGGTGACCTAGGCAATGCACTACCTGCTGGCATTGGAGACTGTGCTCTACTTCTTATGAGAATAGGACAGCCACGTCCCTGACCTCAAGGCCCACAGAAAGGACAAAGGCAGAGGAAGTGAAGTGCTTGAAGGGAAGACTCAAAGGACAGAAGGCACTGTCGTTACCTCATCACCAGATAGCTGGGCCCTGAAGACCCCGCTTATCTCCCTCCTGGTAAGAGAAATGTCGCATCAGAGCTACATAAACATGAAGTTATTTACACGAGGACAAGGGGAAAGTCAAGGACCCGTTCTTCCTCTCTGTGCTGGTCGGTCCATCTCGACTTGCCACAGCTAGACTCATTCGGGAAGAGCAAGCCTCCCCTGAGGCACTTTCTTCCTGAGGCTGACCTGGGGGAGTGTCTGTAGGGACATTTCTTTAATTGCTGATATTGCTGATGGATGTAAAGGACTCGGCCCTCAATGCAGTACAGAACTGCCCCTAGGCAGGTGGGTATAGGCTGTGCTTGAGGAGTAGCTGAGAAACCCAGAGCAAGTGAGTAGCACTCCTCCGCGCTCTCTCTTCCTCTTGAGTTCCCGCCCTGACTTCTCTCACGGTGATCTATAAAGCGGACAATGAAATAAACCCTTTCCTCTTCAGGTTGCTTTTGATCGTGGCGTTTATCACAGCAGCAGAAAGCAAGCCAGAACACACTCCAATAGTCAAAGGGCCCCTTACAGTCCCTTTTATTTTTTAATGGAATATTCCTATTGTTTCCACAGGTTATAAAAGAAACGTGTGCTTATGAAACCTCAAGCAACAAAGAAATGTATAGAACAGAAAGTTAGTTCCTCCCTGTAGCCTCATATAGAACTACCATTAGCAGTTTCAGTAATACCCCTTCTGAAATAACACTGCACCTATAAATGCACATTGCATAAGTGTGATTAAGTGACATATTCTCTTCCCAGAGTGCCCTTTCCAGTCCACATTTTATTGTGGACATCTGCACACAGAATACAAGAATATGACATTATACTCTCTCATGATTATATAAGTTTCCATTGTTTGGGTTTAATTAATTCATTATGAATGAATATTCATGTGATTTTCCATTTTTTGCTTCTATAATTAACATCACAATGGGCAACTGTTCATGGGCTTGTACATAAGAAGTGTGACCACTTTTCACAGAAATAGTGTTATAGCTGGACCACAGGCACACAGGCTGCTCTTAACCTCAGAGAGTTTGGCATCATTTTCTGATTGAGGATGATGAAGAAACAATATGCACTTAGTAAAAACCAAAATTGCAATTCTGATATTTTCCTGGGCTAGTAAGTCATTGCTTCCAGAAGACGTTATGATCACAAGCACATCAGCCATTCCTCTGCCGAGCTGGCCCTGAGCTGGGGTGGTCCACAGGCCAATTATTTAAATGTATTTCTACTTACAGTATTGTTTAACTTACAATGGCTTGAGGGGCAGAATCTCATGCTGAATCAAGGAACACCTGAACCCTAAACATTGTTGCATCCTGCATAACTGCTCTCCTGAGTGACAGTCCAAACCGACTCTCATTCTACAGCCAGGAACCCTCCTTCCCATACCTTCTTTTCAATGAGAGGCATCACCAACCAGTCATGTTGCTAAAATAATGTTTACTTGGTGTGAACCGCTCAGACTTACTGATTGCCAGCTGCAATAAACACCTTTCCTTGCGCACCTCCACGCCAACGACTTCTCTATTTTCTTCTTTTGTGCATTTACTTTGTAAGTATTCTTTCTACATTAAAGGTGTGAAGGCTTCTTTTCCTATCATTTATTCACTTTGTTACTTTTTCCAGTGTACCTTTTAACTTGTCTGGCCTCCCCTTTCTTCTGCTCTGAGGCTAGCATCTACAAAATAGTAACACAGAGGGTAGGTATAACAGAAAGATGGAAGACACTAATTGTGTAAACTCACCAAAATAGACAGTCACAGGACTTTAATTTTAAGAGAAAAAATGTTTCCATATTAGGAGAAGAAAGGAAGGAAGGAAGGAAGGAAGGAAGGAAGGAAGGAAAGAGAAAGAAAGAAAGAAAGAAAGAAAGAAAGAAAGAAAGAAAGAAAGAAAGAAAGAAAGAAAGAAAGAAAGAAAGAAAGAAAGTTTGCACGGGGGCAAGTCCAAGGTATTAGCTAATAGAAAGTAACATTTTTTTCCATGTTGGCTATGAAAAGTGCAGTGAATGGCTCTGAAACTTGAAAGTCCATGATGATCCCAATGGATTGGGATAAAAAGGTTTTATTGTTAGGAGCTTAAGAGATGGCTCAGTACTTCAGAGCAGTTGCTGCTTTTGCAGAGATCCCAGATTCAGTTCCTAGCATCCACACATCAGTTCACAACCTCCTGTCTCTAGTACCTGGACATCCTCTCCCGGCCTCAATGGGCACCAGGCACATAGACTACACTGTACGTATATACGTATATACACTGTACGTATATATAAGGAGCACCCAGGACCCATGCAGGCAAAACTCATGTTAAAATACAAAAAATCTTCAAAACAGCAACATCAACAATTTTCTCACGTTTTAGAAACTGGTTCCTCACCGCAACACACACACACACACACACACACACACACACATGACCTCACACTTCACTGTTGGGTCAGCCACAGGCACTTGTTAGAGTGGCAGCCATGTTTGAGGTCAGCTTGTTCCCTGACTTCCTCCTTAGTCAATGAGGCTCCTGCTAGCCTGGAGATATTCCATGGCTGCCCTTCCCCACCCACTCAAGAGACCTGATCACAAAGCCCAACATAAGAAGAGAGAACAAGGGTTGGATTTAATTTAAATATGCAGTGGAAGAGGAAAAGGTGACCCTGTTGGAGAGAAGAGCCTAGAGCTTACCCTGGAGCTCTTCCCTCAGGTTCCTTGAGTTCACACCCTGGTCCCAAAGGGAAGAGAAAAGAGTTTTTCATGGATACAGACTTTCTGTTTGGGATGATGAAACCAAACAAAGGAACTGGTGACAGCTAGATAAAATAGTGAATGGACTTAACATAACTGAATTGTAGACTAAGAATAGTTAAATTTGTAAATTGTATTATGTTTTGCCACAAGGAGAGAGGAAAGAGACAGACAGACAGACAGAGAGAATTTTGGTTCTACCTTTCCTGAGCTCTGGGGTTAGACTCTACCCCTACACACACACACACACACTCTGCTCACTCATCTGTGGTGTGGAAGAGGATATGTGGTCTGGGTGTCATAGCGATCAGGACAGGCTGTTGTAGCAGTGGTCTTTGAGTGCGAATTCTGTGATGTAGGATCCACGTACAGACTAGGCTTCTGGTTGTAGAATTTAACATACAAACCACTAATTCAGGTTTCATTTATGAGATGACTTTTTTTTTTTTAAATCTGCTTGAAATCTCTGTAAAACATCACTCCTAAAAGGCACCGGTGATTCACTAACCCAAGTAAAGTGGCTAGGAGGTAGCTGTGACTCGAGTGCTCTCCAGGAGGCAAACCCTTCTGTTCTAGAAGAATGTGAGGCCTGCTCCGGGGGATGCTTCAGCCAAACAGCACTGGGCCGACCGAACCCTCGTGTCTCTTTATCTCTTTACATAGTCCCCACCCGATCCCTATTTTAGTTTCCCCCAAAAGATCCTTCTAAAATGTAGATGCCACCACTCACCCCATTGTCACGTGGTGAACTGCCTTCTTGGGGAGAAACACCACTCTGTAAACCATCCCATTTACACCACTGAGGGATGTTGCCCACCCACACACGTGGGGCCTGAACTTTGGGCTTGGTACCCTGGTCCTCATGTGGGCATTTCTCTTCTACATCTCCAATGTATTACACCGCTGTTTTACAGTAAACTCTTCTTGAGAAGTTAGACCTCATGTATCACTTAATCCCTCAATTCATTGCCACCATAAGAAAACCTTAGAAAATATTTGTTCTGTAGATTCCTGTGGCATTTAAAATGTTTTATAAAATAATACGTATTCAACAAGACCACAGGCTTTTCCCTCTGTCTTGGTGAAATGAATAAAGTCTAAACAACCCAGAACATAAAGGCAATGAGGGAAAAGAGGAGCCAAGGGGAGAGAAAGATGGATTAAGATAGGGACAAAGAATACAGTACTGATGATTTCATTCCTACAAACTTACCTGTTATTCTTTAGCTTGCCAAGATAAAAAAAATTAATAGCATCTAAGAGTTACAGTCCTGTTTTCAAAATTTTAAAAATTGCAATTAAAATGATTAAACTAAGTAAAACAGACACGGGAAACATACGGAAAAAATATATTTCCTGTGCGTTAAGCCTCTGATCCCATTAAGCACTTAAATAATATCTTCCTGACATCGTGACTATATAAATAACATGTTACCTTCATATTTATGACACCAAGAGATTGTATTACTAGTGTATGAAATAAAAAGTTTAATTTGCAATTTTTTATGACTCTGATAGAGATTAGGGAATGTTGCAGAGTTATATATGCTTCTGTCACGCCAGGCAGTCTTATATCCCATTTTAAGCATCCAGGCCCAACCATACACCAAAAACATGACAAAAGATAGTGTATAAAGTAACGATAAAACCATATGTGTCCTGTACGCAAAAGGAAAGGAAAATGTAAAGAAATTGCCACCCACGTCCTTCTCTTTGACCTGCATCTCTTGGGCACAATGCCATAGAGCTTTAAGCTTTTGTAGGTTTGATTAAAAGAATATGTGTAGAATCATATTTGCTGCCATTTGATGCCAAAAACTCATCCTTAAAACATGACACTGTCTGGCCACGAAGGAAGAAAAGCCCAGTTGTCATGCTTCTTTGAGCAGCTTTCGGGGGGCTGCAGGGCGTTTGGCAATCCTGTTGTTTCTAGGTTATTTGTGAAGTAACCGGCCTAATTGAGCTGCTGATGACTGTGCCTGCATTGCACTTCTGACTTAGATCGTTATTTCTGTAGTTGGCACCAATTGGTGCTATGTGGCAAGGGAATGGCATGTATTCAGCAAACCTAAATTCCAGGGTCCAGCCTACCCTATCTTTTCCTTTGCCAATCTGATTTCTGAGGAATTTGCCTAGAGTTGTTGGGAGGAAAAAGAAAAAGCCTAAGGGAAAGGAATTCCCCCCTGCCCCCACTTTTCAAACCATTTCACAGAATACCTTCTTGAGGTTGGGGTTCTTGGCCCTGCTGACTAAGGTTGAAGGGCTTTTCACCTTTTCTAAAGTGAAGGCCTCTTTAGGATGTTCTCTGTAACTGGAGCGTATCCCACTGCATGTAAAGTACAATGTAAACCAACCTGTTGCAACGTGGAGAAGAGTGCCAGTCAGATATTTGCTACCCAACCTGGCCTGTTGGAAAAAGGAAGGGGGGTTGGCGGGGGGGGGGGACTTGGGTTAACACTAGCCTTGTCCTGACATGCACCAAGATTGTAGCATGAAGGAAATTGAAAACAGAAACATCAGGAAGGCAGAGAGGAGGCAGGGCCTCTCTTTCTTCCTTAGCTTTGTTCCTAACAAATGTTCATCATCACCCACTCTAAATCATGTCACTGGAGAGAAGACTGTACAAAGGGGAACTTCATATCACAGTGTCGGCAGGGAAACCGCCCTTGACCGCGAATGGGCGTGGTTCTCTCCAGCACACACTTGGGCCCACTGACTCGTGGGTGAACATGCCAGGCTAGCCCACAGTTAAAACCTGAGACAATAAAGGAAGCCACGGATCTCACCCTGAAAGTGTCATGTTTAAATGAGGACCTAGTCTAGACTCTCCCAAGAAAAAATGCAGATGTTATTCCTCTTAGTGAGTTTCATCTGCAAACTTTCAGAGATTTTCTTTCCTTCTCTAGGAAGGTGCCAGAGGTTCTTTCCCCCTTCAAGTAGGACAGAGAAGCCCCTCTCTTCAAACTAGCAGGGAAGGTAACATTTATGAATACTTTTACAAAGCCGTGGAAGTCACTCCAATGCAAAGAAGGCATACAACCAACCAAGCGGTAACGTAAGCCAGAAAAACTGTAGTCACTGAATAATTCCTCTACAAAAATAGGTCAGTAAAACACAAGGACTAGAAAATGACTCCCCAAGGGGCTTTTGAGTGACATTACTTCAGATGAAACAGATCAGACCTGAAGAATCAAGAGACATGCTCACTGCTGAATTCAAACAAGTGCAGCATCAAACGTGAGTGGCCTCTGAATCCAAGGCTTGTGAGTGGCAAACCTTGGGAAATGGCGGGTTCTCTCTCAACGGAAAGTGTAAGAAGACAAAAACATCTTCAGGCTCTGTGGCCCTCCACCTGATGACATCGCCTGGAGCCTGAAACTGGTGTAGCGACTTAGCTCTGCTTCCTCTGTTCCTTAACTTTTAATATACACAAGTCTTTAGGCTGATTTTACTTCTTTTAGCCAGTCATAGATCCCAGGTTGTTAACCAACATATTTGGACAACATATTGAAAGTGATGGTTGTTATAGTTGTACTAACATCACCTCTGTAACTGTTTTAAACTCCTTTTTGTTCTTGGCTTTTTGTTTTCTTTGACTCTCTCACCTTCTACCTTCCTTTGCGCGAATGCAACATTTAATATGGCAGAATTTTTTTTAACAAGTAAATTATACTTCTTCGAAAAACTCTTTAGCGATTGCCTTAGAGCCTATCTTATAGATTTATGAGGAATCTGCCTTAACGCCAACACTATGCCATTTCAAAGGAAGTCTAGGTCTTCCTTACAGAACTGTCAGTTCTGACTGATTGCTGTCCACCATGGTTTTGAACAAACTCTTGTCTATTAGATAGCTCTTAAGTTTCAGCCTCATCGAGGGTGAGGCCATGCCAAAGTGAAAGCAAATTTCAGCCTTTATTTCTATCACTGTGAGACTAAGGGACAATTCAAAACCTGTAAATAAAATCTACCAGGATCCATGATCAATTACTGGGCCATCAAAGTAACCAAAACAGTTGGAAGGAGTAGAGAGCTGGGTGGAAATGTAGCAGAGAGGAAGAAGAGAGAAAAGGGGATTGTTGAAAGCTTTAGCATGTTGCCTTCTGAAATGCAGCATCTATAGAAATGACAGTCGTGAGGGGACAGCCAAGATGCAACAAAAATGTCACAAGCTCCTTGGCTAACAGAACATATTTCTGCTCTGTTGGGTGAGAGGGCTTTCTCGGAAAAGGGCACTTACCTGACAAGGAAGTCCTGAAGTAGGGTTAAACTTGACCTTACCAAGGCTGATTTGCAACGTGCAAGAGACAAGGTCTAAGTTATGGGCTGAGGCATCATGTGTGCACAGCAAATCTCTTCAGCTTGTACACACTCCGTTTCCTGAAAAAAAAAAAAAAATGAAGACTTGACTGGGTGAACTACAAGATCATCCTGTACTGCATTTCTAAAGTTCTATAAAACATCTTCATCATAGTCTACCCTTCGTGAGTCTTAGATCATCTTGGAAATATTGGTCTGTCGACAGTGGAGGCCAAAAGTGAATTAAAGAGAGCCAACAGTCAAACTCTGAAGAGAACTATCACCTGCGAGATATAATGCTGTAGGAAGCTGGGCTGTGAGAAGTAAGGCCATCGCCTGCCAAAGGAACTTGCACTGAGGAGACTGAAGAACTGAACAAGCCTAGCACTGAGTTCCAGAATTCAGGGTGTTCTGGCTGCTCTGACCAAGAAGGCCAAGAGGAGAAGGGCTCACTGACATTCCTAGAACAACCTCACGAGAAAGGAAGATGGCCTCCACGCAGGCCCTATCCAGCAGCACAAAAGCAACTCAGAAGCATGTCCAAGATCCAAGAAAATAAACTGGATTCACAGCATGTGGAAGGCAAGCAGCAAGGAACATGGTGGTGAGAAGCAGAGAGAGAAGGCTCACTGTTACAGAGGACCGTCACAAAGGGGCGTGAGGGAGGAAGGCTGCCCATCAGAAACCAGAAGACCCGGCTCCACAGCGAAATTCCTAGAAACAACGGCTTCACGGAGCAATTCTTTAGTGGAAGCTTAACCTAGTCTTCTTTACCTCAAGCTATAATGCTATTGAAAAACACAAAAATATTTTGAATACTGATTTTAGTTGTTCGAATGATTATTTTCCAGTAGATGCATCCTATGGCACAGGATGGGTAGATTAGTAGTTACAAGTCAAATCCAATGAAATGACTGGAGAGAAAAGAAAAGAAAACTTTTCATGGATACATATGTAACAGGCATTGTGCTAGGCCCCTTAGATGAAAAAAGTGTTCTTGTTCCCTTTTTGTAAAGGAGGGAAATGCTGAATTTCTGGGAGATCACATGTACCGTACTTGATACAATCTGCAAGAGGTGTGAAGGCCACGCTGTAACACACTGTGACATATTGAAAACAGAATACTAAATTAGAAATAGACTAGGAAGAGGATTGATTGTACAGGGGTAGTTGTTTCAGTCTACAAATAATTTTAATTATATAGAAAACTTGCAATAAATATATGTACAAAAGCAGTAAGTCTCCAAGGGAGTTTTATTTGTCCAATTTTTAAAAAATAAACCTACAAATCAAAGTTATCAGTGAAGGCTTTTAAAAAGTCAGGCAGAGTAAAGCAAACCACACAGGAAAGACTTGGCCTGTTGTCTCTAAGCCATCTTTCAAAGAGTTAAAAATGCATAAGGAAAGCCGGAGCCTGAGTCCAAATCACAAACTTGACTTGAACTCTGTTGTCAATTGCCAGGGAAAGCATTCCAGACTCTAAGAAACAGTTTGATTTTTTTTTTCCTTCCTAGCATCAAGAAAGTGCTGGAGGGCTTCAAGGGCTCCTGGCATGTAAATTGTAGCCATCAGGAGAAAACCCCACTGTTCTATGAAGTGATGCTTTCATTTTCCCACATGGGCAGAGTCCGGTGGGATGGAGAACGCTGGCTTGAAATCAACCAAGTGACAGAGAGAATAAAGAGCCCTTTGCCAACCCTGAGATTAAAGGTAATCAAGGCAGAGGTGTCTGCCAGTTATCTGAAAGAATTTGTAAGCAATAGATGCAGGACGGTAGAGCTGCCCAAAGAACAGATTTCTTCTCTCTGCTGTTTGGGGGAAGCAATCCGCAGCATATTTCATTTCTGGCTTAGAAAGGTTATTAACAGTGTCTGTTTAACAAGGGTGAAATGTCCTGGGCAGCTTTGCCGGTAAGCATTAGAGTGGTGTAGAATTATGTGCTGTTTTATGATCGTGCTTCACAGTAGAATAAAGCACTATCTCCCCAAGCTTTCACACAACAGAGCAATTAATTAACTTATCTCCACGAACTCTGTTCTCATTGAAACTTATTAAAAGCCTGATTCATCAGCAAAGCCCCAGGCAATCATCCATTGCCTCATAATAACACAAAAGAAAAATAAGCTACGGTTATGTTCTCACTTAATACCCTAGGAAGTCCTCTTTGCCCTTTGTCTTTGTTTGAAAATATCTCTATTAAGAGTTTAAAAAAAAAAAAGACCCTCCTTGACATGAAATATGTTATGGCAAGGAACTATGGGAGTAAATTACAGAGCCTCCAGGATACCAGATTAAGACGAGTTGCTGGACTTTCTCAAAGACACACAAATCATTCAACATATAGTACAACGGAGCTTACAGTGTGTTACCGATGCCGCGTTCCAAGCACCATTGTTAATACAGACCAGAAGAGGAATTGTTCATCAAATAATAAAAGGGGCAGGGAAGGACAGCCAGCAGATTTCTGTGTTAAAGAAGCCAGCAGAGGGACGCGGGTTGTAAAAGTATTAAGTAGCCGAATGGTTATCAGTCTGCTTAGAGTCTGAGCTTAAATTCAACTCCCAAATGTCTTCTGAGCAGAAGTCATAAGAACGAGCCCCCCCTCGCGACTTTTAGAATGGTTGACCATGTCAATAGCGCCCTCTTCAGGAAGTTGGAAGCCTAGGCCTGCCGTAAACTGGGGAAGGAAAACGGCGGTGTATCAGGGAACTCCATCTGAAAACAAGGTTAAGTTGAAGAAACGGTCTGGAATGCTAATGATGTCTCAGTTTCACAAGGAGTTTAAGATTCTTTGGCAAATCAAAAGACACCACAGTCTGTAGCCTTGGGTTTTTATATTTTATGTGTATACTTTTTTTGGGGGGGGAGGGGGAGCAGTATTTGGTCTGTTAACATCGAGTTGTTTGAGAGAGGAATACTGAACTTCCTAACTTCTGTTTAAATACATTATCTAGAAAATTAAGCTGCTTCACCCGCTCTAAAATCTTCCTAGTTGCGATGTTATTTGGTACTTCCCAGAGTCCTCTTAAAAAGCAAACAGCGATGAGTGTATCTCCATTTCCAGCTGTTTTCCGGATGTGCTGCCCTCCAGGCTTTTGCTGGTGAGGACATCCTGGAACCTTCCACATTGTACCTGTCCCAGCCCCGAAGCCGCCTGTCTAATTACCGCAGGCAGCTGCTCTCCATGCTCAGCACTGAACAAATTCAGAGGCAGAAGCCGGAAGGAGCTTGGAGAAACAGCCCCTACTAAATTTTTAGACCCATGTCACCACAGCCTTGAAAATCAAAGATGGGGGCTTCTTGTGTCAAGCCTGTAACGCACCGAATGACCTTGTGGCAGTGATTTAATCTTACCTTATTTTAGCAAGTTATCAGGATTTGGGGGAAATTTACTTCCAATTTCAGAAACACCTTGAGAGTTATTAGGAGTGACGCGACACATGGCAGCTCCCAGAAGTGAGGCGTTATCATCCGTGTGATGGATGAAGTGAGTACAGGCATCCGGAGCTCGGCTTTACTCTCTGCTCTGCCCTACGCTTTTACAATCGGCTCTTCTGGGTCCTGGATTCTTCATCACAATAAACGATAAATTTCTGTTTGAATAAAGATGTAGACTAGGTGCCTGGTAGGGCTAGATGAAATACAATAAACATCTTTTCAAGAGCTAAGCTCATAGAAAGGGAAGGTGAACGAGTAGCTGAGCCGTTAAGAGCTGGGAATCAGGTGTGGAGATGCATCTGCGCTTGCCCTGTGGGCATTTGCCAGTCTTGATAGCTGAGAGGCTTGGATTTTAATGGCCACATTGGGGCCTAAGCAATAGGGGGAATTGGAACTGAGACCTCCCCGAAATCCAGAATAATGAAGGGGTTGCATCTTTCTTAGAAACCACGTATCAGTAACAAGGGCATCTTCTGCCTGGGTCCTGGGTAGGAATATTACAGCTTCTGCTGAAATCCTTGTTAGGAAAGTCCACGCTCACAGTGATACTACCTGTGTGGTCCCAGAAAACTCAAGCAAGACATTAACCCAGAGGAGGCTCGGCGGGAAAGAGGCTACACCCACGGCCTTGACGTAGGCAAACTCTGCTGTAGAAACTCGCCTACCTTCCACTCAGGTCTTGGAGGATTTCTCCATAAGAAGTGAAAGAAAAGCTCGAAATCCCAAAGCACAGAATGCACGAGGATCAGGTCACGTGAACAAGTCAGCGGGGGGGGGGGGGGGGGACGACAGCTGTGTAAGGCCATCGGGAATTCTAAATGTTGGGATGGGAGGGGCAGAGAAAGCCACCAGGTGTAAAATGTTATTGGAATTATAATGAGACCTAAGAAATGAGACTGTTACCTGATACTTGACAAACAAGCGGTAACATACTTCCAAAAACAGCAGATATTTACAAAACTAAAAACAAAATGTTAAAAAACAAAACATGATGGCTTAATGGGATACAAAAACTAAAGAAAGAATTGGTAAAAAAGAAAAAAATGGGAGATGACATTGAAGGAATAAACCAAAAGTAGTGGGAGCAAGATAGAACAATGGCAACGAGAAAACACTTAATAGAAAGAGAAGGTAGGCAGTAAGTTAATAAAGGCCCAGGAGGAGTTTGAAAAGGATTTTAGATAATATTCCAGTGGTGAGGATTCATATTTTGAGAGCAGATGAAAAATATACATTTTCAAGAGTCAAGAAACATGGGTTTTGAGTAAAATAATTAGTAAGAAACTAAGGCCTAGACCAAGCACACTGAAACCACAAAACACCAAGCAGAAGTTACTGCTGGGCAGAGAGCACAGCTCAGCGACAGGGCCACTCACCTAGAATGAGTGAGGCCCATTCAGTACCCAGACTCCCACGGCTTTGCTACGTCAGGAGGCTTGTAACTCCAACCACCCTCGAGTCTAAGGAGAACCTGAGGTACAAGGTCTGCCTGGACTACAGCAAGTCCACGGCCAGTCTCTGTGAGCTAGTAAGACACTACATCAAACAAAACGTTCTGGAATTCAACGGTAGAGCACCTGCCTGCACATGCCAGGCCCTGGGATCAACCCCAGCACAGCAAAAATATAAAATAAAAATGAAATAAAAATATGTGGGGTAAGGGGAGAGGGAGGGGGACAGTTTATCCACGAGTGATAGGTATTTAATGCCAGCAGCCAACATCAGCAGCGGCGGCAAAAGCTTTATTATTGTGGGGAATCAGAATGGATGTTTGCAGTGACCGTTGACCAAGCATTTACCTGTAGCCAAAGAGCAGGGAGGAGGTAAAGATATTCTGTATGAACCGAAGTGGCTTTAAGGGAGCTTCAGTGAAGGGAGTCAGAGGATGTGCCTCAGAATGGATAGTGACTACGGAAAGACAGCAAAGAGCAGGTGAGTAAGCGGATGGCAGTGTCTAACGGGACACAGAGTCTGTAAGAAAGTAACGCTTAGCTGAATTATATGTACTCATGTGTAAGCTGGGAAAAATCAAGGAAGATGACACCATGACCTACGATGAAGGAGAGCTCAGGGCAGGCACCTGTATGAGCATGTAAATGGACTTGTCCCATATGTAAATCAGACAAAAGGAAGTTACCCTGATAACTCCAGGGACCCTCCTATCTCTGCCTCCCTGCACCCGAGAGGTACAAGCGCATGGCTTAAAAACAAACAAACTCAGGTTTTCATGTTTGCACAGCAATCACTTGCCCACGGAGCCATCTCTCCAGCCCCGTGATGATTAATAAAATCTGAATTCAAAACACAATTCTGCTCTCGTGTAAGATTTGCTTCCGATGATTTTTAGCTTTCACAAGTTTTGATACAGATGGTTTAATAGTTACACAACTCGGCACACTGCTTGCGTGTTGTAGTTTTGTTTTTTGTTTTTTTTTAATTAACTGTGGATTGAACCCAGAGCCATCTGCACACTTAGCAAACTCTCTATAATCTACACCCCAGCATTACCCTGTCTCTTCTAAACTCTATTCTGTATGATTGCTAACACACCGAACAATACACAGACATATAAATATAACTGGTGTTGATACTTTCATAGCTTTTTTAAAACTTTTTTGTTTGCTTGTTTTTTTGTTTTAAGACAAAGTCTTGGCTACATAGTTGCCAAGGATGTACTAGCCAAGTCTGGTCTCGAATCTCTCCACCCTCACCCCAGTTATAGGAGCACAGGGCCACACCCACGCCAAGTACTCAGTTACATAAACATTGACAGACCATTTCTCAATGACTTTGGAATACTGAAGATCCCAGAATTAATATAAAGAAAGGTGCAAATTGAATCTTCTAGATACATTCTTTGAGTTTTTAACAACCAGGATGTTTGCAAAGTTGGATTTAAATTTGTTACAGATTACAATTAATGAGGAAAGGTTTCACCAGAACTCAGATTAACACTTGCCTTATTTCATTGGAAAAAATAAAAACTGGTAAATCCTTCCCTTCTAGACTTTTTTTTTAATGCCTCGCTTTTCCATGGGCACCACAAATGCTTTCAGCTCTCTGATAACTTATGTGTTGTGTTAAACATGCCTCTCTGTGGGCTGAAGCTAGTAAGAACACATATTCCCTCTTCCGTTCCTAAGAAACTAAGAAACCAGTAACACAGTTTTTGTTTGTTTGTTTTTAAGTTCGGAGGAGGCAGCTGCTTTGGCAGCCGGGGTTCTTTTTAAACTAAGCTGTTTTCAAGTGTGAAGTTGTAGCATGCGCTTACGCTGGCATTCACAGAGCCTCACTGCGCTCACTTGCTCATGTAGATACAAAGAATTTCAAGCCCTGTTTCTGATAGTCTGTTGCAACACTGGCATGGGGAACTCTTGCAGATACCCTGGAAAGACAATTGTAAAGCTGTCCCTCTCGGAGCACTGAAAATGTGCTGCCCCCCCCCTCTGTCTCTCTCTCTCTTTCTCTCTCCGTTATGATTTCATAGGCTGTTTCCCTCCAGCAGCGGTGCCCACTGGGCTTGCCATTGTTAATTTTACACTGTACTTTTCCAGTTCAATATGCTTGGCCCTTGGCCTCTTTTTCCTTCCCAGCATGTCCAGTGGGTGGCCTGTGCTGTCTAGATGCTAACCTTAGGCCATACTTCATCCTATCTAATAAGCACTCAGCTCAGATGGTCGCCCGTGCAAATGCCACAAGGAACAGCTCCCATGGGGCCTGGAAGAGTATTCATTTTCCAAAGAGAATTCAAAGCCCACATTGATAGCATATAAAATATGAGCTCTTTGAAATGTAGAGTGACCGGGTTATTTCACCCCTTCCTTGTGCTATTAGAAAAAGGCAAGATTTAAATACTTAAGAGACCTATATGCCTACTTGACACTTTAGAGATAGAAATTCACGCATAAAATGTATTGCAGTTCTCATCATCGGCTTCAGCATTCACCAAATTGGCAGCTCTTTAAGAAAAATAAAAAGTATATATTTTTATTTTTTTTTTGCGTGTGTTTGTCTGCCTGTATGTATGCCTGACATGCATGCCTGGTACCTCCGGAGGTCAGAAAAGGGCCTCAGATCCCCTGAAACTGGACTTATGGATGGTTGAGTCAGTGTACCAGAGCTGGAACTGAAGACATTCTCTGCAAAAGTGACAAGCTCTCCTAACCGTCAGGCCATCTCTCCAGCTTCACTGCCCATTCTTTTGCAGCTAACTTTTCCATTCTCCTAACTTTCTAGTCTCAAAGGTTTTTGAAGCCTTTTGGCCTTCCCTCCGGTTTAGGCCTCAGAAGAAGCTCTTGCCAGGTTTTCATCCCCTCCAGCTGCTTCTTTCTCTGCATTACATCTGGTCCGTGTCTGCTTGCATGCATGATGCATGCGGGTTCACTTCTCCAAATGCTTCAGTCGGGGTGCGTCTATTTTCCCTATCTCCACCTCCCCTGGTGCTCACAGTGGTTCCTGGTGCTTCGGTCTCAAGCATGTACCCTTCTGCTTGAGCTTCAGGACTTAACTCCTATCTTCGCAGCCCTTTCCTCACCCCGATTCAGTATCTCTTCCCTCTTTTAGTCAGGTAGTCAATCTTCACTAAGGTACATTTATTATTTTCTTCTGATAATTTAGGAGGAAGAGATAAAGCGTACTGACAGAACGATTCCCTTCCTTGACGAGCACGGTGAGAAGGGGTGGGGTGGGTAGAGCCAGCAAGCTAATCAGCATTCCACCAGATTATAAATGAGCACCTTGCAGTCACAGCCCTAGCAGGGGCTGCTTCTCCCGGGGAAGGCAAGGGAGAAAAGATTCAGGAGGAGGGGCTGATGGAAAGATAAGTTGCCACTGTGAAAAGTGACTGATTTCTAGAACATTCTGCAATGAAACATAATCTCTGGGGTGTGAAATGGTTGATTTTTCTTTGCTAATTTGACTAGATGAAGAGATATCCAAGTGACAAAGGATAATTTATGCTTTAGTCACTGGATGAGCCACTCCCAGCACTTCTGAATGCTCCCTGACCAACCAGAGCCTAATGGGGAGACCCCTGAGCAAGGAGAGACCCTGTCTCAAGGGAGAAAGATGACATTTCTGAGGATGACCTCCAAGTCTGGCCTCCACATACCTGTATGTGTACCCAGGCACATACATACAAGTGTACACATGAACACAAACACAAACACATTCTCTCTCTCTCTCTTTCTCAAAGACTGAAGTTCTATTAAATTGCTTCTAACGGAACAATAGTATAACAAGCACTTCTAAGCCATATGCTCTAATTTCCCTAGCACCTTAGCTGTTCTCTGACTGAGTGATCACGGAAAGGTGTTTTAGAAGAGTGGAAAGGTGAAGGTCCCAGTCTGAGGCAGGGAGAAAGATGCTATGAGGAAAGGGGGAAATTTCTGGAACCAGAATCTAACAGGGCTAAGCTCTAACAAGCCCTCATTCTGAAAAGCTAGTTGGTGACAATTTACAGGGTCCATTGGTGGCATACGGAAGAGCTGCTCTTACCACTTATTAGTCCTATGCTGAGCACCTTCGCATACACAGACATGCCTGGGCTGAAGACGGGGTTACAACTGGATCCCACTGTAAATGGAAAACAGTCTAAGACGCATGTAATGCTTCTAACCTGAGCAACGCAGCTTAGTACCACACACAGCATGAAGCCTAGTGTATGAGCTGCTTCCTGTTGGGACTCATGCTCACTAAAAGAAGCCTGCTTGCAGAAGAGTCTCAGGGCAAGATTTCCGGGTCAAATTTCAATATCCAGTAATTATTACCGTAGCATTCCAGCGCTCACAACAGCCATTCCAGTTGGGCAGTGATCTCATTAGTTCTTACTGTGAGCTAACAACTTAAGGGCTTGGTATCAGAAGAGAGAAAAAAAAAATGCCTCAGGGCCAGCCCAAATGCCACTGCGGGTGTGGCTGTGGTTCTGGGCCCCAATCTGTTACAGGTCTGGGCCGTGCTTCCAAGTACTTGAGTTCCTTGCCCCAGGCCAGGCAGGAAGCCAGTGACACTCTAACGCCTTACTGATGCTCACACCACTTCTCAAAGTGTCTCAAGTAGCTGGAAAACTTGTATTTTAACTACTGTGATTGTTGTTTCTGTACTCTATCACTCATCATCGGTCAAAACCAGCTGTCAGAAAGGGAAAACATGTGAGGTGCATCGAGGAAGAAATCAGCAACTCTAGACTGACCACCTAGAGACACGAGAGAGGGGCACACAAACACCAGCTGAAAACCATGGGAGAGCACTCTTTGGGGCCGGCTCCCTAGCTGGGAGACAATGGACACTAGAAGCTGCCTTCGTGACCACAGGGCTATAATGATCCTCAGATCATACATCTTCTTAGGAGAAGTTGACAGGGCAGCCATTTCCAAGGAGAAGTTGACGGGCAGCCATTTTCAAGGAGAAAGCAAGCCTGCAGCAGAGCTTCCTCACCATAGTTTGCAAGGACACTGATTTCTAGAGCCCCCTACTCAGTGAACGCATGGGAACACACATTTCTGTCATGCTCCTGGGCTGCTGCTGCTGGAGGGAGCTCCGCTTTGAGAGCCACTGGCCTTAAGCCGGTGGAGGTGGCACATGCCTATAATCCCAGCACTCTGGGAGAGAGGAGCAGGCTGAGCACTGTGAGCTTGAGGCCAGCTTGGTCTACAAAGTGAGTCCAGGACTGCACAGAGAAACCCTGTCTCAGGAAAATAGGAGAGAGAGAGAGAGAGAGAGAGAGAGAGAGAGAGAGAGAGAGAGAGGAAAGAGCCACTGGCCTTGATTAGAGTAACCAGGGCTCCACATTAGAATTCCCTGGAGGGTTAAAATTTCTGAGCCCAGCCATGCCCAGGCCAATTCAATCTGAACCTCTAAGTATGACCCAGGCTTGGGAAACTTAAAGGTTCCAAGAGATCTTACTAAGCACCCAAGATTAGGAACCACTGACTGAGGGTGCACTGGGACAGAGCCTGGGCTTTCTCCACTATTCCTGGAATTGAGCAGAACAAGCTACCTAATATCTACTTTTTATGTATCAATGCTATGTTTGACTCTGCTAATATATGTTATCTATATTGTAGATAGAGGTGTATCTATATATAGATGTATAATATATATGCTGATATATAATATAATATGTATATTAGATTTTTTAAAAGATAGATAGCAGAAGATTAGGAAAATTAAAGGTGTCGTGTTCTGGATATGCAGCATCTCTCATGGCACATGGTGGCAGTACTTGGTTTTCTGAAGGTGAGGCTAATTTGAGGGGCCTCTGGAAACTAAACAGATGGGTATGAGCTAGAGGAAGTAAGTCTAGCCCTATTATCCCTAATTACTTCCCATCTTACTCTCTCCTCCTGGTCAGCTATATTATGAATATCCTTTTCCAAAAATTCCCATTGCAATGATGTTGTCCCCATATGTGTGAGGACAAGAAACTAAGGATTGAACCTGCTGAATCCATGAGCCAAATGAACTATTTTGCCCCTTTTTATTGTTCTGTCAGGTGTTTAGGTTGAAGTGCTAGAACAGAACATATTATGGTTAGCTTATTAGTTCAGAGGACAAGGGGCTTAACATTGGTAGACTGATAAATGAGAAATACATATGTATATACATATATACACATACATATATACATAGTGTCTGTGGCTAGGCTTCTAATATATTTTATCCTTTGACTAATGTATTAATCATCATCATCATTTTATTACTCTGCCTCAGCTCACTTAAAAGCCTATTATTATTTTTCAATTTCAAGTAAGTGTGCATTTAATTTTTCAACTAAGCCTTTACCAAGACAATTGTTTGAATTTTCAAAAAGACATAAAAATATGGGATAAGTAAACTCCAGAAACCATTGCATAGCAAATTTGATGTCAAACCTCTAGAAACATCTTCTAACAAATTACCTAGGAAACACTGAGCAGATTGCTGGAGCCAGCACTGATTCCCAAACCAGTCTTTTGCAAAACAAGTTGGATTTCCTCCTTTGACAGGCTCATAGGTCAGGAATCAATGAGACAGGACAGGCCTAAATATATCTTAATTTCGGCAAAGACTCTGATATCCCATGGACAAGCTGAAGACATGAATGGCAGTGGAGAGGAGCGGATTTGTAGCTGGCTGGACAGCTCTACCTTAGGAATGTTGACTGCTTGATGAATCACTGCTTATCTGAGGAGCAGGGACTATGGCAGACTCCCAGGTTTTATCAGTGGCTCATTCAGTCTGAAACATCAACTAATGATGGATGAAGACATGCAAGATGTTTTTATCTGCATTTCAGGTGTGATGGACAAATCTGGGACAGAAACCTAACTCATTAACAGTCAGACAAATTAAGTGGTAAAGAGCATCTAAGAGGTTAACATGAAAATGAGTAAACTTAATGGGAATAAATAAAATCATCTATTTAAGTATAAAAGGATAGAAAATTGAGAGTAAAAGCAGTTTTGTAAGAAGAAAAGAAAAAAGAGAAAGAAAGAAAGAAAGAAAGAAAGAAAGAAAGAAAGAAAGAAAGGAATCCCAGGAACTATACATAATTAGAGCCTCGAAACAAAGGAAAAAAGCTATCCCTTTAAACACGAAGGTCTCTGAGGCCATTTCAGTCCTGCCCATAGTCAGAAATTGTTTACAATGTCAAGCGGATCATTGACCCTTGGGATCCATCTCACTAAAGGCTCACACACATCTCAGGATCTTTGAACAGCGTAATTGCCAACATGCAACTACAGAAAAATAGCAATGATAAGGCAAAAAGATAATAGCCTAAAAGGGCTTGGTACATCTTAATTATGATCTATGATGTTCAGCTTAACTGGAGACTGAAAACTGGGACACTTAATGGTGATGGAGATTACTTCAAATAAAGAATATTTAAAGGAAACTAAGTTGTTTGCCTTTAAAAATTGGATGAAAAGTTTACACCTTCCAAAGGTCTGAGGCTTGCCTCTTGAGACAGGGTACAAATGTACTCCATGGCAACACTATCAAGCAGAAACCCACTGGTACCTGTCCTTTAACATTTTCTACTTGCCACAAATAAAATTTTAAAAAAATTATGTATGCTAACTGCACAAAACAATGAATTACATATAGTATTTTCATGCATTCGTGTGTAAAGCTAATCTTAACTCATGGAGATTAGCCCAAACTACCAAGCACACTGGCCATGTTTTAAGTGCCCTACAGCTACCTGTGGCTAGTGACTACCACACTGGATACTTTAGCTGTCTAGCTACCCAGGGTAGAAGAGGCAGAACTGACAACTGCACAAGAAGGAATCCAAAGCCAGGTAGGCAGGTCTCCTTGCAGAGTGATGCAGTCTGTCACTAGGTATGTTCTGTAGACATACTGTGTGTCAAGGCTGAGCTAAGGGTTTCCACCTGATTGTGAACTGAAATAGAGAATTCTGTCCACTCTCATTCTGAGGCTATAATTCTATGATCAGTGGGAACTGGCATGCTCTGAATAACCAGCCATCCTGGTTTGCTTTTCCGTCACTGTGATTAATACCAACACTGAAAGCAAATTGGGTGAGAAAAGTGTCCATTACTGAGGGAAGTCAGGACAGGAACTCACGGCAGGAACCTGAAATAGAAACTATGGCTGCTTACTGGCTGCTCCCTGAGCCAGAAAACAGGTTATAATCCCAGCTATTTGGGATGGTGACGCAGGAATACAGAAAATTCAAGGCCTGCCTATGCTCCTGAGTGAGTTCAAAGCTAGTCCTAGCAACTATGTGAGTCTTCGTCATTTTTAAAGGGTTTGAGATACACCTCAGCAGAAGAGCCTTGCCTCTCCTAGGTCAGTCCAGCATTCTGACCAGAAGTGATGGAGTAAGCTTAGCAACCACTGACTTGCCCATTCCTGAACGACTGATGTTCCAATGATTTGTGTCAGCATGTCTGAAGGCAGAAGGCCACAGAGCAAGAGAGGAACGAACCCTGGAGTGCTCGTGAGTGCAGGCTTCTCAGGGCCCTTCACAGGCTTTCCAATGCTCCCTGCTGAAAGTGTTCTTTTATCAAAACAGATCTTCTATATATGGCTATAAATATGCAGCTGGCATACATTCATTAGAGACATGAGCAGTATACAAACCATAAAAAAAAAAAAAAACCTGAAATGCTTCATCATTCAATACTTTTAAAAACCGCTTTGTCACTTTTGGACATTTTGAGTATAATGTGTACCAATTTCTAAAACAAACAAACAAACAAGAACCCCACAATTTCTAAAACTTCTCTAGGTTCCAAAGAGAACAGAAAGCATGTCTTTGAAATCTCTGAAGTTGTGCCTCCCCTACTAGCACAGCTACTGCAGGAGGGCCATGCCCCTTCCGTCCTGGTGCTCCATCAAGAAGGGCATAAGTCTCTACTGTTCCATGTGGGGTCTAACACCCAGGTCCTCAGCCAGGATGTGATTGAATAAAGAAGACAGTTGGAGCAGATTCTAAATGCTTCCCTTAACGAGAGAGGAAGCTGAGACCAAGGGGACCAGAGTAACTTTTCTATAGCCATGTTAAATCACATGAGAACTAGAGACAGAATCCTTCCCCGTGTAAGTGCTCATGGGGTACATAGCTTACTAAAGCGGAGTCCGCTTTCAGCCGGGCAAATACATTTTAAATTAAGTGCTTCCACATAATTCCTTCAGGAGTTGTAAGGTTCTAAGTTTGATAACAGGAATGTCATTTCCTCCACAAAAGGCACCTTATAAAGTTGCCGTTTCAAAGAAAGGCCTCGAAAGAATTCTCTCAGCCATGTGTAGAGTATCTACTTAATTAACATGAACACTCATCTTACCAGGCAATTAAAATGATTTATTCAAAGAGCTTTATAGTTGTGCCTTACCACCACGCTACAATAAACTGGAGAAATAAGAGCAAAACTGCCACAGTCCCACTCAAACAGAAGCTCCATAAATAATGCCTCTCCCTTTAATCAATCCATATATCCTTCCCAAAGACTAATGTGAGATTTGGGTTTTTTCAGAGGGACAAATACACGTTTAAGCTTTATTTTTACTTCTGTGAAGCTGTCATTCAAGGATTTTTTTTTTTCGACTCTACTTTGGACCACTTTCTCCTTGAGAAATAACTTTAAAGCGTACCCCCCTCCCCCAAACACAGTAAAGAAAAGTACTCACTTCCAGCCGCTGGCTCCGTGCTCTCCCATCGCTGGCTGCGTGAGGCATAGTTCACGTGCTATTTGTTAGGCATGTGTTCTTCTGCCTCTCTTTTTTCGGGTCACCTTCCCACAAAGAACACATAGCGGTCTGTGTAAGGCATGGAGCAGGAGTGAGCCTGAAACACGCAGCTGTGTTACCTGCCCCCACGTGCTTTATCGTTCGCTTTGCCCTGGGGTTGCAACCGACTCTGACACACTCAAACACAGATGCTATGATGGACCTCTGCCCCCCAGGTATAGCACAGACACGGCGGCTAGCTTTACATCAGAGCCATCGTGATTGCCCCCACGAGACCCTCACAAGATTGAGCCCACTGACGTTGGGAACAGAAGAAAGGCTCACAGGTGCACAAGACCCCTTGCCTCTTTGAGGCGTTCCAAGTGTTTAACAATTGCTGGGGCAGGGGGGTGGGAGGGAGCCTCTTCTGCAGTGAGGCTGTCTACACGCTGCACACTCTCCTGTAAGTAACTGCCTTGAACTCACTGGTTCACCACGCTGGACTTGGGGACGCTCATTTCTTTAGACTGTCATTTCCCTTCCTGTCTGCGATGACTAGGAAATAGATTCCTGAGAGCGGGAGGAATGGCTCAGGTGTTACACGCACTGGCTGCTCTTCCAGAGGTCCTGAGTTCAAGTCCCAGCAACCACATGGTGGGTCATAGCCATCTATAATGGGATCTGAGGCCCTCTTCTGACATACAGGTATACATGAAGACAGAACATTCATACATAAATAAACTTAAAAAAACAACTAAAACTAAACAAATTAATTAATTAATTAAAAGAAGAGATTCCCCTGGGAAAAGATACACAACAAATTCAAATGGGGGTCCTTTGCAGCTCTGGTATTTTACACAACTGAGTCCTTTAAATGGAACAGTTCTAGATGGAAGCTATTCCCACCTTCTTCAGAGGAGTCTACTTCCCTATTTTTGGGAGTATAATATGTGCAGGACCAAGTCTGAGCACTGAAACTGGGTAGCCAGCTTACCTCTCTGACCCTCTCACTCAAGTCTCAGAGGAACCCACGGGCACCGGCCAAGACCAAACACTGACCAGAAGAAAAGGACCAAGACAGCAGAGTACAGGAGCGTGCAACAAGCTGGACGATGTGAAAAGCCGTTTTGGAGCAATAGCCTTTGGGCCTGGGTGGTAGACATGAGGAACAGAAAAGGGGACCATGAAAGGACTTTGCTTTGCCCCATGCTTTGTATGTGGCACTTGGTTGGACAGCAGTTAGCTTCAGAAATATGCTGCGATACTGAGCTTCCAGGGGGCTCCCCACTCTCATCCCTGCCTCTGTGGTCCTCTGCTGTCTCACCCCTCCTGCAGCTCTCCTCTCTTCTCTCCCCTCCCCTCCCCTCCCCTCCCCTCCCCTCCCCTCTCCTCTCCTCTCCTCTCTTCTCTGTCTCCCGCTTCTTAGCTTTGTCCCTATCCTCTGAAAGTATTGTCATCTCAGGTGAAGGAGTGGGTCTCCAGGTTATAGGCCACAGTGGCGTGGCGGGCCCCACAGTGTCTGGAAAGCTTCTTTCATTGCTATTTCCTGCCCATGATGCCCCACACTGGCATAATGTGTTAGCTTTCCTTATTTCTGAATTTGGCCATCTTTGGTATGCCAAAGTGCATTCTTTGAATAATTAGAGCCTTGTATAGATAGCCCTGGGGCATTCTACAGGTAAAACAACAACAACAACAACAACAACAACAACAACAATAATAATAATAATAATAATAAAAGCCAATGAGACACTGTTTCTTCAACTCTCCCATGTTTTCAGAAGTCAGGAGCTATGGTGTTTGTGTCCTTTTAACAGTGTGTGTGTTTAACATTTACACAGTACTTGAACATTGCTCTGTTGTTACTTAAGCATGACATGGTTTCCACAAAGGTAATTTCCTATAGCCAGATAGAAGCAAGTAATTCTGGCCTGCTGTGGCATGTAGGATGGCTATAGACAACAGTAGTCTACTGTATTTTTCAAAGAACTAGAAGAAAATAATTTGAAAGAAAATAATTTGAATGTCTTTCCATAAATACATTATGCATGTTTGAAGAGATAGATGTATGTACCCAGATTTTAACATTATACAATGTATACATATGCCTCAGTATCACATGGTGCCTCATAAATATGCAGTTTTTTTACCCATTAAAACTGAATTTAAATAAACATAGTACATGAAAATCTTAACACAGTTGTCCCTATGTCAACACATTTAAAGTGGCTTATAATTTTGTACATTATCCTAATGCCTTTACTCTCGATTCCTGAGCTAACCAGAATGTCACATTTATACCTCAAACACCTCACCTTTATGAGCTGTTTTATGATTACCACGTTCTTCCACATATAAGATTTCGTTGACTTTACTCAACAGCTCTGTGTAATTTTTCTCATTTTACAAAATGACAAAAATAAAACAGGGAGACACTGAGTGTTTCTGCCCAGCTGGCAGCGACAGTGGCCACCTGACTGGAGGGTCACTGAGAAGGAAGTACCCCCTGCTGCCGCCTTAAATGCCAGCAGAGGACAGAAAAGCCCCTTAGAGCACTTTCTAGAACCTGCACCGTTTTCCTTTAATCATAGACGTAGCCACTTTGGTTGTTTGTCTTGGTTTTGGGTTTGTTTTTGTTTACTTGTTTGTTTTGTTTGATTGGCCATGTTTTTTTTGGGGGGGTTGTTTTGTTTGGCTTTTGGGGTTTTGGTTTGTGTGAGTGTGTGTGTGTGTGTGTGTGTGTGTGTATACAAATATATGAAATTCTCACTCCTGCCTGTGCTTCTCAATGTGAATAAATAAGTCTAAGTGATTAAATAAGTCTAATGATTTTAACAGGACCAGAAGAAAAAATATAAGCTCAGTTTCTGGGATCATAAACCTTGTGAGTAGAAGGCGCCGTGATGCACACCTGTAATCCCAGCACTCTGAGGTCAGCACCACAAACCCAGCTCCATCCAGGGTTGTACAGTGAGGGTCTATCACCTACCCCAGGAAGACCCCATCAAAAGTGGGGCTGAGGAGAAAGGAGGGGCCAATACAGGCAAAGACTAGCTTTAGCCTGACCATGGGAACCCCTGAGAAGAATCCTGGCTGATGATGATCCATGAGGCTTGTCCTTCTGGTGGTAAAGTCACTGGTGAACAGATTTTCTCTGTTAGGCTCAGTACACCACCAGGACACCCTTGGATCTAACTAAAGAATACAGAAGCAAATTCTCATGATCTCAGGGCCTTCATTTTTTACCTCATATTCACTGACAGAAAATCAGTGAAACCCAGGAACTGTGGCACCCACCTGTAGTTCCACCTGCTCAGGAGGCTGAAGCAGGAAGGTTGCTTTAGGACAGGAGCTCCTATACTAGAAAAAACAAGGCAGTCGATATGGGGGAGTCTACAAAGGAAAATCATGCTTTTGAATTACATCTTCATGACTCGCCTTCAAAGGGCTGTGGATTTGTTTTTGTTGGTTTTGGTTTTTGTTTGTTTGGATGGTTTGTTTGTTTGTTTGTTTTGTGGGAGTGGGTTGGGTTTTTATTGTTTTGTTTTGTGTTAATATTCCTGCAATTTGGGCATGCTGCCACCAGGGAGCAGTGATGTCACAATCAAGACTTAATTTTTCTAAATTAATCATGACCTGGCATTTTTCTTTTACTGCAGACATCTTTGCCAAAGCTTCTATGTGTTTCCAATAGATACCTTTTAAAATGTACGTAATGTGTGTGAACATACGTGTGGGTGCCTGCAGGGGGCCCAAGAGGACATTGAATCTCCTGGAGCTAAAGTTCCAGGTGGTTGTGAGGGGCCTGATGTGGGTGCTAGGAACTGAACTCTGGCCATCCAAGGGCAGCAAGTACACTTAACCACTAACTGAGCCATCTCTCCAGCCCACCAAAAGAAAAACTGAGCAGACAGTTGAAGGAGCAGGAATTTATTATTGAGCCATTCATGGATAGGACCTAAGGTCAAACTTTAGAGAAAGAGGCTATTAGATTATTGTTTATGCACATAAACTAACCTAAGCTGTCAATCTATACCTAATCGGATGCCCAAGCTTTAATTAGATAACATTACCACAAGCATCACACTTCCAAAAATGGAAGTGAAATCATTAATGTAAGTGAATCCAGTTAACTCAGAAACGATGCCTAAAAAAAAAAAAAAAAAAAAATACTAAGAAGAAACTAACACTTGACAAAGGTGGTAATTTTTGTCATACATATTTATTACAGCCAAGGCTATCGTATCCAAGCTTGGAATGCAAGTGTCATCTATTAAGAGTAATTCACAGAGTCAAGAGCTACAGTTCTGTATTCCTATTCTAAGCACTGTCTTTTTCACCGTTAGAAAATAAAAGCTACCTAAACCTCTTTCACACTTGAATTCTAGAGATTGTACATATAAAGGGAAAGGTCATTTCTGTAGTGTTCTTTACAACATTAAAAATAATTGGCTGCTCTTAAGCTGCTAAACAAATCCAATTTGTTATTAAACTATTATTTCAAAACAGAAACTAAAGCTTATCGGATTCCTTTCCCCACAAACCATCACTTCTGTGGTCCAGAGAAATCTGCTGAATTAAAGGGAACTGTTAACGAACTTGGAGACTCTGCGTGTTTATCAGAAGGTGGTGTCATTTTTTGGCTAGACTGTTCCCAAATGGGGACAAAATGTGTTTCCATTCCACAGAGATATTAAAATGGGGTCTGGCAAACAGGAAGATAAAATGAGGGAAGAAAAAGAGAGCTTCATATTTTACAATAAATATGCCATGTACTTCTGAGAATTTGCTTAAATCAATATTTTAAGTCTGATTGTTGCTCAATGCTATTAGGCAAATGCAAAGAGTTCACTGAGGGATAGCGCTAAAGCACTCTGCTAATTTACATTTATTGATAAGGACTTGGCTGGAGCAGGGACATTCAGCTTTTGCTTCAATCAAGAATCTGGCTTTAGAGTCTGGGATTTAATGTTGCTGCAGTCCTGGTGGAAAACACAGCCAGGAGCCTTTTCCTGTTCTGCTACCATCTAGGCTCGACGCCCTGACCCCCATCTCCAGTGAGATTCACACAGCCATGGCTCTGCTCCCCACACCAGTGGTAAATCATTCACTAAGAGTCTTGACTGCAGTCAAAAGAACCAATCCTGGAAACGTGTGACATTGCTGTACAAGTGCTACTGAGTTCACACAGGTTGGATGGTGTTTGAAACACACACCTGAGGAAACAGGAACCAACCGAGGAGGACCGCATGGCGGTGTTTGGGAGGGAGCCCCAAGCCTCGGACTCAGCAGGTTGCCCCCAGTCAGCATTTTCTTTTCACATCTCCCCTTGCACAAGAGTCAATATACGGGAAGAGATTTTTTTTACTGGCCAAGGTCAGAACACAGGCCACTCCCTGGCTGGGCTGGGCTGAGGAAAGAAAGGTTGTGGTCTTTTTGGCTTCCTCAGGAATGTGTCTAGGTTTATATTGCCACCAAGACCTTATTTTATTAAGCGGGGGGGTTCTTCAGGGGTTGCTGAAGTAAGGGAAGAGATGCCAGGCAGCCAAGGCAATACACATTTCTTACGTGAGCTTAGGAAGGGCTGGTGATCAGTGACTGCAAACAAGTTGGTAGCATTCAGGAGAGGCCCATCTCAAAGACCTGAGCATGAAATAGGCTTAGAACACTGCATTATGTTAGAACACAGCCAGGCGCAGGGCTCCGATTGACTCGAGTTTTCTTTCTCTGACAGCACAGCAAACATAGACAATAAGCACTGTTATCGTTACTTCTTCCTTGAAGGCAATTGAAAAACCAAACCCAGAGGCTTGCCAAGATTAAGCACGGTTTTCACCTTTGGCACTGTTGTCATCTGGGGCCACAAACTGTTTGCTGTGGGGCCGTACTGTGCACTGTAGGCTCTTGCCTCCACCCCGTAGGTGCTGGTAGGACCCTGACCCATCGCAGAGATAAGAAAAAATGTTGTCAAACATTGCCAAATATCCTCAGGGCAGAATGGAATTGCCCCCAACTGACAACCACTGAGATAAAGTAGTTTTCCCAAGTCACACTAGGAGAGTGTCTACACCCAGAGCCCACACCGTTAACCGTGTTTATGACACACCTTATGGTTTAGGCAGCATTTTAAAATCTCTAGAGAGTGACATATTATAATTTATATGTTTTTATTATATACAAAGTGATGCCATCTTACACAACAGGGAGAATGGTTGAGTCAGCTATGGAGTTCTCCGTCTTCTCAAACACCTGTTTAAGCTTCCTATCTGTGAAATGTTGTACCCTTTAGGCAACTCCTTCTCCTTCCCTCCACCTCCAGGATCTTGCTATCACCATTCTGCCCTGTGCTACTGAGTTCAGATTTCACACACGGGATACATAAGAATCTGTCTTTCTGTGCCTGGCTTATTTCATTTAACGTGTCCTCCAGGTCCATCCATGCAGACACAAATAACAGAACTTCTCTCATTTAAACAAGTGAGTAACGTTCCACAGTGTGTACAAGTACCTTATTATCTTTATTAATACATTGGTGGGCATAAGCAACAGCTTAGCTTTGGAGAATTAAGCCTTCACTAGGCGAGAACTCTCAATTGTCTTTCTGACAAACTGAATTCAGGTTCTTTGGTTGGCTACCCAGAAGTGGGGTGGGAGATCATATGTTAATTCCACTTTGAGTTCTTTTGAAAAAGTGCCATTCTGCTTTACATAGTGGCTGTACTAATTCAAACTCTTCCCAGCAATGTTCAGGAGTTCCCTTAACCTACACTCTGTTACATTTCATCTTGTGGACAACAGTCAGGGATCACAGGATAAGTCCACATGACTTTAATTTGAAATTTTCTGATAATTAATGAAGGTTGGTGTTTTTCAAGTGTTTGTAGCCATTTGTATGTTGTCTTTAGAAAAATGTTTCTTCTAGTTCTTCACTCATTTTTAAAGTAAGGTTGTTTTCTTGCTATTGAGTTTTGTCTGTGTTTTGGATATTAGTTATCAAATGCTTGATTTGCAAACATTTTCTCCTGTCCATGGTTGTTGCTGCCCTCGTTTTCTTTACCATGCAAAACCTTCTTCAAAAGTTAGATGCAAGCAAATTTGTCTCTGTCTGCTGTTGTTATCTGAGCTTTTAGAATCAAATCCACAAAACATTGCCTGAACTGTGGCTGTATGACTTTTCCTCCTACATTTTCTTCTAGTAGTCTTACAGTTTCAGGTCTTACCTTTCAGCCTTCTGTTCTTAGTGAGTTGGTCCTCCTGTGTAATGCGAGGCAAGGGTCCAGTCTCATTCTTCTGCATGGGGCCATCCTGTTTTCCCAGCAGCCTTCAGTAAACAAGCTGTTCTTTTCCCACTGTGAGTTTTGGCACAGTGCTCACAAGCCAATTCACCATGAAAGTGTGGGTGTCCACAGCACAGATTATGTCACTGTGTCTGACAGCACTTCCATGGGGGACTTATTAAAAGTTTGGTTAACTTCATAGTTCTTGGAGGAAAAGGAGTTTCACCGAGTATTGGACTTGTACAACATCACTTCAGTCTCGGTTTTGTTTTGTTTTTTGTTTGTTTGTTTTGTTTTGTTTTATAAAAAGCACTTAAAATTTTTCGTTTGGTTTTTGTTTGATTTGGTTTTGTTTTTTATTTATTTTGTTTTAGTTGACTCCTGGTATTTTTCCAGTTTCACTAACTGGTAGAATTAAATTTGGGAATAAATTCATTGATCAAATGTTAGTAAGAGGTATAAATTGCCCCCCGAATGATTAGGTCATACTATTTTAAAATAAGTTTTTAAAAAATCAAAGGAAAGGAGGGAGGGGAGAGGGAGACCGGAAAGAAGGGAACAAAGGCATCTGGAGGCCCTGAGCCTGTCTCCCACACTCACTAATGGACCCCCTACATGTAATAAGTCCATTTGCATCCCAAAAGAAGTAAAGAGGAAACATCCTTTGGGTTTCATCCCAGGGTGGCTTCTAACATGCTGAAGTGTAGTTTTATTTCTGACTCACTGGGAAAACTGAGTCACAAATACCACTTTAGCACTTAGCCTTTTACAGAAGGTCTGCTGGCCAAGACCAGGTCAAATCCAAAGCAGCTTGGAGTGAGGGATCAGATGAGCTCATGATCCACAGCAGAATGGCTGCAGATGCTCAAGAGAGAAAGGCTCTGACAGCTGGGACCTTCGTGACTTAAAAGACAAACAAAATTCCTGCCTAATCAGGAACCAAGGAGATGCCTAAATAGACAACAGCATGCTTTGGCTAGTCACTAGACCTCTCAATCTTGTCCCATCTGTGCGTAAGTGGAGAACAGTTATGATGTTCAAGAATCACTAATGTGCCTCATGTTGACAGTCCGCCATCATCACTGGCCTATCCAGCCCCCAGAGGCCACATCAAGACCTAGAGGTTCAGCAGCTGCCCCAGCTTTGGTGAATGCACAACTTTTGGGGGACAGGCATATGAGAGTAAGATCTCGGGGTGGTTGGATCAGGTGATCAAGTTAGACCAGGTTACCAGATCTCCTGCCTTCCTTATAGCATAACCTGTTGTGAGGCAGACAGAGCTTGTAAAGTCAGCAGTCTATAGTCAAGCCTCTACTCATTCAGTGGGTACAGCCTTGGCCACAGCCCTTCATTCATTCTTGACCGGAGTTTCTTCATCTCTAAAATGGGAATAACCATATCTGTTACCCAGAGCTATTGTGGAGACTGGACAGCTGTGTATATCAAGACACAAGGGCAGTTGCTGACAGACACAAAAGGCTATAAATGGTACTTCTCAACCTGCGGGTCGTGGCCCCCCTGGAGGGTGAAGGAGCTTTACACAGAGGACACATATCAGATATCCTGAAAATCACATATTGACACTATGCTTCATGACAACAGCAAACTTAGGAAGTATCAACAAAGATAATTCTGTGGTAGTAGGTCACCATAACATGCGGAACTGTATTAAAGAGTTACAGCATTAGGAAGGTTGAGAACGACGTTATAAATTCCTTCACGGCAGAATGAAAAAAATAAAATAAAATAAAACCCAGCCTCATAACCTCTTTTCTCCACCATGGATGCCTTCTCTGCTATCAATGAGCATATATCAAAGGCAGTGATGTGAGTTTAATTCCCCTCCCCATTTTACTCAGCTCATAATCCTCCATAATACCAGTTCTTTTAACTTTGAGGAATCTCTCCTTCCTTTCCTGAACCACATTCACTTCCGAGAAAGCTTTAATGAAAGCAGTGGATGGAGTGGTATAAATGCTCTTCCAAGCAATTGCTGCCACGGCAGACTCCTGGCACAACGCTGTATTTACTCAGCTCTAGTTGCACAGAGTAATGCTAAGCACACACCCCTTGCTCTCCAAGAGCACATGCTTACTGATACTCATTCATGCATATGAACCCATACATCTTTAGAGAGATAAAAGCTTAGCTGGAAAAGATTCACTTTCTTTAGTTTCTTGATAGAAAAATGACTCCATTGAAAAACTCCAGGTTAAAACTCCAGATTAATAGAATTCTGAACCAATTAACCACACGTAGCAAAAATACTAAATCATACATGTACTTAGTACCTAGACACCTAATTTATTATGTCACTCTTCACTCCATCCAACCAATTATTGAGTTTATTATGTAAATGATGTTTTGCCTGCATGTTCACCTGCATGCCAGAAGAGGGCACCAGATCTCATTCTAGATGGTTTGTGAGCCACTGTGTGGTTGCTGGGAATCGAACTCAGGACCTCTGGAAGAGCAAGCAGTGCTCTCTGAGCCATCTCTCCAGCCCCTCACTCCAACCAATTATAAGGGTGGACCCACCTTTATTTTCTGCCCATAGAAATGTCTCTCAAGAAGGGATAGGACATTTGGGTGCACAAGATGGCTCAGAAGGTAAAGGCACTTGCCGAGTAGCCTAACCGCTTGAGCCTGCCCTGTGGAAGCCACATTACAGGTGGGAGGAGAGAGCCACCCCATGAAGTTCTCCGACCTCAGCATGAGTGCACATGCGACTGTGTGCCCTCACATAATTAAAGAAAGGCTGGGAAGGTCAAACATTTCAAGCTGAGGAACAAAAAGCTTTGGGCACCTAAAGTTATTTCTAAAGGAAACTGCTTTTCCAGGCAGAAGACAGCAGGTGAGCTTGTCTAACCCATGAGGCCACATGAGGCCAAGACGGCTTTGAATGTAGCCCAATATAAAACGTGTGTGTCTGTGTGTGTAACTCAACTGGGCAGTTCTGGACTGTGAGCTTTATAAGCGATGATGATGTGTTTCAATGTCAAAACCTTGGCATGGCTGATTCCATAACCAAACTGAAGAAAGCTGCGCTGTGGAGTGGGACCACCAATTCACCAAGGTGAATTTTAGAGAGGAAGTAACCAGCAAACAGCCCTGCTTATTCCCAGTTCTGTAGAGGAAGGATATCCTTCAACTTGGGCTTTGCTGTTGACTGGCATCAGAAGTCTTTCTGTGGCTTTTGTGAGAGATTAAGTGGGAACTCTTACTACTTCCTCTCTATGGAAAAATGGCAGCCTGGCCAGATGTCCTGGTACCTGTGCTAACCTTCCTAATGGTGGTAAAACTCTTTACCGCCAGGAATGACAGATACATCAGGAGCCTTCATATTAGTTACTTCTCTGATCACTGTGACCAAATATTTGACAAAAAGCAACTTCAGGAGAAAGGTTTTATTCAGGCTCAAGGTTTAAGAGAATAATGTCCATAATGACAAGGAAGGCATAGCAGGGTTAATATCGTCAGACCTGGATACAGAGAACAGGGAGCGCCAAGATGTATATGGATCTCTTCTTTATCCCTTTCTGTTCAGTCTGAGACCCAAGCCCAAGGATAATTTCACCCACATTTAAGGTGGGTCTTCACTTAACAGTTTCAATCTCCCTTGACCTCTAAAAGACACATGCAAAGACATACACAAAGATACACGCAAAGGTAGATCTCATAGCTGATTCCAAAGCCAGTCAGGTTGACAATGGAGAACGGCTAACAGAGTCCTCTTTGGCTAGATGTGGTCATACTCCTCCTGTCCAGAAAGTGTCATGTGACCTTTGCAAAAGACTGTACATGTGCCTTTTAGTGACTCTTCTTTACCCAATTTCCATGAAGCACCTATGGCTCAGCCAGGAATGGAAGTAAAGTTTCTTTGATGTGATGGTAATTGGGGTGAGGGACACAGTCATCCATAGAAGAAACACAGGAGAGATAATCTGGCTTCTTGACCCATGAGAATCACAGCAGCCCTGGGCCACCAGCCGTCCCTTTACATGATCCATAAATGAACTTCCACCTTATCCAAGCTGTTTCCTTTGAGTTTCCTCTGGCAGCAGGATGCAAACCTAGCACAACAGATAAATGTAGGTAAGCTATCGGGGGATTAATTCCCCAAAGCCTATTGATTTCCCAGGGGATTCTATGGGCTCTTGTTCAGCTCTTGTTTATACACTTTGCTTTGAATAAAGAGCAATAAGTACATTCCTTCTAAAGTGGCCAACCATTGCTGGAAATGAAGTTGTAAAATAAGCCCTATTTTTAAATTGAGAGGGTCCTGTCCACATACATGATATATAATCACACTGCCTTGAGGTAACAGCTGGATAGGTGGAAAACGGTCTTCCCAGCCTGCCACATCTGGGCAAACTCCAAGAGCCAATCCCTCTTTCATTTTGTCAGCGGAGTAGAAAACGACTCATTGTCTCCAGCATGGGCTTAAGTGTCTCCTGATTTATTTGCTTACCTGCACTCAGTTAGAAAAGCTCCCTTGTTTGCTATTTATTTATAGATGTCACTTGGGTTGTGCCCGTTCTTTGCTGTATGTTGTCACTTCCCCTGAACAGAGAGGTGTGTTTACAAAGCTCTTCCCCATAATTAGTGTCACTCGGAGGAACAAGGGGCCTCTATGTCATACCCACCATAGCTCTCGCTGAGGACATTGCACTGGTGGGCCACTTGCCTCACCCATTTCTTCAGAAAGTAACCTAAAAAGTGTTATTGCAGTGGCCAGTCTCTTGGGGAAGCCATAGCAGGGCTACCACTGTGTGACAGCCAAGAGAACCGCCTCTATCACATTTCCATTAATTACATCTTTCTTTTCAATAGTGCTGTGGCATAACAACGAGGCAAGTTTGGGTTACCTTGGTCCTGTCAGGAGATGGCAGACCTCAAACGACCATTAGTCAGTGGTGGTTGGCGTGGACATCCCTTACATGTGCATGCCAGTGAGCATGTCCTAGTGCTGGGACTGGGAGAATTGGGAGTTAGATATTTTATTAAAATTCTAATGAACTAATTATTTCCATTTGAGAAAAAGAACACGCTTCACTACTGTTTAAATTTTCTCTAGGACACTATTCTATTTCCATGAATTGTTTGAAGAAATGCGTGCTAGAGGTAAAACCTTTCTTCAAACATGAGGTGTTATTAAAACTTCAAGACACCTTTGAAAAATAATTGTCCTGGTCCTCTCTATTGCTTTGGGTACTTCAGATGTAGTCCTAAGCTAAGTAAGGAGACTTTGTCCCTTCGTGTCGGAAGCAAGCAAATGAGCTGAGGACAAAGGAACTAGCCAAACTCTTTCTACAGTATCGGAGAAGATGCCAAATCGTGTCATCCCAAGGGGACAGAATAATCAGTGCTGTCTTCCTACCATCAATATGATAATGTGAACTATAGATATTCCCTTCTCTTACTGAGAATCCACGAAGTCTGTACAGTCAAGATAGATGGAAGCCTCTGGGATGAAGTCCTGTTGTCCTAAAGGTACCTTTTATATAACCGAAGACATCACCAAGTCAGGCTTAAACCATCAGGGCTTTTATTGTTAGTTTTTCTCATTGATACACTCTAGACTCTCCTGGGAAGAGGAAGAATTGTCTTCCTCAGATTGGCCTGTGGCCATATGTTTGAGACACTTTCCTGATCATTGATCAACGTGGGAGGGCCTAGACCACTGTGGGCAGAAAGCAATATAAGCGAGCCATGAAAGCAAATCAGAGGTCAGCATTCCTCCATGATTCCTGCTTGAATTTCTTCAACCATGAATTGTGACTTGGGAGCATAAGATGAAATAAAACAAAAAAAGTCAATACTTGCTTAAGAAATTATTCAGTATTACCAATGTCCTGATATTCTAATGTTCTGTGGAACTCATGCTGTTATCCGAGACCCAGGGTCCTTCCGCCCTTTGTCCCAACAGGCACTCATCCTTACGCATGTCCCTTCTGGGTCAAAAATGGTTCCAGTTGTCAGGTTCTGGCTTGGTATCCCAGTGCATCTCTCCTGTTTACAGGCTAACTCTTTCTCTAGAAGTCCACAGCCAACCTGTCACATGGTTATCTCAAACAAATGGCTGCGAGACAAGCATCTCAACTTTTCAATGTCTTAAGTAGGACATGGACAAAGGACAAATGAATTGGAAATAGACAATGAGCTAAGCCACAAAATCTACTACAGGGCATCCCTGCAAGGCAGTGGGGATGAAGGCATTAAGTCAAGAGGAGCCTTCTCCCTCTACTTACTCTGGAATGTAAGCACAACTTTCAGAGCACGGGAACCCATTCTCTGGCCTACAGAGATGTCTATGATTATATCCTGACCAAATCCTTCATCTGCTGAAAATCCTGAATGACCTCACACTAGTCTCACGATACAGTCTCAACCCCTTGCACTTATCTCTAGAACTTTCTTATCTACAATCCCCTTTGTGACTGACATTTGGATACTTTCAGTTTTTCAAATATACCCCATTTCCCCATGTTTGCACAGTATCTGCTTGCTGGAACACTAGCCCACATGTATGTAACACACTCATTCATCAGGCTAATTATCACTGATCTTGAGTTCTCACTGGAGATAATGGAACTCACTTTCTCTGGAAAGCTGTAGTAGCTGCTTCTCCTGTTGCTGTGACAAATCCCCAGACAAAAACCAACGTAAGGAGATTTGGCTCATGGTTTGAGGATACAGTCTTCTAGAAGAGAGGGTGTGGCACCAGCAGCTTAAAGCAGCTGGCCACATTTCGTCTACAGTCAGATAAGTGAATGCTAGTGCCCAGCCCCCTTTCTCCAGTACAAGATCTTAGCTCAGGGAAAGGTGCTTCTCACACAGAGGGACTCTTCCCACCTTGCTGAACCCCATGTAGACCACCGCTTGCAGGCTTCCCCAGGCATCTATGCCTTGGGTGATTCTCGATCTGTCAAGCTTATCATCAATATTCACCATCACAGACCCCTGCTCTGAGGCGAAGCTCTGTTTCCCTCCACTTAGCACCTTTTAGAATCCTGTCTTTACCTCTCCAGGATAACATCTAGTACAGGACTTTGGAAAAAATATGAGGCATTTTTATGGGAATAAGAGCGAAAATGAGAAAAATTGAAGACAACTTTAACTTATTTCGTGGCTTTGGCTCTGAGGCTTTGCTTGTGGGAAGCAAGGTGTTGGTCATAACCAGCCACTTAGCACAGGAGTTAAAGTCACAATACCTTGTTGAAAGCCTGACTTCACTGCTTCTCAGTGGAGAGGCTCCGGGTTACTGTTACTCTTCTCATTCCCAGTTTCCTTAGCTGCATGATGAGATCTTTTTGTTAGCTGCCCATACTGGATGAAGTTGGCTTCCTACTCAACATCTCAATGTCCATTTCCTGCCTACAGTGGGATGCCAGTGAAAAAGTCTTCCTACCATATGAAAAGGGGTTGCCATGAACAATCTGATCCCTTCTGCTTTCTCTGGGGGTTGTCATAAGGAGTGTCACTCTTGAGGTTGTGTAAGTTATCATGCCACCTTGAAAGGAGCCAACTCAAAACAAAAACAAAAACAAACAAACAAAAAAAACACCTCATACAGCATATCTGAACAAAAGGACAAAAATGAGCCGGGTCTTAAACAGTGTCAGATGATGAATACACAAGCTTGTTCCTGTCCAAGGTCTAGGTCTCATGCTTCCAGAGACAAGGCACATCAGCCATTCCTAGCTTACGGTTTCCAGTTGTAGCTATCCGAACTCTCTTATGTGATACACCCCTATGAGGACTGTGAGGAAGAAAGGAACAAAGCACGTGAGGTGGAGCCAGCTCAGAAGAAGCTCATCAGGACTAGCCATGGACTCTTCCAGGTCACTGGTGAGGCAGGCCTACACTGGCTCAGGCCAGGGCACATAGCTGTGGAGAATAAATTCCTGAAAGGAAGAGACCTTATC
Organism: Meriones unguiculatus; assembly: GCF_030254825.1. Taxonomy (NCBI): domain Eukaryota; kingdom Metazoa; phylum Chordata; class Mammalia; order Rodentia; family Muridae; genus Meriones; species Meriones unguiculatus. The sequence continues at coordinate 53,410,084 of NC_083351.1, forward strand.
TGAGTTAGAACTCCTTAATTTGTATCATCATCCAGCCCAATGCCAAAGACTCTGTGACGAATAATGAGAATAGTGTTGTTATTATCACGGCACAAACATAGTAATTCTACACTTATAGACAGTACCAGAATATTACTCCTCAAATTACACTTGCTTATTAAGAAAATAATTTTAAGCGAACTAAAATCAGACACCTTAAAAGTGACAACCAGAACGAGCTGCCCATGGTTGCCATGAGTGGTTGCGTTATCTAAACTGTTTGATTTATTTTCAGGATGTTAATTTACATTTGTTCCTTTCACTCATCACTATCCCTTTATTACCAAACTTTATGACTGTGAACTATACATTTCTCCCTAGCATATGGGCCACATAACTTTCTTGGATACCTAATTAACAAGGATTTTTTTTCCTAAACCGTAATTATAACAAAATATGGTACATTTAGCTTAATTTTCTATTTAATGCTTGAAGGTGCATAGGAAATGCAGTTCTGTGGCCCAGAGAAGGGGAAAGCTGCCATGTATACACTCGTTCTCAAGAGAAGGTCTGGGAAACAGATGTTCTGAGAAGCAAAGGCGAGGGGAGGCCCATGCAAACGTCTCTAAGAAATGATATCGATGATTAAAGGCCAGGATGTAGTTCATGTTCATTAATAGATGGAAGGAATAGAAGCGGGAACTCACGAAGTTATCAAAGAACATAAAAGACACGGCTCTTGGCATGGCAACCTGCTGTCCTCTGGTTCTGTGGCCAACTTTCTTTCTCCTTTGTGGAGCCCAGCAAGTGACAGGCAGCCCCCGTATGTGAGCAGGAACTATCTCCCGTTGGTAGAAAACAACATGGAAAACTTTGAAAACTCTAGTGTGCATAACTGTATGGATGCACTTGATTGTTTGCGTTGAATTGTTTCGTGAAGTTATGCAGAAGAGACTGCAAAACTCATGTGTTACACAGCAAAACCTCCAAAATGGTTTCTTCTCTCATGCATGGATTCAGTTCTTGTTCTCTGGCGTCCTAGCCATTGATCTCAGTTCTTCATTTGTGTGGTCAAGAACCGAACGCTACGTTTTTAGAGTTCATTAATTTAAGCAGAGATGTGAATAAGCCACCTTGGAATATATTTTCCTTCCAACATCACATTCATGTGTGTTATGGGAGTTGGGGTACAGCACTTGCTTAGCACGAGCAATGGCCCTGGGTTCAGCGCCTAGTGACACAGAACAAAGCTAAAGGTGTCTAATAGAAATTTTTGAGAACATTATGCGAATCATATTCATAAAGAGCTTGAAACCCATGGCAACTTCTGACACTCTTTACGCCACGGCTTTTATGAAGCCTAACTTAGACAGATTGGAGCTAAAACAGGTACTTCCTGTCAGGCATAGTGACACACCACCATAACTACAGCACTTGAGAGGGTCAAGCACGAGGCTCTTATTGGACCATTATGTTACATGAAATAAGGCAGTCCTAGATATGCGTTATCTGAATTTCAACATATATAAAATGTATGTTATGGAAGTAGAAAAGTGGCTGGAGAGGGAAGGAGGTCTAAAGGAAGCAGGTCTAAAGGGCAAGGGAAGGTAAACAGGACATATATGACATGAAAGCAGGTGTGTCCACTAGAGAGAAAGAAGAGACATTGGGAGGCACCGGGTAAGTAGATTATAACAAATATAATGCATACATATGAAATTGGCACAGTGAAACCCATCACTTTATGTATTATCTGAAAACATTGATTAAAACTTGGATTAAAAGAAAAAAAAAAGAGATTACAAAAGTATCATCTCACCTAGCTGGGAAATCCCTAGTTAAGGCTTGCCTCACATGAAGCGTCAGCAGGAATCTAGTCTCTGCCCATTTCTTGGCCTTCCTTCTGGAGTCTGCCTCTATCCTTAAGCTCCTTCACAGTGCCCTTTTCTTCTTGCTTCACCCCTGAAGCTCAGAGCTCTTGGGACCACAGGCAAATATCTGGTTTCCACTCTTATACTCTCACGCTGGGCAGTCTAGCTTCTTATGGCACGGAGAGAGAAATGTATGTTCAGAAACAAGCAAAAGTTTTCCTGCCATCTTGTGTGTTATCGAATTCATCGAAAGTGCTGAGATTACAGGCTGTGGTACCACACCCACTGCTCTCTCTCCCTCCCCCCCTCAAGTTTAACAGAGGTGAACAGTCTACCTTCCACACCATCTGATAAAACTGAAAGAGGAAAGACATCCCAAAGGAAATGTGAAGGACTATAAACGAAGAGGAAAGGCAGCAATGTGTGCTGAACAGGGGATAACAATGCTTCTTTGACTTGGGTTGTTTGTCCCCAACAGGTTTCTTCTTAGCTGTAAGATACAATGGAATGAGCACGTTGAAGGGTAGGAGACAATCAATTAATGAATCCTTTGTGACTAGACAGAGATGCGCATATGGGTATGTGTTCACAGAGAGCTCTGTCCACTCCCTGTGGTAGGCTTTCCTCTTTGGGCTCTGAGAAAGGAAAACTAGCACTCAGACTTGCACATGACCAGTAATAGTTTAACGTTTCTGTCTGTAGAGAAATATGTGTTCAGTGGTCTTTCTATTGGCCTCTGGCACACAGTCTGTGACTTAGAAGGTCTTAATTAGAACCAACAGCAAATAAGTCAAACTATTTACCTGTAAATAAAATAAGAATTGATATTTTCACAGTGGGCATCCTTGCCAGCCACTTTGTCCAGAGATGCCATACTGGAACAAAATCCACACTACTCTCTTATGTCTAATACACATTCAGTAGTAAAAAAGATGTAAACTGCATTAATCTGATCAAATAGATGAAGAAGAGACAAATACAGGGAACAAAGGAAAAAGGCAAAATGATCATGGTCCCATGCCTTAGTCATATACCACCTCCCCATGCTCCTCCATCAATAAAACTAAGGCCTCTGGTTAAGGCCAAGATCATCCAGCCTGGCATGCCTGTGGGCATACTTTCTCACTTAGCTCACAGGGTATAAGGACTCTGAGAAGAATATATATATATATATATATATATATATATATATATCATCAGTTTGAAGGTGAGGGGTTGCTGGTTCTTGGGGCAGGAGGCTACAAAGCCCATTGTATTTCAATTGTGGCTTATAATATATTGCTAATTTGACTTGCAAATTAGGAAAGCTAAGAATGAAAGTGTTCTCTATCTGTCTCAGTGTCTTTAGAAGACAAGTAAATTAAGAAGCAGGAGCTGGAAATAGGCAAAGGTGCATTTTTCTATGCCAACCTTCTAAGGTTATACACTGTCCAAGGACCCCACAGAGAACTCTCAAAACAACAAAATCACACAAACAATCAAACCATTCCTTGCTGTCAGGCTGTGGCTGCTGTGTCATGGTGGCATTCCCCCAGGGTGGTGAAGTGGAATCACAGAGCTGACGATGAACGGAGAGACTCAACGCCATACCAGCAGTGATCCTGCAGCTGGCAGCGTGTGTCTGCGGAACCACATGTCTTTCCCCAGCACCATTACTATCATTTAAAAAGCAAGAACAAGAGCCGAGCCAAAGTCAGGTTGGGTCGGCCATAAATAACTTCATGTTCAAGGCAATTTATGCAGCAGTCTAGTGAGCCAGTCAGGAGGCTGGCACACACGCCACCATGTGCATGGCCCAGTGGGGAGCGTTCTGCGCAAAGAATGTGGCTGTTGGCACGAGTTTGTTTTTTACCTGGACCGGCTTGAATCACTGTCTCCTTGCCAGGAAACCTAGCGGACCATTGGGAGTCCTTTAAGAGAAAAGTCATATATTTCAGGTGACTTGTGAATGGAAAGATGGATGCTGTCAGCAAGCAGTTTTGCTGCCAGATTGGGCATAAGACAAGCATAATGGGAATTTAGATTATACAGAAAGACCTTTTTCATGGACCTCATTTATTAATAGCTAACAATAAAGATAGCTTCCAGTATTGTGTGCCTATAATGGGCCGAGAAGGATGCTGGCTTGCATTTACAGCCTACAAATACAGGGGTCCCTCAGCATCCAAGGGAATTAGTTCCAGGGCCTCCTCGGATACATAAACCCTAAAGCGCACACATTCCTCATATAAAATGACATAGTATTTGCATATAACACATGACATCCTCCTGTGTACTTTGAATTTTTCTCTAGATTACTGATAATACCCAGTACAAGGCAAAAACTCTTAAATACTGCACTAAATTGTTTAAGGAATAAAAAAAAAAAGAAAACAAGTGTGTCCATATTCAATCCAGATGCAATTTTTAAAAACTATTTTTATTCATTGTTGATTTTGCAGATTCAAAATTAGCAGAAAAGAAAGGGATGATTTTAATTTCACTACTGCCATGCAAGAGCATGTGCATGTGTATGAGAGAGACACACAGAGAGAGAAATCACTTTATAAACAAGGAAGCTGGTGTTCAGAGGAAGCAGCTGACTTGCTTGAGTCTAGGACCGCACTGGCAATGAACTAGAGTAGTGGTTCTTAACCTTCCTGATGCTGTGACCCTTTAATATGGTTCCTCATTTGTGGTGACCCCCAACATAAAATGATTTTCATTACTACTTCAGCACTGTAATTTCGCTGCTGTTATGAATCATAATGTAAATATCTGATATGCGGCCCCAAAGGAGTTGAAACCCACAAGTTGAGAACCATGCCCTTCTGCCTAAGTCACATGACCTACGGCCATGCCTTGCTCCTGCCCGGTGAAATGAGAACCCTAACCCACACTGATCCTCTGACCAGACCAATATTAGAATAGATACTGTGGAGTTTCAGCTTGTAAGACAGATAGCCCTTTCCCAAACTGGGGCAGCATTTCCTTCCGCATTGGATGCTGTCTTCCCCAAACATCCCTGGCCAGAACCTCTCTGGTCAGAGCATTGGGTCCAGGATGAGCTTTCAAGCCAGGTGGGCAGTTCGGAACAGAACATTCCCTCACGGATCCCAGTCTTCCCCAGCTCGGGATGGAGGGCTCTGTTAACAAATGGTTTGAATTACAGGGAATTTGAATGTGTTCCCTTGTCTTGGACAGAGTTGATGCAATTATGAAATAACCCCATTTTTAAAAGTGTGTTGTCCATATGCCATTACAGCTGAGTCTTTTCATGAACAACAGACGTCTGGCCATTTCCTGCAGAGTCACACCCCACATGCAAGTGGACGTACATAATCAGGGATTCTGAAGTGCAGTAGAGGCTGTTGCATGGAAATGGCAAGCCTGAAACCTGGACCGGCCCCAAGGTGTGGATGGGACAGATGGGCATTATTCAGAAAAAATAAATAAAAGGAAACAAACAACAACAACAACAACAAAACCCAGCTGCTTAGTGATTGGATAAGAATTAGAAAAATCTCGCAATTTGCCAAGATGGACCAAATGTTGTGACATAGTGAACACCAACATGGAGACAAGCTCTTATAGGTATTCCTACTGCTGACTCACTCCATTTTTTAAAAGGGGAAACTTTTGGGGTGTTGAAATTTTCTATCCTCGGACTGAATATAAACCTGTCCCTTCATCTTGCTTTCTAATTGGGATTAAATCAAAGGCCCCTGAGCTGCGTAGAAGGAGGCCAGTCACGGCAAATCAGGAAAAACCATCTGCTCTGGTCTTGAAATGCAAAGTGGATGGAACAAGATGGCAAATATCCCAATATAAGAACATTAACGGAAGGGCCAAAATTGTACCTTATGGCTTGAGAACTACTTTTTTATTTTCAAATTTTAAAACTGCATGTCTGCACTTTTGAAGTTGATTTGGCTGTTTGACTGTTTTCATGGTGTTTGGAGGCTCCAAGGCCATGATGTATATATAAGCTTTGGCTAGAATACATGGAGAGAAACTAGCCACAGGTAGCCACAGAGGCCCTTAACTTTCTTCTGCCTGTCTTCCTCGGCTCTCATGGCTCTGCTCGCTGTGCCCCTTGCCTCTGAAGACCCAGCCATCTTCCCCCACTGTAGAATCCAGGGCAACCATACTTCTAAAATGGGAAATATGTGAATAGTCTTGGCCAGTGCCCACCTTTTTATCTGTCCTTCAAGGCTTATCCTGGGGACGTAATATGGTCATTTCCCCCATTTCTTATGGATTCCAAGTTCTAATCTCCAAGACCTATCACTCACGGTCACTGGGCACTAACAGCCCCGGGCTGTGCTTTGTACTAGTCCATTGTCCTGGGATATACTTCCTAGATCCTGTTTTCTCCAGCTGCTGGCAAATGGCCCTCAGCTGCTCACCATCCTGGAGAACTGCTTCTGTTAGAAAAAGGTGGTTGTCACAGAGTCCTTTGTGCATGTAGATGCAGCTGGCATCCAAGCCTGGCTAATACAGGCTGGAGGCCTCGAGTCCTCACCACCCTCCTTATCCCCAAAGTCAGCAAAGTTCTGAGCGCTTCCCTCATAGTTCCACATGGAGTCAGCTGAAACCTTTGTGGAGATAGCACCATCTTTGTGTCCCCGCCACCCCAAATTTCTACGTTGAAATCCTTATCCCTAAGGAGATGGATTTAGGGGCTGGCCTTTGGGAGCCCATCAGTCCTGAAACTCCCAGCTTCCAAAACTGTTAAGAAATACATGCTGTTTACAAGTTACTCAGTTTAAGGCCAAGGCCCTTTGCTACAGCAGCCCAAGCAGACTGAGAAAGCTCAGCGCCGCTGCTGTCTCTCCACTCCTCCTGATACTTCCTTCTGCAAGTGTCCTTCCCAAGAGCATTCTTTCCTGTGTGCGGCTTCCATCTCAAAAGCTGCGAACCTGGCTGGGCCACTCACCCAGCCCTCTAGTGCCCCCTTCTGGTTATGCCAGGTCTGCTCCGGATCTGAGTTCTGTTTATAGGGCTGGGCTGCTGCTTGGACCTACACGCTAAGATGACCTACACCTCCACCCGCCCACCCAGCCCCGCCCGCCCGCCCACCCAGCCCCGCCCACCCACCCACCCAGCCCCGCCCCACCTCTGCTGAAGACAAACCGCAGCCATGGTGCCAGCTCAGCATTGTTGGGCCAGGTCACCCGTGCACACGGCTCTGTCTGCCGGCCGAGGACCTAGAGGAGCCCCTGCTCTAGCTTCTCTTTATCAAGCACCAGCAGCTTTGTTCTCCTGCTGTGCTCCCATGGCCTGCCTGTGTGCTGCCTTTTGCCCTTGAACTGCGAGTCTCCTTCTTTCAGTAGGTTGAAGCTCTGCAAAGAGCAGGACCAACTCCCTCCCCGATCCTCACCTGCCTGGCTCTCCTGTGCCCTCACGGCCAAGTATGCCCAAGGTTGTGTCTGAATAACTCTGTCCTCAACCATCGACACCAGCTCAAAGTCTACTTCCTATACACAACTTCCCCCATACTGACTCTGTATTCTCAAAAAAGAGGAGGGGGGCAAGTGAGTCCGGTGAGCATAGCCTCAGTCCTTCATGACTTCTACAGCAGACCACAGGATAGACCATCAGTTGCAAAGGCTCAGTGCTACAGTGACATGTGGCTCTCCTGTGCTTAAATCATAGTTCTGGAGACAATTCTCTTTGGTACACTGTTTATATTCACGTCAGACGCTGTGCTAATTATGACAGGGGTATGAGACAAAAGAGGGTACAAACACTTTCCAGAATGGCCCACAAAGTCCCATGTTTGTGTGCGGGAGACAATCTATGCACAGGAAATACAGTATCTACCAAGCATCCTGAGTAACCCCAACAGTCAACATAGCAAGACGACTGAGCAGAAAACAAAATACCTGCAAACCGGACGTGGATGATTTGCTGTACAGTACAATATAGAGCGTAGTCCTGGAATCACTCACTGACTTAAAATTATGGGAGGACATATCATTTTCCTAACACTAACAGGGATAAATGTGAAATATTAAAAATCTCGAAAATTTAAGGAAAAATCAAAGGCATGAGGAAATATCTATGAGGGAGCTTTAGTGTCAAAGCAGAACAAAGCCATGCCCACCTCTGACAACAGTCACGTGTATAAAAGTCCCACACGAATCTTTAAAGAATACATGTAATCAGTGACAGGTCAGAATGCAAGTTAAGATCAGAGCTTTAACTAATGGCGGAGTTGAAATTAAAGCTGGTAGTCTGCTATTTATATATATAAAAACAGTGATGACTAATCTGCAAAGCTAACAAGGCTGTCAGCCATGTTAAAAAGAGTGCAGCGTTCAAGTCAAAATCTGTAACAGTCCGACTATCAGCAAGGCCAGATTTATGGTCCCACGTGTCAGAATGACTATTCCATTTTAAGAGGGACATTAGCATCCATCAATAGGAGATTGGTTAAATAAATTACAGTAATCCACACAATGGAAACCAGGCAGCTATTAAAATGATGATGTGTAGCTGCTTTTATTGACATGGAGAGATGTCTCTGACAAGTTAGTTAATGAGGAAAGCAAGTAGATTCCTGAGTGGGCTGTATAATCCTGTCCAGTTAATACAAAGCCATGGGTCTGTGTGTTTTAATGTTTCTAAAATGCTTATTTCAGGGCCAGCGATGGCTTAGTCAGTGAGGTGCTCCGTGGCCTGAATTCGCTACCTGGAATCAATAAGGTGAAAGAACGGGCTTTTGCAAGTTTTCCTCTGACTTCCACGTGCGTGGCAGAGCACTGCGCAAGCCTGCACATGCACACAGTAAACTCTACAAAGAAGAAAAGAAAGAAAGATGTACTAATTATTGCTAAGCTGGGACTGCTGGGCTCGGGAATGGGTTGGACAGCTTAGGAGGGTTTAGTGGGAGGAGTGCAGAGAAAGGAAAGAGGACCTTGTACATGATTGTCGGTGCTTGGGAGGCTCCTTGCTTCCCTCCAGCTAGCCAGGCAGGCAGCGAGCACAGCGTCATCCACCACACATGCCCCCCCACACGATGTGCTTTGAATGTAGACCTGAGCCTTTGGGGGTTAGGCATCTACATCAAAGCTTGGGGCAGGCCACGCTTTTTATTTTTCGGGGGCTCTGTGACTGTAGCTGTGGGCACTGCTTGGCATTCCGTGGCCTTCTTTGCTTGCAGCACACGGTTTCCAGTCTGTCTCCATCTCCAGGTGACCTTTGCCTGTGTCTCACCCAAATCTCCCTCTGCCGTCCCCTCATAAGGATGCTTGCTCAACAGATTGAGGTTATATTTGAACGATCCCAATGGCATCTCCTCAAGACCCGTAATTATGTCTGCAATGACTTAGTTCCACTGCAGGTCCTGGGTGTTCATGCCTTTCAGGAGGGCACCGTTCTACCTACTGTAAACAGCAGGAGTGACAATGAGGTAGACATTAAGTATAGCCTTCCTATGTGTGTGTAACTAGGGCAACATGAGAAGGGAGGCAGAGCAGCCTGTAGTAGACCCATATCAGAACCCAGCTAACCATGTTGGCAGTTTTCACCAGACACTGCATTAACAGTAGGGGTGTTACTCTGACCCCCTAAAAAAGAGACAACGGTTTATAAAATAATACTTGTTAGAAATAGAGTTACTCTTTCTCTCTCTCTCTCTCTCTCTCTCTCGCTTTGAGAAATATGATTTTCCTTTAGCCTAGTGTTAAAATATGAATTCATTTTGTAGTTAAACATTCATTGTTAATGAATTTATTTATGTATGTATTCTTCTCTCTTATATTATATCCCAACCACAGTTTCCTCCCTTCTGCTCTTCCCAGTCCCTGCTCCCCCAACCCCTGCCTCCCCTTTCCCTCAGGTCTACTCCTCCTCTGTTTCCCCTAAGAAATGGGCAGGCCTCCTAGGGATAGCAACCAAACACAGCAACAGCAAGTTACAGTAAGCTAGGCACATATTCTTGTATCAATAGAAGGAAAAAGGATCCTTAAAAGCAGGTGAAAGAATCAGAGACAGCCCCCACTCCAACTGTCAGGAATCCCACAAGGAACCAAGTTACCTGCGTCGTAACCTGTACACAGAGGACCAGGCAGGCTCCCTGAGCCTGTCAGCCCAGTCTCCCTGAGCACCTATGAGCCCAGGTTAGTTGGTTCTGTGGGCTTCCCTGTGGTGTCCTTGACCCCGCTGGCTTCTACAATCCTTCCTCCTCCTCTTGCCCGGGATTTCCTGAGCTCTGCCCATTGTTTAGCTGTGGGTCTCTGCATCTGCTCCCATCAATTGCTGGCTGTGTAGCCTCTCTGATGACGACCCTGCTAGGCTCCAGCCTACAAGCTCAACAGAATACATGTAGCCCCAGCTGGCCTGGGAGTCACAGTGTAGTCCCCCATAGCCTCTTGAGTACTGGGATTACAAATATGAGCAGTCAGCCTGGCGTTAAATGATGCTTTTTATGTAAAAAGTATACACACACACACACACACACACACACACACACACACAGAGGCAGGCACATATGCACGCAGACATGCACACGGGAACACACACACGTGTAGACAAAGCACAGGTGTGTGCACCACGCAGACAGATATACATACAGCGCGCCTGTGATATTATGGTTTCATGGAATACAGGGGTCATTAAGGGGAGAGAAGCAATAAAGCTCACTCAACATACAATAAGAAACAAGGGTGAAAAACCATAAAGTAACCCAACCCCCCCAACAACAACAAGGACCACATCTAGCCAGCACAGGAGAGGCAAAGTACTCAGCAAGTGCCAGTTCAGTAATTAAGCAAATGGGTGAGATTTGAAAGAGGCAGACTGGGCCCTTTGCCAAGTGAGCGCTCGGTCAGCGCGAGAGGTAGTGGGGAGCCCGTCTTCAAGCTTTCAGGCAGAAGCAGCCAGGAGAGGTTTCACCAGAAATGTTGTCGGGACTTGGGCGGAAATACTTGTTCTGTTCTATCAGCACATGGCACACAGATGTCACTGCACCATGAACACTCGTGGATATTGCTCTAGCTGCTTTGGTTTTTAGACAAATCAATGCAGTCATGAGTAGGTCTCAGTGTCTCTCAGCGGTCACCTATAAACCACAGCCGTCATTCTAGAATCTCTACTACCATGGTTTGGAAAGTAGCTCAGTCAGCAAAGTGCTAATCGTGCCAGCACTCTTGTTTTAAAAACGAAACAGGCCAGGCTTGTGGTGCATGCTTGCAATCCCAGAGCTAGGGAGGCAGGGACAGCTGGAGGCCTGTAGCTCTGTGGCTGGCCAGCTCAGCCTGCTCAGCAAGCTCTAAAGGCGAGAGACCTTAACTCAAGTGCTAGGGGTGGGGGAGATACAGCTGAACAACAATACCCGAGGCTGGCCTCTGGACACACACACACACACACACACACACACACACACACAGAGAGAGAGAGAGAGAGAGAGAGAGAGAGAGAGAGAGAGAGAGAGAAGTTTCTATCAAAAAGCTGCTGTTAGCCAGGTGGATATAACACACGCCTTTAATCACAGCATTCAGGAGGGTAGAGGCAGGTGGATCTCTGCAAGTTCAAGGCCAGCCTGATCTACAGAATGAGTTCTAAGACAGCCCAGGCTACACAGAGAAACCCTGTCTCAAAAACAAAAACAGAAACAAAGAACAAAAAACAAACAAACAAAAAAAAGCCATACTTTTCCTTCTGTCATTAGCCATATTTCTAGTATTGTCCAGTTAAAAAGCTTGATGGGGTTTAACAGCATTAGAGATCAACGGACCCACTGGAAAGACCAATTAAACATGCAAAACAAGCAAAAAGTAAGCTCTGTGTTTACAAAGGAGATAGTTTAAACTTTCCCTCAATTACATAGAAATTGGATAAAATGGCAAGATAATCGATCAAAGGGTCTATAAATCTAAGCCACTTAAAGCAGCTGGTGTTTCATCAACAGTGTGTGATGCCAAGGAGGCCTTCAAAACAGGAAATATCAGACTCCAGCAAGAGGCTGGCTGTGATAAGTATGCTTTTGGATGTAACACAATGCTTTACAGATGTCCTCAGAGACCTGTAGGCAAGTGAGGGCATCGTGGGCCACACTTACTCTTCAGTGGCCCTAACTTCACAGGTACCATGGGGAGGCTCCATGGCACTGCTCAGCTGCTGCCCTGTCAGGGGAAGTGGCAGGAACTGTGTTTTCACGGTATTGTGCCCTGAAGACACAGGAGCTCCTCAGAGCCATCAATTGCAGCAATCTTAAGCATCTGCTTACACAGAACAAATTTGGTTTGACTAGAGCCACACAGGAAGCACTGGCCGGACAAATTGTGAACCCTACTTCTGAAGGTACGAAAGAATTTATGCCCCTCTTTCCTGTTAACGCCATTCGGTGAAGGGTAGAAATGGCCACATTATCGGGGGTGGTGGGATGGAATAAAATTCTATCATTGGCAAAGTGGCCACCTTTCATGGCTCAGACTGGATATGAAACATCTTACTCTAGGGAGCCTTTTCCAGAGAGAGAGAAAGAGAGAGAGAGGAGAGCGGTTAAACAAGAGGACAAGTTGGCAACAAGTCAAACTTGCTGCGGTTCTGATTTTTATGAATGTTTAACTTTGAATCTGGCTCTGTTTTCTCAGTGCAGGAGCCTTGGGCAGAGAGCCAGCCCCAGAGGAGCAGCCTTAATTCAAAGACTTTGCTCAGCAGTGCCACTCCGCAGCAGCTGGAAGGCCGGCGTGACGGTAAGCTCTGGAAACTTGTAGAAATACAATTACCAGCAGCTCCCCTGCGGTGTGACCCAGCACCAACACAATTATAACCTGGTCTACAGTGAGGAAGAGCCAATAATTCAGGGACAGGTGGCCTCGGCTAATAGACTGGAAAACTGTCATTGTTCCATGAGACAAGGACCATGGTTCCTTTTAGAGAGAAACTGCCCAGTATACTGATTCAAATTAATCAGAGGGCTACAGGAATCACTGTTCTACCTCTCAGTGATGACTGCCGCAGTTAGATCACTACTGTTCACAGATGCCTGTTACTCACCGTTGCTCAAGAACATGGAGGACACATCTCTCAGAAGGAGTACAAGTCACGGGTAACTTTTGTCTGGCTTTGCCATAAAAGTACTTTCGTATAGCTACCCTGAAGTACTACCTACTCCACAAAGATCTATATTGAAATCAGTCCCCCAATATCCTGAAAGGTGTTTTTTGGTTTTGTTTTGATTCGTTGTTTGTTTGTTCTAAGGATGGCAATACCACAGCATATCATACCAGGAGCTTGTGAGAATTCCAAATGCCTAAGTCTCTTCTTAAACACACCAGCCCCAGCCCCTGAGGCAGTGTGCGTTCTGGACACTTCCCACCTATGTGCTTAAGGTGGGTAACATTTGAGAACATCGTCCCCAAAGCAAAGGGCCTCCAGACAGCACGAGCTTGCCAGTAGACTCTGCTTCGGCTTAGAAGGGTCTGCCCAGGTAGTAAGTACTCAACAATCATCACGGTGCTGTTATTCTGACTAGCATGAACACTCGAGAGACTTTTGACAGTTGAGGAAACTTAATGGAAAAAACTTGACCACACCTTCAAAATACACAGTGTTTATCCGTGGACTCACACGGATCTTTTGGAAGCTGTTTTCTTTCTTGCCAAGGATACCTGAAACTCTTTGAGTTGTGAGGCCTGCCCCTCAACCAAAAATGACAATGAAATGTAATCAGATCCCTCTTGTGTTTGGGAATGCCTCGATTGTTCTGTGGCTCTCAGTCCTTTCCTGTGGGCAATCACAGGCAGGATATATAATGAAAACAATTGTAAATTGTTTTTGGATTTTGTAAATTGTAAATCCAAATTGTAAATTGGATTTTACGAAAAAGAAAGGCTAAAACAGGGGAGTCCTTAGGCTGAGATGCAGTAGTTATGGAAGGCCAGCATCTACATGAGTGTCTCGCTCCTTTGTACTGCCTGGGGCTCGATGGATGTAGCAGACAGCTGCTGAGCAGTTTTCAGGAAATCCTAAAAGCAAATAAAGGCCAGGCTCACATGTATGAGGGGTGCCACAGCTATCTAAACAGTATGCCTCCAAACAGAAACACTTATTTTGATATTTTGATCTTCTGGCTAATAAGTTTGATGACTTATGAGAACAGATGCTAAATTTAATATGGTGTCTAAACAAAACCAGATTTTCTCTTTAAAAGGAAATGGAACATAAACCAATTAATGTTCAAATTGGTTCTCAAAGAACCCTCTTATTGGGCCCAAGTAGGACTCACAAACAATTTTCATGATTCTGCTTGCATTTTCCCTCTCAGGAGGAGGTGTAAAAATTATCTCACTGAAATTTTGAGAACCCCTGTTTACAGATGTTAGAAGTTGGAAGAATACTTGTGCCGAGCCTGTTCAGCAGGATGTGTGGTCACAGTGAATAGAAAAAATAAAAGAAGAAATGAAAAGCTCTCAGGGGATCCAATTGCAAGGACAACAGAAATGTCAGATTGCGAGAGATGTGGGAAGGCTGGAGGCAAATGAGAGATGCCGTTGATAGGCGTCATCTCGACACAGGCTACAGTGATGCATAAATTATGTGCTAGCAAACTTTTCCTAATGCCAGTACTCACTTGTTACCAAACACCTACTGTGTACAGGGAGTGCTGCTGGCTTGCAGGTAAACCCTGGATCTATGGAATTCAGCCCCCCCCCCTTCCCTTCAAAGCAAACCATTGTGTTTTACTGCAGGGTATGAATCAGGCCATCAAGTTGTTCTGAAGTACGTGACAAAATGCAAATTCTTGAGTTTGAAATATTTCTTAGAACCAAAATTTATAACTCCTGAGTAAGGCTAATGCATAGCACACTTGGAAGAAATGAGTATGGCTTGCTCGGTTATGTCCACTCTGCATTTCAGAATCAAAACCAGATAAAAATTGGCTGGATACAGTGCCCGTGTGTTTACCTGCTTCTATCTACCTGGGACTTTCTTTAATTGCGTGGTGACGTAAAGGATGCTAAAATGGCACTGCAAGTGGAGGAATAAAGAGGAGTCAGCTGTGGCTAAGATGTTTCTAGTGTGCAAGGGAAGAAGCATGAGAGTGGGGATGGAGAGAGACGTTTACAGAGTCTCTCTATGAGAGTCTACGACCTGAAGAGAACTGGATTTTATATTTCATACCATCAGAAGCCTTGGGAATAGTTTGGCTAATGTTTTTAATAGCTCTCTGGCTACTGTGTAGAGAAAGGATTATAAGAGAACAACAGAAGCAAATAAATTAGTCTGGAAAGTCACTGTAGTTAAGACAAGAGATGAGTGTGACAAGATGGTATTAGAGGTGGAAGAAGTGGGCATTTTAGGGAGTCGCTCAGACAAAGTGTTGACAAGTTTCGCTGATTTGTCATGAAAGAGTAAACAAAGGGGAAAAGCAGGCTAGGTCTCATCTTTTACTGCAGAAATTAGTGACTGGCAGAGCTGGTTACTGTGGTGGGGTGACTGGGAGGAAAAGAGGTGTGGGAAAGCATCAAGCAGCCTTTGCTTTTGGCAAACTTCAGTTTCCCATCAAACATCTGTGTGGAGATAAAGAAAGACAACCAGATATAAAGAATTGGAAATAGCAAAAGAAGGTCACAGAGCTAGAGATCTGGATTTGGAAGGCTTGGATGGGTAGGTCATACTGAAGACCTTAAGGTTTATGAGGACATCTAAGTAAAAATTAGGTAGGTAGGTAGATAGATAGATAGATAGATAGATAGATAGATAGATAGATAGATAGATAGATTACTTGGGATTAAAGATGAATTAGGAATGTTTTCCAGAAACCTCATATATTTACTCTTTTTTTTTTTTTTCTTTTAGAAAGAAGGAGCTAGCAGAGGGCCAGAGAAGAGACAGCCCATGGGGCCAGAAGAAAGTCAAGAGTACAGGACTGCATTGAGGTAGTAGTTGCTTTTCTGTTGCTGACATAAAACACCATGACCAAGGCAACTTAGAGAAGGAAGAACTTACTTTGGCTTATTGCTCCCAAAGGTAAGAGTCCATCGAGGTGGGGAAGTAGAACAGCACATAGCAGACATGACGGCAGGGGCAGGAAGCTGAGGGCTCACTTCTTCAGTGACAAGCGAGGGCCAGAAAGCGTGACCAGGTTTTTAATCTCCAAGCACACCGTGGGTGGCACAGTTCCTCCAGCAAGGCTGTCAACAGTGCCACCAACTGGGGACCACGTATTCAGACACCTGAGAAGAATGGAAGACATTATTAATCTAAACCAGTAGAGGTTTAAAAAAAAAAAAAACAGATAAACCAGTATAGGTACCGTGGAAGTCCAGTGTGGGGTTTCGTTTTCAAGTCATGTCAAAATGAGAATGTGTCATCAGAAAAAAATCAGACCATTGTATTTGCTAGCATGGAGGGGATGGTAACTTTGATCTGAAAAGCCCCAGGAGTAGTGAGGCAGAAACCCATGTGAGATGAGGTTGGAAGAGAATGTAAGGGAAGCTCCTCATGAAGGGGCACAGGAGAACTTTTTAAGAAGTTCTGCTCTGTAGAGGATAAAAGGAATAGGCCAGAACTGGACTGAAGGGAGCCAAGCACAATCTTGTGTTTTGATTCTTCGACAGGAGATAGCAGAATCATATTTCGTGTTCTAGTTATGTACCCATTCCCTTCACATTCGGGACACTGAAGACATAGAAAAGAAATATGTATCATAGTTCATGACCTGAAAGTTGAAAGCGCAGAGTACAAATAACTCTTTGGTAAAACAAAGTAGGGACATTTTATGATATAAGGAAAATAAAACCAATTGAGTGGATTAATCGGTGAAAAATATTAGAATTACTACCAGTTGCACCTGGTTCTCCACTGGAGAGTAAAACAGGGTCACGAGATGATAGGGATATGTGAGGAGGAGAAGGGAAAGTTAGAAATTCAGAGGAGTGACCAAGTGAACAGCATTTCACGTGCAGCATCTGCTTCATACCTAAAGGGCTTCAAGAGGCAACAATGAGCACAGTGGCGGGTTTTCTTCCAGCCATTTAAAGACAGCTCTGAGTTTAACCGGAATGGAGGCTCTGCCAGCCAAGGTCACTGGGGAAGAAAGGTATTAAAGAATTGAGGCTGTTGACATCCATGGGTCCATGAAGATGGGGCCTGGCATTTAAGAAGGATGGTAGGAATAAGGAAAGAAGCCAGACACACACAGAGGGAGAAAGAAAAAGAGAAAGAAGGAAGGAAATTGCACATGCAGCCAACCCTGCCCGTTCGGTGTGTGTCAATGCTAGAGAGGAGAACGGTGAATGAAAAGGGAAAGAAGATGAATTCCAGAAGTGATAGAGACCCTTAGGGAACAAATGGGACCCTCCACATTGCCTGGCAACATTCCCATTGTTTTTCCAGGCTTCAGTCTGTTTAATCTTCGTCCCATTTTTTCAGATGACTGACCTTACCATCATACAAAGGGCGGAGTGAGGGCCACAGGGGTAAACAACCTGCCCAGGTGACACGTGGAGATACTGGGGTCTGTTTCTCTGGGAAGTCCATGTCGTCACCATTTTTTCATCTCTTTATTGTATACCCACTGGATGGACTGGTAGTTGGGTCTTGGTTTTCATGTAGACTGTTTAGAATATAAATTTTTGTTGCTTATATTTGCCTTTTCACTCATAAAACTTTTTTTTATTATTCAAGAATTGTGTCTGCTTCAGTGACCCACAGCTAATAGAAATGCTGAACAAACCTGACTGTGCGGGGTAGTAAGCATTCTGATATTTAAAACGTCTCTGCTTCAAGAGACAACAAGCATAAGCAAGTATAATCTATTCACCATCTACCCTTAGCTTGGCTGAGGACGTGGGCCTGCGCGTGGACTGAAACCTGCCTGTAGAATAGTCTTCATATTCTTATAATATAAAAGGAGGTCTGCACTGTAGGCAGGCCATGGGGTGCAGACAGGATTATAACTCAGGGAGAGTTAGATTCCTATACCGCTTGTGTTGTTTCATAATTTTCTTTCCACACTGTTGGCTTTCATCCCCGTGGTCACCAGCTTCCCTGGATGAGAACCCCTGGCAGGGCTCCTTAGAGTTCTAGCTATAAAATTTCCACTTCTACAAGAAAAATATTTTTCATCCTCCATTTATACCTTTTATAGACTGTGCTGAGTACATGGCCTTCATTTTGTGTCAAAATTAAAATAAGGCTGAGGAGATAGCTCCATGGATAAAGTGTTTGCCAAGCATGCAAGTATAAGGACCAGAATTCAAAGCCCTAATGCCCAGGTAACACCACACTGGGGAAATAGACAAGGAATCCCTGGAAAAAGCTAGCTAGAGAGCTAAACTAACTGAATCGGCGAGCTCTGGGCTCATGAGTGATTAAGTAAGATATCCAACGTCGACCTCTGGCCTCCACACGTATCCATACAAACATGCACCAACATACATGCAAACATATATACACACACATACAGTATACACACACATACATTTGCTCCCAAAATTACTTAAAAAGAAAAAAAAAATGTAATTTTCAGTAAAAACTTTAAAGGATTTTCCTCGTGAAAATAAAAATTTACTCAGTGTAGCTTCCTTTCCAGCTCATATATCCAGAGACTTTCAGAAATTAATCCTACCCCAAACACAGGGGTTAACATTTGAAAGATTTGAAAGAGCTGACTATGGCGATGAAGAAGCAGACACTGAGAATGGATGCTCCCACTTTCATGGTGCTGACTATGCACTTATAGGGGAAATTTGGGGAATTCTTGAGGAGACTGGGGTGGGCTGTGAGGATGAAAGGAAGAAAGAGCTCAAACTCATCCCCTTTCATGAGTTCCAAGGGGCCACAGGAGGGGCCACATATAATCAGAATGAGAAATGGCATCTTATTATTAACACTTGAAAGTCTAACCTTTTCTTTCAGTCATAGAATGAGCAAGGGACTGTTGCCCTGAGTCTGGGAATCCCAAGAGCACCTTCCTCTGCTGTCTTTCCCCTTAAGCTGCCTTGCAACATCACCGGTATGAAAAGCTGAGCATAGTCTGATGTGAATATATATGTTTGCATGGTTTTTTAAAAAGCAACAAGACACATGGGCATTAATGAACAAAGCAAGCCTGTTTTGTTCTTTAGCTCTGCTGCCCTTCGGCCCATGCCCATTGTCTTTCTCTTTTGCCGCATAGTATGACAGACCTAAGGGGGTGCCACTTTCTTCCATAGTTTCTGCCCTTCTTAAGCTGGAGACTAGGGCTTGAAGACTGTTCTAGGCCCTCACCAGAAAGAAACTAGAAGAGAGAATTGGAATGCTCTCACATGCTTCTTCAGCAACTGAATTATCATATTAAACATGCAGATGTGCTGGCTTCCTTCACTTACATTGATGAAATGTCACAGATAAGAATGTTAGGAAAGAATTGAAATCTGTTGAGTGGAGAATGTTTGGGAGAACACGTCTGGTACTTTTCACTTTTCTTCCCCACATAATGGTTTCAAGGTGTTACCAGTCTGAAAAAAAAAATGCAAGCGAATGGATTTTGGTGAACCTTGAAATGTCTCCCTCTTCAATAAAGCTGCTTCAAATTTAGGATAGTGCCTTGTGCAGAGGCACAATATTAAAACTCTGAGAAGACTGTCATCAGGGTCTTAAACCAAGGACTGGCTGTCTGTCAGGCTCTTCCAGAACATGGCTCCTCACTGTGGCCATTGAGGCTAGTTCATACTGGTACTTGGAACAAGGGACATGCTCAGAGTCAGTGAGGTTGAAAACATGAGTGTGTAACCATATATTTTCTTTAAAATAAATATAGCCACACTTTCAGTTTAACCTAGATTCCTTAAGGGTTTCAATGAGACTTAGAGCTTCATGGGATCTTAGAAATAGCACCTATTCAGTTTTTGAAATACGCTTTTCTCTGGCATGGATGTCTCTAGAACATCTGCATCTTGTTTGCTGAGGCATCATTATTGCTGCTTGTTCTTGGACCAATACATTGCACATTGGTTACATCAAAAGTACAATATTCATGTATCGAGTTGAAAGTCTCTCTGTGGTAATCTAACCTGAGAAAGGGCTTCATCTCAGAGAATTACAGGCTTTGGTAGGATAGAGGTTTAGAATCATTCCAAATTAAAAAAAAATCCTAGGAATAAATACTAAGAATGCCCAGTGGGTTTTAAAACAAGATAACTTCATAAATTTGGGAAATAATTCACTAGAAATATATGGATTTATTGGAATCTTTGAAATACTCTTATGATATTACTGGAAAGTTCCAGAAATGAATTTGAAACTTTTTTAAAAATGACCTAAAGAACCTTAAGTAGATTCTATGTCCATTCTTCCTCTGCTAATGGTTGACTTTGCCTTGTCATGGGAGACTAATGCTTGCAATATTGAGTAGCCATCAACTGTGTGTGTCCAGTTAGATGCAGAAATCCTGTGTGAAGCTCAAGAAATAGAGACCCAGGCCCTCTCCTTCCGCTGGAGCTGAAGTGAGCCTAGCGCTGTGCCTACAGCACAAGAATACAAAACCTCCTGTATGTTAGGACCGACAAAAATGTCTAACGGTGCTTACTAAGGCGCCATGTGCTAAGTAACTTGTATGTATTGTTTAATTCTTCTAATGCCACAAAAAGGAGGACTATAAGTCAAGAATCCAAAAAAAAAAAAAAAACACTCAGAGCATGAGCTAAGCTGTGGGTTCGATCCCAACACCAAAAAAGGGTAAAAGAAAAAAAAAAACCCAGACGAATAAAGGAATAATCGAGCTGGCTGTAAACCACAGTGTTGTGAGTTTTGAGCTAACCTTCGCATGTTCTCTTTGAATAATTGTTCATTTTCCACTTCTGCTCCTGGAATTTTCTATTCATGTAGGTCAGGTGGCATACCAGCTCTGCTCGCTGCCTTAGAAATGCTGAGAAGTCTAGATATTAACATGGTGTCTCTTCCTTCTTGCTCAGCTATGCTTTGGTGCTTGAAGTTTTGTGTTTTGAAATGTGAAGTCTATGGGATGCCCCAGGTAGAATAATGCGAAACAAAAACAAAAGAAAACATGAACAGCTGCGTGTTCCTTGGTAGGTGGGAACTGGAAAGCCTCTCTCTTTCAAAGGTGACCATGTTTTGTGACAACTCTGGGTTGAGGCAATAGGGACTTCTCCACACGACATGACTATGGGTCATCTGAATGGCGTGACAACGTTTCTCAATCTTTTCTGCATAAGATGCCAGTTTACACTGTCATAGAGAGAAACTGCAACACAGACCCAGGCAGAGAAATTTTGTTGGAAGGAGATAGTGTAGACCTTCCCAAATGCCAGGTCCTTTGTGTATTCCTACTAAGCATCACTGTAGAGTTCAAGTCCCTCAGAATGCTGGCCAGAGACAGAGCTCTTAAATGGGATTTCAGTCTGAGGAGCTGGCATTTCATGAGCGATAGAGTCATGCTTAACCATTAACCCAGTTGGGTACCCATTCTTCCAACAACATTGCAAAATGAGGCGTAGGCTGGCCCAGTTTAAATGCTTATTTGTGTGTGTATGTGTGTGTGTGTGTGTGTGTGTGTGTGTGTGTGTGTAGACTGGTATGTGCAAGCATGTGCTTAAGCAGAGAAGGACATCAGGTGTCCTGCTCTATCATGTTCTGTTTTTTTCTTTTGAGACAAGGTCAAGGGAACCTGGACCTACACTGGCAGCCAGAAAGCCTCAGGAAGCTCCCTGTCATCATAGTGCTAGACTTCCAGGAAGGCATGTGGTTAATGCCAAATGTTTTACATAGCTGCTGGGATCTGAACTCCGGTCTTCATACTTCCAAAGGAAGCACTTGGTTCTGCTGACCTCCAGCCCCTAGACAGACCAAGCTATTGAAGCTGGGAGAGACTCTTGACATCCCAGTCACCTTCTACATTAAGGCCTGTCTACACTGAGTCAGCAAGTGACTTTTGCAAATGTTCTTAAGTGTAACCACGGTATCAGCTGTGGTACCAGCTGCAAAATCACCTGCTTTGAACCAGGAAGTGAGCGCCAGTTACACAGGAAGAGAGATGAAAGGTTCTGTATTCATTGAGCACACTTCTGAAGCCATGTGCTGGGGACTTTCCATGCCTCACCCCTCAGCTACAACAAAGAGGATGGCAAGAATGATCAGAGATGCCCTGTAGCCGGCAGGCACTGCCAAGGGCTAGGAGGGCGCCTCTGCAGCTTTCATTGACTCCTACCCCACAAAAGATATTTAGTTGCCAAGCTCTGAAGATCCTAATATATCCTGTCCTCTTTACCCTGCTTTCCTCCCCCTTCCCTTCCTCTCCCTTTTTCTTTCCTCCCAGCTCCATATTTAAAGAATAAACTAATGACTTAATCATTACTGGTGCATGCTTCTCTCTGGCCCAGCAGTCTCCGGGACAACCCATTCTGCCCAGCTTTTCCCAGGCATGGGCAGGTATCTCTCTGGTTCCAAGGGCTCAGGCAGATGTCTGAAACTCACCCATTGACAGATTTATGCATGTCAACTCTACAACACCCTCCGCCCCCAGCACAAACCATATCCTACTTGTGGGTGAGAGCCCTGGAGGCCAAGTTCACCAAGTCCTCTCAAGCACATGCAAAGCTAAGATGCCAACTCATGACGGCATTCTGCCCATGCCCCTTTCCCCTCCCCCTCCAAGCCCTGAGCTCCTCAGCCCTGCATGTCTTTCTGGCTTGTTTTCTACCCAAGATCTGGAACAACTTGGGATTCCAGGCTTTTGAAACAAGATTAAAAGGTCTCTTTTACAGCATTTGCTGAAAAACTCCTCAGAGGAAACGTGGTTGGCAGGTAGAAAAACCAGGACCTGTCTCCTTGAAAATCACAGCTGTGTTATCTTTTTCTTCCACTGATTGCTTCCAGATTATCACTGGGGCAGCCGGCCAAGGAGCCAGGCCTCTGTGTCCTGAGCCGGCTCTGTCGAAAGAGCTAGTTTTCCTACAAAGGGAAACACATTTGGAGATGCATAGCTCACCATATGCAGAGCTGGGAAGAAAAGCTTACAAATGAATGTGGCCTCACTGCCCAGGCAAGTCAGCACAGGAAGGTGAATCCAGAGCTGGTGTGGCAGGAAGTTTATCAAAGCATTGGGAAAGGGTCGAAGGAGAAAGACCCTTTTCTGAAAGGAAAGAGGGTCAAAAGTGCAGGGTTTGGGGGTGAAAGCGCAAGGAAAGCACAAGGGGAAGCAGACAGTTATAAATCTGCTGTGAAGAAGGGAGTTCTGCATTCAGTGTCTTCCGTGGACCCCTGGAGCACAAGTCCTCTGCCGAGCCTAGCGGACAGCACCTGCCCAGTGCTCAGGCCTGACCAATGGGAACTCCGCTTCCCAGAGCTGGTAGCAGGCACCGTTGTGGCTTCTCAGAAAGAGCACTCAGATTTGGCTGCTCAGACCTACTTAGGAAAGGAAATTTATGGGCAAAAATCTGTGTGTACTTCTTGTTTGCGGTGAAAACGAGAATAAACTGCTCCCACGGAAGTCATTGTTTGAGCAAGGAGCATCCAGAAGTTGGTGTATACACTGAGCCATATATTCAACCCGTATTCTGAAGGCTGGGACCACACCAAGCACCAGGGTCAAATGTCTCTGAGGACTTAGAGGGTGCATAGCTCAACAGCTCCACGGTGCCCTGCGCCATATCCATGCCCCACAGGGCGCTGAAGGTCTCCTGGGGGTAGGAGTAGGGTCCTTTCACTGAACTAAGGTTAGAAAATGCCCTGCTTGATGAAGTGAAACAGGTTTCCTGAAAGTTGGGCAGTTCACAGCTCTTAATGTGCCCCTGTCGGTATCACCTGCCAAATTTGTTCATGGTAGATGCCCACTTCGCAGAGCCCTCCCTAAGAGCTGATGGAACATCGGTAGTTCAGAGTACATAGCTTACTATATGACCAGCCAATGCGGCTCTGGTACCATGAGTTTTCAGAAAGTGCCTAGTTTTCCTTTTCTTTGGGGTAAAGATTCTATCCCGCAATGACGGATGCTGTTCACTGACCCTCACCCCATAACCCAAACTGCATGCGCGCTTTTGTGCGTTTATGACATG
The DNA here is from genome assembly GCF_030254825.1 of Meriones unguiculatus. Lineage (NCBI taxonomy): Eukaryota > Metazoa > Chordata > Mammalia > Rodentia > Muridae > Meriones > Meriones unguiculatus. Next base: position 53,433,923 of record NC_083351.1, read on the forward strand.
TTTCCACCTGTGTGTCTGCATGCAGTAGGCACATAAGAGCCATGGCATGCATATGAAGGTCAGAGGACAACCTCAAGTGTCCATCCCTGTTTTCTATCTTTTTTTTTTCCAAAACAGGTTCTCTTGTCTGCCACTGCACCCCAGGCTAACTGGATCACAAACCTCTAGCATTCCCCCGTCTCCACCTCCCATCTCACCTCCCGTCTCACCTCTCATCTCGCAGACATAAGCTACTGTGTCTGGCTTTGCATCTAACCGGGGGCTTCACACTTGAACAATAAGCTCCTTGCCCACCGAGCCATTTCCCCCGAAACACACACACCATGCTCCCTAACGGGGACAGGCGTCAGTCAGCAGGCTTGCTGAGCGTGTTATATCTAATATACTATGATATTTCACAGTGGTCTATGCGGCAGGTCCTGCTCTCCCATTTCAGACCAGACAATGAAAGTGAAGCTTAAAATATTAAGGTCACAAAGCAGTGGTATTTTAAAGCAACACTACAATCAATAACACCAACAAAAATCAAGTATCTTAACTTAGAATGGATGGTAGTGACGGGTGACAGAGACAGTACCATCTCCAGAGAGACAGCGCAGAGTTGTCTAATATATCATCATGAGATCTCAGTCAGTGATGGGCTGCATCCGTGATGAAAGTCCCTAGTGTTGCGGAGTGATGTAGCTCTTTGTTCTGTTTGCACAGTGGCAGAACCACACATGACACCTCTTCCAGGACACAACCTAAGTAAGCGACATGGCTGCGCTTATAGGTTTTTAGCCTTTGAGTGCAGAAGAGAACAACATTTGCCCTCCAAGTATGTTCCTAAACCACACTTGATTTAATATGGTGCTTGTAACTCTAATTGTTAATTGTGGGGTTTCATCAAATATTTATGGTGAAACATTCATGATCCCCCCGTTGTGTAGCAACAAGAATTAGGATCGGCCCCTTCAAAGACAGTAACTGCATGCTTTTCCTTGGAAAGCTGTACGTGTTTCCTTAAAATGAGACCCTGGCTGAAGCTCCGCTAGCACGCCAACCCCTATTAAGTCTCTGTTTCTTTTCTGAAATATTCTGCAAACTTTTACAGCAGTTACTTTGGCATGGCCAATATTTTTTCAGTGGTATCAATGTTTTGTGCTTACCTATTCCTATTAAAATTATATATTTTAGCAGTTCCCAATAAAACTCATTGTATGGAATGCTAGAATAAATCTCAAAATCTCCCCAAAGTGTTAGGAACTTTCAGATATATGCCTATTAAATTTTTATTTCTCCAGCAAGTGGCTCGTGTGCCAAAATATGCATTTCATTGCTGGACTGGTCATGTGTCCACAAGGCTTTGGTAAAATCAGGGAAGATCACTGACCTGTTCACCGCTTAAAATCTGTATCCTCAAAGTTGCTGTAGTTTTCCCCAGGAATTCCTGAAGGAGACAGTTGCTTGTGTATCTCCTATCCCAAACACTTTGAATGCCTTAAATGAATTTGTTCAACTGATGTTGAACAGATCAGACTTTTTTTCCTCTCCTTAGAATGGCTTCAGGTTTTTGCCATGTTTTCTGAGTGTCAATTATAGTCAGCCTACTTTTTGCTGTGAGAATAGTGAATCACAAACAAAATCTAATAAAAATGTTTTCTGTTAAGGCTATGATAAATGATTTTTAACTCTCTTGTCAAAGGGCCATGACAAAGAACCTCTGGGCCCAAGCAGTAGGGAGGCAGAGTTCAGACTAATATGAAAAAAACAAATAAACAAACAAACAAAACTTTCCCCTCCAATTTCATGGATGAGTGTGTCAGGATCTTGGAACTGGGCTAAGAAAGCTCAGGAGGGAGAGAGTTCTCTCCCTCTGGATGTACTAGGTGCTGTCTAGGTCAAATGTTCTCCAAGCATGGTTCCCAGGCACACAGCAACAATACCTGGAGACATGTTAGAAATGAGAATTCTCAGGATCCACCCAGACCTCCAATGCAGAAAGTCTGTTTTGAGGCTAAGCAGTCTGGACTTCAGCCTTCAGATGTCCCTGGTGCATACTAAAGTGTGATAGGTGGTGTCCCAAACCACAGCTTGGCAAGAACATTGCAAAGAGGATTCAACCAATAAATGAGAGTCTGGATTAGAAGGCCATGCATCCCTGGAAGTCCATGAGCCCGAGAGGGATCCTGTTTTATACTTCTTTCTCTTTGGACATGCCTTATCAACACTCATTCCTGATCCAGGCAATATTACAAACTTCATAGAGAGAACTAAAATATATTCTTAAAAGTGTTATAAAATTGGGTGTTATGTAAGGAGCTTAAAACGGAAATATAGAACTCATCAAAACTTTTGAAAACAGAGTTTACAACTTCCTTTTATTTTCATGTTAATTTTCTCATTTTATTGTCATAATATTCTTCTAATACAGACATGACCACCACACATTTTTCTAGAGATTAATTTTTAATATGATACATTTTGATTATATTCTTTTCATCCCCAACACCTGTCAGATCCTTGCCTCCCTACCCACCCAATTTCATATTCTCTCTCTCCATCTTTTTCTCTCCTTCCTTCCCTCCCTTTCCCTTTCCCTCTTACTTTTCTATCTCTCTCCTGTCTCTTTCACAAAAACAAAAGAAATGAATGAGCAAACATTATAATATAAAAAAAATACAAAAAAAATGCACAAAAAACTATGGAGTCCATTTTGTATTAGACAACCACCTGCAGGTGGGTGTGGTCTGTCCTGGGGCCACCACCACTGAAGAAAACCAAGTTTCCCTTCTCCAGCAGGGATTAATGGCCAACAACTTCTTGGTTAGGGGTGAGACTTTGTCCCTACTTCCCCTTCTCAATGCTGGGATTCTGTCAAATTGAAACATGTGAAGATCTCTGCCTGCTGTCACACACACACGGTGTATCAGTCACGTTGTACCTGGGTGACACTGTTCTCTTGGAATCATCCGCCGCCTCTGGCTCTTAACAGTCTTTCCACCTCCTCTTCTTCACATGTGCATGAGCCTTTAGGAAAGAATTTTGATAAAGATGTACCATTTCAGGCTCCAAGGTCTCTTACTCTTTGTCCATCGTCTAATTGGGATCTGTTTGTCCCCTGTCATCAACTGCAATAAGAGGCTTCTCTGATGAGGCCTGAGGGATGCCTTGATCTATGCCGGTAGGAGTATAGGATTCAAAGTTATTTTTACTGCTATGTTCCTTTAGCAGGATAATAGGAGTAAGTTTTCCCCTAGAGTCAATGACTTCTCTAATCTCAGGTCCTTGACCACTTTAACAGCGTCAGGTATGGTTTTCATCTCATGGAGTGGATGTTGAGGTGCGCTGTGTGAAGAAGGTGTGTCTCTGTACATTCCATTGTTAATTCTGTACCAGCAGAGGGCTATAAACCGTCACTGGCCTCATATTTGATAAATATTCGTTCTTCCTTACCCGCCTAAGGCAATCCAGAATTGTATCTGATTGGCTAAATAAATAAAGAGCTGACGGCCAATACCTGAGCAAAAAGGGCAGGCAGATCTTCCATTCAGAGAGAAGGTTTCTAGGAGAGGAGAGCAGAGGTGTGGTATTAGCCAGCAAGGCATGGAGGTAGATAAACATTCTCAGGTGCAGAGAGGTGAAGAAATAGTCACACGGCAGGTCTTCGGCTAGAATAGTTAGGTGAAGTTAGATGAGCTAGCTGAGAGTCTACCCAGCTAAGGTCCAAACTTTTAAATATTAGTAAGTTTTATTGATACATCTTTATTTAACCCAAGTGGGTCCAAGGAAATCCCACTATATTTGGAGTCCAACATGGGGGCATGTGATCCAAGATTAGGCACTAAATTCAGATATTAGGCCAAAAGATGTAGACGCGAAGCCAGATGAAACTGCAGTCTCTCAGGAGGGCATGAACCTCACCCATGTGGAGGCCTGGGACCTCACAGATAAATGAGGGTGGAGATCACACGGGGGAGAGTGGCGGTGGGAGGACAGAGGGCCTGCAGAAAGGAGAAAAGCCATTGGCAGGGACATCTCTGTGACAAGCTGGAGACCTACGACAGGATAGACTTCTTAGAGGATTTGAGGGTGACTCTAGCTGAGACTCCTAGTAGCAGGAGTCATGGAGACTGAAGAGGACGCCCTCTAACCAGACAAGACTTCAAGTGGAGGGAGGGGAACACCAACCCACCCACAAAAACTTCAAGCCAAAATGTGCAGAGATAAAGATAGAGCCTGATCCAGCCTAAGATCCACCCCATGGGAGAGAGCCATCCCCTGACACTATTAAGGATGCTCTGCTATGCTTGCTGATAGAAGATTAGCACATCTGTCCTCTGAGATGCTCCACATGGCAGCTGATGGAAACAGATGCTGAGATTCAACCAAACGTTGGTTGAAACATGGGAAGCCTTGGGGAAAAGTGAGGGGAAGGATAAAAGGACCTGGAAGTGAGAGGAGCTCCACAAGAAAACCAACGGAGCCAACTAACCAAGGCCCAAAGGGGCTGTAGAGACTAAGCACCAACCAAGGACCATGCATGGACTGGACCTAGGCCCCCTGCTCAGTTGTAGCCGATGGGCAACTCAGTCTTCATGGGGGTCTCCTAGTAAGGAGAGCTGGGGTTGTCTCTGACATGGACTCTATTGCTTGATTTTTTATTACTTCCCCTTGGTGGGGCTGCCTTGTCAGGCCACAGGGAAGAGGAAAGCTCAGTCCTGATGCAACATGATGAGTGGGATTAGTAAGAAGGGAGGGGCTCCCCTTTTCTGAGGAATGGGGAAGGGGATGGTGGGACAAGGAGGAGAGGAGGGAGGGGGCTATGATTGGGATGTAAAGTAAGTAAATTAATTAATTAATAAAAAAGAGTATCTGTGGTGTGTGAAGGCCAGTGGTCACAAGCACTGGAGTGAGGCCTGTAAACAGCTGGCACAGAGGGACAAGTGGCAAAAACTGTGCAGTGGCTGAGGTCTGGCTGAGGTGGGCTACTGTGGCTAGAGCTGAGTGGAAGGCCAGGCCAGCAGGGAATGCAGAAGCTGCTTGTCTGACCACAAGCCCTGAATTGGCAAATAAGCCTGCGCTATGGCTGTGACTGTAGAGAGGCTTGAAACATGGGCCGGCAGACAGAGGCTGCAGCCCAGAGTCTGGCAGAAGGCAGGGCCAGCAGGGCAACCTGCTGGACTGACTCAAGGGGGCAAAGCCAAACACCACTGCCGTTTGCAGGCCTACAGAGCATGCAGCTGCACAAAAGGAAGACCTTCGCAGCACCAAGCTATGACTGAGAACCCGAAGTCGCAAATTTCTGAAAGGGTAGTGTATTGACTTTGAAAATGTTAAAAGAGAAACAAATATTAAGTTTAAATAATGGAGTGAAATCTCTAAAGGAAGGAGAGAGATACAGAGATTAAAGAGAAAATATTTTCTGTGTTAAAAAATGAAAAACGCTATGGCAGAACGCATTTGGACCCATGTAACTTTGTTTCAATTATCAGCATAAAAAATAGTTATATGTTTGGTAATGATTGCACTTTTGTATAGATTCTTTAAGAAAGATTAGAGTAAAGCAGACTTAGATAGGGAGATGACTGGGAAATGAAATGCTAGATTAAAGACCATAAAACAGAGATTAGAGAATCCTTTAAATCATAATAAAGAATTTTCAGAAGAATCCAATCTGGAGCCTGCGGAGCCACCTTATAATGAGATTACAAGATGGTGACCCATGGAGATGGTAGATCTAAAGGGATTGAAAGAGGCTTTAGCTATGAAGCAATGAAATCAGACTAGATATGTTTATATTACCAAGGATAAATTGCTTGACAAAGAACAACATGCTGAGTTAAGAATATAGATTATGTTTGATAATGCCACCTTTGAGCCATGTCATACAGCGGCATTTGTGTTTTGTTACGCAGAGTTTGAAAAACTATAAGTATGTTCACATGTTAATGTAGGATACAACTGGCAGTGGTTCGGGATTTCAATGGGCTTTTGCTTTGAGTTCTGAAAAGGCTGATTCTGTGATTACACATTCACTAGAAACAATGGCTATGTCGGATATACCTTTGCAGATTGAAGCTGATGATGCTCTGGCATGTGTACCCAGTAGAGTGCAACAGTCTTTTAGACATTGTGGCATGAAACATGGTACAGGTCCAACAAGTCAAACAACTGTGGAAGGATCTACCCATACTTTAAAGGATATGCTCATAAAACAGATGGGGCATATGGGATCTCCCAGAGATAAATTAAATAACGCTTTACTGACTTTAAAATGTTTTAAATGTCAATGAGACAGGTAGCAGAGCTGCTGAAAGATATTGGAGTTAAGAAAAGACTGCTTAATTAAGTCAGTCTACATATTATAAAGATGTGATAACTTCCGAATGGAAGTCAGGAAATGGGTAGGATTGGTAAAGAGGATATGCCTTTATGTCAACAGGAAATTTAAAAAAGGTATGGATTCCTTCAAAGTTAATTAAGATTAGATTTGACTAGGGGAGACCTGAAAATCTTGGCTGCAGACATGAAGGAAGAGAGATAGAAGATCAACAAAACAGGTGACAAGATTGCTAATCTCTCTATATAGGAACAGCTCTGAATGTTTCTGTAGTAGCCTATAAATCTTGTTGGCTACAGAGTCATCATGACTTATTATTAAATGCCATCCTTTCATATGTCATGGATGGAGATTTAGATAACAATTTAGTTACACAATACAAACTGACATATAAAGTTGACAGATGCCTTTCACCTGCTCATACATAGAGCAGAGAATCATCGTTAGCTGATTTGTCAACACCGAACATTCCATACTTGTGTTAAGCCAGAAATGTATGTTACCTTTATGGTTTGTGTGTTTTCAGAGCAAAAGAACCAGACACCAATGAAAATAAAGAAAGTAGCACAGATGACCCAGCCTCACAGACTACCTTAATTGCTATTTCCTCAAAAATTACATCCAGGACAACAGATGCTAGCTTAGCTGGTTCAACCTCACAAACTGCTTTAGATGGGACTTCAGTTAAGCTTTGCACTTTCCTATCACACAGAGACTGGACAGCTAGCTCTCCTAGAACTTGAGCAATATTCACTTTCCTTTGGGCCCCTCAAAGGTGTCTTTGCTCCCAAACAGCAGAAAGCAATTTTTAAAACACAACAACCTCATTCCTGAGAGGTGGGATGGGTGATTTTTGGTTGTTTTGTGGGTTATGGATGCTTGTTGTCATTTAGGGTTGCAAGTTTTATTGGTCATGGTCAATAAAGGAGGTAAGATTCGAGGATATTTTTCTTTCTCTCTTTCTTCCCTCTGTCCTTCTTTCTCTCCTATCTAGTATTAGGATGAAAAGAAGAAAAGAGGGGATATAGGAATGAAAGGACAAAGGAAGGTAAATTATTATATTTCCTTTAAGAAAGTAACAAGTCTCAAATATTTTACATTGGTATGGATTATTGTATATTCATAGAAATTTAAGGTTGTATTTGCAACCTTAAATTTATGTATGTATATACAACATACTGTATATATGTTTCAACTCTTGTTTAAGGTATTGTGTATATGCAACTCATTTAAAAATGTAATATAAAAATCTAGTCCTTAAAAGCTACTATCGTAAACTGTTTAAGATAATCAGGAATATGAGTTAGTAGTCAGACACCTATAAATAATCAAAATTGTAGTCTTCTTAGGTACTAGTTTTGTTAATTACAGAAAAAAAATCTTTATTTAGTCTCCCATATATGTTTTCAAAGTTAAACAGAAAATAAGTAGCTAAAAACAAGCAACGTTTGTCCATTTAGATATATTGTGATAGATTAGATCAGGGGTCCTCAAGCATGTCAGAGATCTATAAACTATGGCATTTAGGACCTCTTTGGCAATAACTCAACAAAATGATTATATAGCTTTATCTCTGGCAATGGAGGTTTTATTTAGTGGCATTAGATGTGTAGTTGGGGCATCCTCGTCCTCATTATATGATGATTTTATTTTAATTCCCTTCATATGTGTGTGTATTTTAGGAAGGTTCTATGGCAGTAGTTATTTCACACCACTCCATCTGAGGTCCATCTCAGGCTTCTCCCAAAATGTCACTTAGCTTCAATGCCCAGCATGATGGGACAGCCTACCCGCTCCTCTAGTAGAAAGTATTCTCATCCCTCTTTGGGTGCCCCAAGCCCTTGTTTTGAGCCTCATTATGACCTAGCTTTACTGCCTTCCTTCTTTATAGTATAGCACCTAGATGACCTTCCTCTTTTTGATAACTTCCTATCAGGCACACTATGACATCATGGAGAAAGAAGAGAAAAGGGGGTTGCTCAGGCCAAAGAGGCCCACTCAACTCAGTAACTGTAACTCAACTCAGTAACTGTAACCAGGGCTGTGGTCAGCTCTGCATTTAAGGAAGGAGTCAGAGCTCTAAGCTCAAAGCCAACCATGCTTTACAAGTATGCAAAAGAAACCTGATCTTTTCCTAGCCAGGAGCATCAGGTTGAGAGAAGCTAGCCTATGAGGGGAGGGCTACATGGGAACTGCTCTGACATGGGCAAAATTAAGACAACCAGTTCAATAAAGGGGATAAGGCATTGCCAAGGAGGCCTTCAAACTGGAAAGATGATGAGAGATAAGCAGGATGTCAACCCAGAGCCAGAGATCAGGGACGACCTCTACCCCAACAGAGGAAAGGGAGCGTGCATCAGGAGCATAAGGCCAAACCAAGTTTTGTGTAACTTTTCCCAGGAATCTGTGAACAAATCTGTACTCCTCTGAGCCAATGTCAGACTAAAGAAACGATTCCACAAAAATCAAGAGTGGTGAGCCAAGGAGGTTACGGCGGCTACTTTGAGGAACATAGGTGAAGGGTACTTATAAGGGTATGGGTGACTACAAAACAGCAGCATCACCAAAAAAGCTCATCCAGCAAAAGTGATGACTCCTAGGACCCATACAGCTTGCAGTCAAGGCCACTGAAGTATACCTACTTCCCTGCAATGGCAGGCTGCTTTTACATTGTGACTCTTCTCTCATTGGGAGCTTCCTAAGCCACGTAAGTTTCCTGAGTCGCCCAGCATGGTGACGCACACCTTTGATCCCAGCACTTGAGAAGCAAAGTAGGCGGATCTCTGTGAGTTCGAGGCCAGCCTGGTCTACAGAGCGAGTCCAGGGCAGCCAGGGCAGCCAGGGCTACACAGAGAAACCCTATCCTAAAAAACAAAAACAAAAACAAACAAAATAACAGAAAAACAAACAAAAGAAAAAGTTTCCTGAGTCCTATGAGCTTCCTTGCTTCTTACAGGTGAGATTGTTTTGATCTGGAAGAGATACGCTTTACAACACCAAGAAGACAGCTGTGCATACAGATGGACCTGAAAGAAAGAGGAAAGCCAGAGCCCAACAGTGTATGGGCAAGTGTCTCCGGCTTGATGATTCCCCTCATATTTACTAAGCACAGACTCTGAGCTAAATGGCATGTGTATAGAGGTATGTTAGGGCTATACAGAGGAATTAAACCAATAGGATGGATGGATACATGCATGGATGGATACATGGATTGATGGAGCGATGGATAGATGATAGATAGATAGATAGATAGATAGATAGATAGATAGATAGATAGATAGATCAACGAATTGATAAATGTGGATGTGATAGAGAGAGTGTAAGGAATTGGCTCACTGAACTATGGAGGCTGGCAAGTCCAAAACTCCACAGGGTGGGATGGCCGACTCAGGAGAGGTGATGCTCTAATCTGAGTCTTGAGGCAATCGGCTATGGAGTTCTCTCTTGCTCAGGGGAAGCTGCGCCTTTTGTTCTGTTCTCCTAAGCACTGGGTAAGGCCCGCCCACATTATGCAGAGCAGCTTGTGTGAATCTCCTCCAAAACCATGGTCACAGAAAGTGTGATTTCTTAGGAATGCCTCAGTTTTGGCAAAGGAGCAGCGACTGGCATAAGAAGACAAGGCTCCTTCTTCTCAAGCTAAGTGCTCACCTCTTACCAGACCATCAGCACATCCTGTCCAGTCCAGCCCCACAGCCACAAAACAATATTTAACCAAAGATTTGAGAACCCCACAGCCCAGTCAAGTCAACACATTAAAAAGGTCTCTATTTCTGAAGAAACAGAAGGTGGCTTGTCCTGATGGGATTCTTGCAATGGGCAGGATCCTGAGAATTGGCAGGAACTTGTGGGGCTGGATGAGAAAGGGTATGCTGACGACCTGGTAAGAGATGGCCACTTCGCTTGTAAAGAAGGAGCAGTGGCCCCTTACGCCAACCGCTACAGTCCAGACACTGGAGCCAACCCACCTGGTTTTAGTCTAGGCCCACCGTTTACAAGCTTGAATGAGCCCCTTCCTCTCCTGGCATCTCACTTCCTCCTCTTTAAATGAAGCAAGTAACAACAGCTAAGTCCAGTGCAACAGCTCAAGTTCACAGGCCAAAGGCTGGTAACACGCCGTGCAGAGCTGGCGAGCCTGGCACCAGGTCAATGCTGTGGAACCATTTGCTGGCTTTAGTTTGGGGACCATAACAGCTATGTTCTGTGCTCCCACCATTCTGGAAAGCCCAACCTGAATTTTTCTTCAAATACTGGAACGTAAGAAGGGACCGGCCACATAAAGACTACAAACTGACGACTACTTATGCCTCAGCCCATGTTTTTACAAAGCAAATCTACTTAAGTGGCCCAAATGAAACTCACCTAAGGTGTCCTGTTACCTTAGGAAAGAGCCTCAAATCCATACCATGCCCTGTATGGTACCCTGATTTAGTCTGAATAGGCCTCAGTATAGATTCACCTCTTAGCTAACTCTAGGAGTCCCCCAGACCTAAAGCTTGCCAGTTTCCCCACATTCTCTGAACTGACTTAAGAGTTTGCAGGGCCATTTCCTGTGCCTAGAGCAGCTGTCTTTGGGCTGCTTATAAATCAGTGGTACAGCGCTGGGCAGTACTCTAATTCCCGTTCCCAATACTAGAAAGAAAAGAAAGTCTTCCTAACCCATGTCCCTGTGTCCCATGCTTATCTGAGAACAAGTCAGTGGAACTGTAATTAAATGTCCCACCATTGTTGGTCTTCTTCCTCAGTGAGCCTCTGAGACCAGGAACCAACCTTGCCCTTGTCCCACAGAGTTCTAGCCACACAGAGTTCAAGCAGTGTGTGTGAATATAGCTCAGCTCTAGAGATGACAGGTACAGCCTCAGCTGGGCCCCACTGCCAGAAAGGTTGGGTTGGGATTCTGAAATTGCCATGTAGTGGCTGGTGACCCCCTCTGCATGAGTTTATGAAAGAGCAGAAATTTATTTCTCACAGTTTCAGAGACTAGCAACTGTCACAAAGTTCAATATCTAGCACGGCATCCGGTTTCTCCTTCCCAAATGCCAACCTGCTGCCACAATCCCAGAAATGACAGGTACCGTGGCTTCATATGGTACGAGATACCGAAGGGGCAAACCACCCCCTTCAAAAACACAGTGACCGCTTCACACTATGGAATCTAATCACCTGCTAAAGCCCCACTTCAGTACCGTACAGTGAGGATTACATTTGAACAGAGATTCTGGAGGGACTCATGAAGTGCCAGCTCTGAATGGGTGTTGGTGTCATGTACTAAGCAATGCCTGCCTGCACTGCGGGATATTTGGGAGTAGTAAGGGCACTTGGCATCCGTCTTTTTGCCTGCTAAAAATTAATCTTTCGTGCAACACTGTGTCCGGTTTAAGAGCAAACAATGAAGTTAAAAAGAAAAAAAGGGTGGTTTTTACCCAAACAGCCTGAAGCTGTTCATGCCACATTTACACTGCAAAGAGCAAGAAAAGCTAAGTTTACCATCTGGTAGATACTCCCTCCAAACAACCTCCTGACACTTTTCATGTGTCTGTGAACCCCTTTCACCACCTATGAAATTGCATCTACATGTACAGACATGGCTCCTTTTCCATACCCCCTTTAGAATCTGCCTGGGATCGGGATCTTTGTCCTGGAGGACATCAACAACCTTGTGAAACAGTTGAAGAGGCAGAAGGAGAGTAGCTGGGTGATGTCTGGAAGTCTGGCAGGGTGAGAGCCAGCCTTCTCAGAGGTATATGCTATGGTCTACAGGCTACGGTCCCTGAAAAACCTCCAAGTCCTCTTCTGGGAGATGCAATATACAAGAGAGGGGCCTAAAGAGTGTTGAGTATTCTGTAGCTAGTACAACACATATTCATGTCACAGCTTTGGGTTTTCTGCTCAGGCATGAATAGTGTCACACCAAATGGCACGTGACTGACTATAGCTTGAGCCCAGAAAAGAGTGTGGCTTTCCCAAATAGGCAACACAAAGATACTTACATACAAACACTGCTACAACACTGACTATGAAATGAAAAACAGAGATCAACCTAAAATGCTAATAGCGGCAGACTACCAGATAAAACAAGTTATAAAGAACAGTGTTCTATCTTTAAATAGCGAGATATTTTTTAAAAATACATGTATATGCCCATACATATATGGTATATACATAAACATACAAGCTATCTTATATGTGAAGTCATATCTAGATAGATAATACAAAGCATCCTTACACTTGGTATCTCCGAGAAAACCTTAGACACTGCTATATTATTTCCGTTAGCTTATGATAAAAATGTGTTACTTGAACTAATTAACAAGTAAGTGAGCACAATGAACGAAATAGATGAAATAAAATAAGGGCATCTGTAAAGCAAGCAAACAGATGATGCTGTCAGTGGAGGCAAAAGCTAAGTGAGAGAGGATGGAACATAGGATGGGTGAGTCACTTGAGAAACGTGATGGGTGAATACACGTGAGAAACGCATGTGTATTCCTGGGGAAATGTGAACCAACAACTACAAATCTCAGCTAGGGAACTGACTGAATAAAACAGTCAGGATACTACCAAAGTCCAGCTGATGAACCAATGAGTTTATTGGGGTTACTTATAGAAATATGGGTGATGGGTTACTTAACAGGAGCAGAAGTGACTCAAAGGCAGCTGTATCAGCAAAGCCCACTCCAGCATGGCGGCACATTCCAGTGGCATGGTGAAAGTGCACAAAAGGTGGAAAGCTGGAGCTCACTGCACAACTTGCAAGCAGCTCAACAGGCTGGAGAATATCTCTTCCAGGTAGCTTACCTGGTCAGAAAGTGTCTCTCAGCAGTCCTTACTGTTTATATAAACTTGGGGAGGGAGAAGCCTAGCCTATCTGGTCTGTTTTAGGGACTTCCTGAAACTCCTGAGTTGTTTAATTCATGAGTTATAACCATCCTCCCTTTGAAATGTTCTGAGTATTAACAAGGTTCCCTTGAAGGTTGAATGTCTCAACTCAACTAGAGGGCATTCTTTATTCAAGACACTACTGTGTATCAGCCAATTTCCTCGTGCAGTGACAATCTTCCCTTTACTGTATCTAACCAAGAATGACAAAAGAGAAGACCACAGCTGCAGGCAGGGGACCTACCCAGTCCTAAAAAAATCCTGTAGCATCTTTATGGAGCTACAGATTGATAAGTCCCAAGAAAGCCTGGATAGAGTTGACGACAGCTCTGATACTGAGGAAAGAGTAGCCTGGCCTCAAGACCAGCCTTCTGTTGTTCTGCATTTGACAACAGGCTTTCTTGGATGTCCTGTGAGTAGACAAAAGAGAGAGAAAGGAGAGGGGGGCTGTAGGGCAAGGGGGCAGAGATAGAAAAGGAGGAGAGGAAGAGGATGAGATTCAGGGAGACTATAAAAGAGGATCCAAAACCACAAGAAATGAGCAAGCGAAGGAGAGGATTCTAAATTGCATCCCAGCATGAAGATTAACATAAAACCTGTCCTAACCCAGAAGAACAGGAGAAGCTATAGATGTGAATTTTAAGAGCTTCACTGAAAGAGATGCTAAGTATTTCTAGGGCGTGCCTAGGACAAAACTGGGATTTCAGATCTTTGTATTTTATAGCAGAGGACAAACTGCAAATAGATGCACATTTTCCAAAGCTAAAAAACAAAACAAAAAAACCCTAACGTTTCCTTTGCAAACAGTGATCAACTGGAGATAGCTTTTGTGTTAGAAATGGAGGCTTGTGTCCACTTCCCCTCTCAGTCCTGGGACCCCATCTGGTAACAGACCCATGCAGACCCTGTTCATGCTGCCTCAGAACCAGAGAGCCACTCATCTGCACACTCATGAACCCCATACAAACACTAAACTGGAAGCCATAATACATACACAGAGGACCTGGCATAGACTCCTGCAGGCCCTGTGCGTGCTGCTCCATTCCATCTCTGTGAGCTGATATGAGCTTTGATCATGCTGCCTGAGAGGGCCTGTTTCTTGATGTCCTCCACCCTCTCTGGTTTTCACACTCTTTCTGCCTCCCCTTTCACAGGGTTCCCTGAGCCCCAAGGGAAGGGTTTGAGAGAGACATCTCATTTAGAGTTAAATGCTGCAAGGTCTCTCGTTCTTTGTACAACGTCTGGCTGTGGGTCTCTGTATTACTATCTGCTGCAGGAGCTTCTCTGATCATGGCTGAGCAAGGCGTGTGCTCACATCTTTAATAGAAGACTTCTAGATTAAAACAAAGTGCAGCGAGCAGCCTGGAGCCTGCGTCTGCCCTAGCTTTCCTTAACTATAAATATACTGTTTACACATTTGAATTATAACACTGTATTGAATATTAACATAGGAGTGGGTCAAAACGGAGTTGTTCTCAGCAATACTGTCTGATTTTTATTAATTTTCTAAACTATATTTCTTTCCACTGTCAACGAAAATTAAATTGCGTAGATTCTTTACATGTGTTTAAATTTTATTTCGAACACTCATGCAAAAAAATACTATAAAATGGAGTTAGCATTAATCGGGTCCACATTTCTCAAGTTCTTATTCGCAATAATCCTAAGTTAAATACATACACATTTGTGTATGTGTTGGATTGGTTCCATAAGATTTTAGACAGTGAGAAATTGGCCATTGGAGGCAAACTGGATATTTCTATCAATCCTATTCTTTTACAGACTCGTAGAAGTCCCAACACAGTATACAGTTCCTATTCATCTTCCACGAGCACGCAAATATTTGTGTCAAACAGCCTAATCGGAAGACCATTTACAGGGTGTTGGTGTATTCTTACATATGGCCAAGCTAGAGACCCTCAGAGCACCGGCTCTGAACATAAGGGTGCCTGAGCACCGGCTAGAACCCGGCTGGGTAAGCCCTCCCTCCTGATTTATTGTTACAGTGTTTTAGAAGAATGTTTAATGGATTCTTTCTTGTAGTGAAATGAAATCATAATGGCATGCTACTCTGTTTTTCTGTTGTGTTTTAGCTGACTGTGCCAAAATCTGAGGGCCTAAATTTCATGTGGCCTCAAACGTCGTGCTTATGAATTGGACTAGTCTAATGGCACTTACCGAAACCACTAAGGACCTCCATAGGTCCGCTTACTAAACACATACTGTGTATGCATTTGGATAAGACAAGCTGCGATTCATTCTAAGACTGGGACTAGCCATTTAGAACTATGGGGGGGGGGGGGCGGGGGGAGCAGCCCCTTCCACCGCCGTCATCTGGTAGAACCACGCTCTCTTTCAAGTTTGATTTTTATAGTAATTTAATCACCATAATTGGTGGGCAAAGAAGAGGTGATTTCTGTAATTCTTGTGGGTCCAAAGCCAAACAGATGTGGGTTTAGGTTCTCCAAAAGTGATTTTCCACATTGGCCTTTAAAGGCAGAGCTTTGAAGGCTTTCCTCTCTCCTGGAGGGAGGGCCAGCCTCTGCCTCCTTGGAAGGTGAGAAGCTTCACCCTCCCCCACCCCGGAGTGTGGGGGCGGGCACAGCCCCTAAGCCTCTGTCTGCCTTTCTAGGCCTCAGCCCATCAAGAGCTAAAGCTTGACCGTTGGGGTTTTTCTAGCTGTTTCCTCATCTATTAAGTGAAATGACTGGATTCAAAATCTGCTATCTCTTCCAGCTATGAATCCTATGAATTCATTATATTAAAAATGACCTTACCGAGTTCACAATAGTCTATATTGTTTGATATTTTAAAAATAAATACAACTAAAAGAGCATTAAAGTTTATCAAAGGCTTTGATTGACATATATGAATCATTCAAACTAAGACAGATTTTTAATATGTGTTATTCATAAAGAGAATTATATCGATGTTGAATTTTTGGAATAACTGCAGTTTGCATTTCTTCTGAGTAGAAATGAAAAATTGACACAGAGACTCCAAATTTTCAAGCTGTTAATGAAATATGTCACATGATGAGACATAAGCAGTTTCTTTGAATTTGCTGCCTCAAAACTTGAAAATTAATATTTTAATGTGGTACATTGGAATGTTGAAATGCTACATTTCTTTGTGTTTAGTTAAACAACACACTACATTTATTATCAAATTAATTTTCCAGTGATGCATCAGTAATTTAAATATATTCTTAATGGGGCAATGAAAGTGTTTTACCACTCAATCTCTCAGCACTTTCTGAAGCAGCAAATAAGTGAAGGCCTGTCTTAACTAACTTTGTCTATTTAGAAAAATCACTAAAAATATTCTGTCTTAAGGTAACAGATAAGTGCTAAATCTAAACACATCCTCTCCCTGTCCCTGTATCTCTGTATCTGAGTGTCTCTGTTCCCCTCTCTACTACACGTGTGTGTGTGTGTGTGTGTGTGTGTGTGTCCCTCTCCTTCTACTCTCTCTCTTCGGTGTGCTACAGAGTCTGAGACTGGTATCTTCTACCAAGCTCCACCTTCGTTCTTGAGGAGGGTCTCTCACTGAATCCAGAGATCACTGATATACTATGAGGGCTGGGTGCCCAGGGAGCCCCTGGAATTCCTCTGTCTCCTGCCTACCCCCCCCCATGATAAGATTAGACACATGTGCCACCACACATTAGGCTTTCACATGGGTACTGGGGATTCAGACTCAGGCTCTGATGCTTGTCCAGCAGGCACTTCATAGGCTGAGCCATTTCCCCAGCCCCAAACAAACCATTTCCTAATGTGCCTTCTGGATCCTCCTCTTTTGGACTATATAAAACAACTAAAATTTACATATAGTATCTTCTAGAAACTTGGATACTTGCTTTATTCTATCAAAAGCATAGAGCACCTCTGGACACTGGAGAGTCTCTTAAAATTCATCTCCTAATTCAGTAGATCCAAGGTTAGGCCTAAAGTTGTTGCTTTGTTGTTTGTTTCGAGATTATAATCTATTTGCATCATTTCCCCTTTCCATTTCCTCCCTCCAAACACTCCATAAACCCCTCCTCACTCTCTTTCAAGCCCATGGCCTCTTTTTTTCAATAATTGTTGAGTGGGAGAAATAGAGCAGTTCTAATTTTTAATTCACCACACAAATGTTCCACGGCCAGCACCAGAGAGCTTGTTGGAACTTCCTAATCTCAACTCTGGCCCCACTGACTCAGAAACCGTATTTGACAAAATCCATAGAGGATGTGTTTGAGCATGAATGTTTGAGTAGCGGCCTTGGGGAAGCGATTATTTTCCACTGGGTACACTTCGATCAAAACCAGTGGATGCTGTCCCTCACGTATGGTAAAACTCCTTCCCAGACAGATCACAGTGGAGTGATTAGCTAAAACAAATGCTTCTCTGATCTCCTACCAACCTGAACAGTTCCCCATCCAAAGGGAACCCGAGGTAACTTATTTCCCAGAGCAGGGTTCTCATATCTCTCTGCACATTAGAACCATCTAGAGAGCCTTTGAAAGAGCAAACCTAAGGCCACACTCTGAACCAGAAAGCTCCACAGCAGGGATACTCAAATTCTGAACATATCTGAGTCCCTGAAGCTAAGGGTTTGCTAACACACCGCGGGTCAGGCCTCAAACTTAGTCACTGAGTAGAGTAAGGACAGAGCCAGAGAACACGAATTCCCTCAGGTGGTTATCTCTGGGTCACATTTTGAGAAACGCTATTTAAGGAGCTAGCCCGGGATGCCAGAATTTTCCAGAAACCCTTAAAAAGAATTGAATGTGTTATCTTACTTCATAACTGCTATCTAGAGAAAGAGAAAGGAAGTCTTTAAAATAATAAGATTGGATTCTATCTCTTGTAAAATCTGTGTCATCATTAGAAAATAATACTCAACTAATTTCCATCCACACCATCCCCAGTTCCATCTCTTGGCAAACCAAATTCTGAGTGGGTTTTTTTGCTCAAATATGCATTCATTTTTCCTAGCATGTAGGCCCCCACACCAGAAACATTTTTTGATATATTTTTGAATCCATAGATACCAAGCACCAGGGTGGACACACAAACATATTCAATGAGTGTAGAATCAGATCTATCTATAATCCTGAAAATGGACAGTATCTCAGCTAAGAAATTACACCATTACCCGATATCTTCATTTTTTCACCATTACCCGATATCTTCATTAAGAGAGGCTGTCCTCTCTTAATGCCGTGTTAATGTGATAAAACTTCTGAGGAAAATTATGTCCTTACAGTCCAGTCACTCAGCAGGTAAGTATGATATTCTGAATGGGGGCATAGGGAAGCACTCCAAGCAACCCGGGAGAGCTAAGGGCCATGAGCTGCTCTCTCTGCTGGACTGAAGTGAAACAGTCAAGGTTAGAAACAAAACAGAGCAACAACAAAAAAGAGCACGAAAAACAAAATAGATAGCAGATATGACAGGGGTCAGGATCGTGAGACCCAAAGATGGACCTGGAGGGATCAGAAACACCTGATGTATTTGCTACCCAAATCCTGGTGATACCGACTCAGGACTGATTATTATGCAACATGTACATTTGACTTGAAGGTAATTTTGCCAATCACACTTATTACCCAAAGTCTATATCTTAGCCCACTATGGCTCTGACACTTCTGGAAACACAGTATGACAGGAGTGAAAATGTGTCTATCAACACAGTTTAAATATTAAGCAAATGTACAGTGAGATCTTTCACCTCCCCCCCCCGCCTCCACCCCGTACTACGATTGAACCCTAGAGCCTTATAAATGCTAGGTAAGTGTCCTCCCTTCAAGCTACATTCCAAGAACTTTTCGTATTTCTATTTTGAGGCAGGGTCTCACTGCTACTCCAGCTGGCTTTGACCTTGCTCTGCCTAATAAACTCCTTACTTTTCTCATTGTGACAGAAGTAACTTAAGAAAGGAATGGTTTACTCACAGTTGGCAGGTCATTGTCCATCGTAGTGAAAAGCCTGACGTCAAGAATTCGAGATGCTGCTGGTCAGATGGCTTCTGCAGTCAGGCGGCAGACAGATGATGCGCATGCTCAGCATGCTCCCTTAGGCAGCCCGGCCCCGCCCTTCCGCTGCTGGTGGTACCCGCCGCCTTCAGGGTGCCTCTTTCTTCTTCAATTAAATCTTTCTGGGAACAGCCGCATAAACAGTCAGACGCGTGTTTCCACGTTGATTCTGAATCTAGTCAGGTTAATAATGAAGATTCACCATCACATCACAGAAGGCCTAAATAAAGCATGTGGTCCTCCTGTCTCAGCCTCTCCGGCATCTGGTACTACAGACCTGAAGTTGGGCTCGCAGTGTCCTTGGGTGGAGTGGACAGATTATCATCTTTTCTATCTTCTGAACTTTCTGTGAGGGTAGCACCGTTATCTGCTTTGTACAATGTGAGTGCTACCATATTGGGCTTTTCAGAGTCCAAGTTTTTAATTCGCTGAATGTTAATTAACTTAAAATAGCCACAGGTAGCCAGTACCTACCAGACTACACCTCTAGGAATAGAGAACGATGACAGAACATAGTTGCCACTTTTTCTGTCCACAAGTTCATGACCATATCCGAAACCTACGTCAGGCTTCACTACTTGGAATTCTCAGATCAAAAGGAAGATAAACTTTAAGGGCAGGGCGGTGGGGAGGAAGCTCTAGTTAATTTCATATAATCACAACAGAAAGACTTCCAGAATGAAACCCACACGCTTTGAAAAGCCACGGACTTCCTCCGTTTTATAAACAGTCCTGAAGAGAAAGCGACCAGGACAGGCAGCAGTTCCAGTGTTTATAGATCCCTGCCTGAGAGGGGCTCCTTCACAGGCCGGATCTCTCTCCAGACTTCCAAGTGTGCCACCCAGTGGCAAAACGCTTGCTTGAATTTCTCTCTGCAACCAGATCATTTTGGCCAGCGAAGGCCAAAAAGGATCTTACCTTGGCAAGAGGTTAAAGTGCACAGTGGGGGTGGGAGAGGTTGATAACAGGATGGCCTACCCTGCCCTTAGGATTGTGTCACAATCACTTCCTGCTCTTTTCTTGCAGCCTGTTTAAGGAGAAATCCAAACAGCAACAATCCATTTGGAGGGTTATTGTGTTTAAAATTCAAGACGTTTCTCCCTGAGTTCCTTCAGCCCAATGTATTTACATTACAAGAAAGTATCTCCCGCTCATCAAATTTTATGTGAAGGTGTTGGATGAGTCTTTGCCTTTGATTAAGACTTTTTAAAAAATAGAACATTCAATGAGCCAGAAACATTTGGTAACATCATTTTCTGAGGATTTAAAAACACTTCAACATAAAATTAAATGCAGATGTATAATTTGAAAGCTCATGAATCACCCGTTTATGTACATTTATAATTACACTAAGCCAGCGTATTCCAAAACCCACATTAGTGTCTGGCTCTTGTAGCTAATCCCCTGGAAAAGAATTTGAATGGGTTCCACACAGTATATCCTCAACATCCGTCAGTGACTGACCAATGCTCAAATCCTTCAGAGAAAATAAAGGAGTATTTGGATACAACCTATGGAAATCCTTCAGTGTAGTTTAAATCATGTCTAGATTATTTATAATATAGAATACACTGGGAGTGTGGTGGGAACTGTCCTTATGCTGTGTTATTTGGGGAATAAGGACAAGAGTCTGTGCATGGTCGGGACAGAGCATATCTTTTCCCTTATTAAAAATTTCCATCTGAACATTTTAGTCAGATTTTAGTAGGTTTATCGTATGTTATATGTCTATATGAGTGAGTATATACCGTGTGTGTCTTTCTGCTTCTGGGACAGCTCACTCAGGATGATCCTTTCCAGGTCCCACCATTTACCTGCAAATTTCATGATTTCCTTATTTTTCATTGCAGAGTAATATTCCATTGTGTAGATATACCACAATTTCTGCATCCATTCTTCAGTTGAGGGGCATCTGGGCTCTTTCCAGCTTCTGGCTATTACAAATAAAGCTGCTACAAACATGGTTGAGCAAATGTCCTTATTGTGTACTTGAGCCTCTTTTGGATATACGCTTAGGAGTGGTATGGCTGGATCTTGAGAAAGCGCTATTCCTAGTTGTCTGAGAAAGCGCCAGATTGATTTCCAGAGTGGTTGTACAAGTTTACATTCCCACCAGCAGTGGAGGAGGGTTCCCCTTTCTCCACAACCTCTCCAGCATGTGTTGTCACATGCTCAATCCCCATCCTGAAAGGCAAAGAGAATGGACATCAGAAGAAGAAAACAGGAAACAACCTAGAAACCTGCCCCAGAGGGCCTTTGAAAGGCTCTGCCCTGCAGACTATCAAAGCAGATGCTGAGACTTATGGCCAACGATTGGACAGAGTGCATGGAATCTTATGTAAGAAGTGGGAAATAGTAAGATCAGGAGAAGACAAGAACCCCACAAGGAGAGCAACAGAACCAGAAATTTTGAACACAGGGGTCTTCCCAGAGACTCATACTCCAAACAAGTACCAGGCATGGAAATAACCTAGAACACAGATGTACCCCAAGGCAGTTTAGTGTCCAAGAGGGTTACATAGTAATGGGAAGAGGGACTGCCTCTGACATAATCTGATTGGCCTGCTCTTTGATCACCTCCCCCTGAGGGGGGAGCAGCCTTATGAGGCCACAGAAGATGACAATGCAGCCACTCCTGATGTGATCTGATAGACTAAGATCAGAAGGAAGGAGAGGAGACTCATGAGAAAAGGATACAAGATCTGGTATAAAGGGATGAAGGAAAGAAGGGAGGGAGGAAAGGAGAAGGAAAGGGGGGAAGGAGAATGCCAAGATCTCATGTATGAACTTCAAGTTTTAAATCCTGTATATTATCATATACAATCAGCAATGCTGTTGTTCCCTGCCTTTTCTGGGGAGGGAGTTTTGGAGGTAAGATTTTACTCTGTACTCCAGAGTGGATATTGTGGTGCTGCCTCTGCCTGCTGGGTGCTGGGCACACGGTCATACGCCTACAACAGCACTGAGAAAGAACTAAGTCAAACCTGATAGGGGTGAAGTTGAGAAATATGAGAACTCGGTATTAGATTACCTGCTAACTTAATTCACCTTGTCTTGGGACCAGGAGGAAGCCCAAATGACCCCTTTTATGCATGCCCAATATAGATTTGACAAAATGTGCCATCTTTTCCTTTTTTGTGGTGGTCAAGTACACATAACATCAAATTGACCACTTTATTTTAAAAGTGCAGGTCAGTGGCATTAAATACACTCATATTGTTGGGTACACATCGCCACCATGCATATCAGAAAATTTTCATCTCTGCAAGTGAAGCTCCAGATCCAGCAAGCAATGACTCCCCCATTTCCTGCAATTCCTACTGCCTGGCAACCAGGTTGTTATCTTTTGTGTCTATTAGTTGGATTATTCCAGAATCCTAACATTAGCAGAAGCATATAGCAAGCATCCATTTAACTTAGTACAGTGTCTTCAGGTCCATCCACATACAGCATGCAGCCAAACAGCCTTCTTGTCTGATGCAATGAGAGCCCCTCCCTTGTGTATATCACATTTTGTTTATCTGTTCATCCATTCATCTGTGGGCAGTTGGGATACTCTCACATTTTTATATTGGAAAAATGTGCCTACAGATATCTGTTCAAGTGCATGCTTTTAATTCTTCTGAGTATACACTCAACAATGGAGTTACGAAGATCCTAATTCTGTGTCTATTCAAGACTCACTATCCATCCTGTTTTAAATTAGTTTTTCAGCTGGCATACAATAATTGATTTCACTGTGATACCTTCACACATATGCATTATTTTATGTTGTTCATATTCACCTTTCCAACTACCCTCCCCTGCCTCTTCTTCACCATAACACCGGTCCTTCTGCTCCTCCAAAATAGCCTCTTTTCTGCTTTCAGGTTGTACACACACACATGAATCCTTAGCAGCATCTGTAATCAGCTGCTTTCTCCATGATAGCCATTCAGACCAGAGTGAGATGGACTCTCAATATAGTTCTAATTTACATTTTCTCGGTGGCTAAGAATATTGAGCATGATGTCTGATTGCATGCGGGTTGATGCCCCAGGTCCCGCCTCTGAGAAAAAGGTATCGGACGGGTCTGATGCTCTTTGGGTGGATGACACCCAAATGAACATCGGTACAAAGTCCCAATTTATTTCTAATATCAGAGATCAGACCTCTACTCTTGCCTGATGCGTCTAAAACAAAAAGGGGAACTGTAGAGAGCTGCGGAATGCTATGCCTTAAAGATGGAGCTGGTTTCCACCTTCCACCTTCCCGATGGTGAGTGCTCTCTGTCACGAACAATTCCACATTTGGCTAAGACTGAGGATCTGGCTTGCTTCCATGTATGTGACCTATCTGCATTGCCCACGTGGCACGCCTGGGTTGGCTACCCAGAGGCTATTTAAGCTGTGGGCTGGCTTTCCCCAGGGTCCGAGGATTGTTCAAGGTTCCTGAATAAACTGCATTAAAAAAAAAAAAAAAAAAGAATATTGAGCATGTTTCATAGTATGTTGGCCATTTATATTTCTTCTTTTGTTCAGTTTGTTTGCCCACCTATTATTAGATGATTTGGGGGTTTGGTGTTTAATTTTTTTATGTTCTTTATAGATTCTAAATACTCTCCTCTGTCAGCTGCATAATTGCTAAGGCTTTCTTCTGTTCTCTGGGCTGTCTCCTCTCTATATCTATAAACTTTTAACTTTGTGTAACCTGATTTTTTTTCAGTTCTTGCAAGTGTTCCCTGCACTACAGGAACTTTTCAAAAAGCCTTTTGAAATGTTTTTACCAATATCTCCTTCTAACAGTTTCAGAGTTTGGGGGTCTTACCTTAAGGCTTTTGATCCACTTTTCAGAAGAATCACTATCTTTTTAAATTTTTCTTACAAACACTTTTTTAAATTAAATTTATTTTATTTTATGTGCATTAGTGTGAAGGTGTCAAATCCCTTGGAATCAGTATTACAGACAGTTGTGAGCTGCCATGTGGGTGCTGGGAATTGAACCTCGGTCCTTCGGAAGAGCATATACGGTGCTCTTACCACTGAGTCATCTCTCCAGTCCCCTCTTACAAACACTTTTAATTAAAAGAAACTGGATTAAACAAATTATTGTCCAAAATGACAAAATATGCTCTCAACTCAGAAACATGTTAATGGGAAAAGAAAAATAATTTCTATCATCACTAGGCCCGAGAAGACAGCATCACTTATGTCACCATCATCCAAACAATTAAAAAAGGCCTGGAAGAAGTGATGGCATGGTTCTGAGACACAGACATCCAAGAGATTCAACAAAGAACTCTTACACACGACAGGAGCAAGCCCGGTACGGCTTTCCATGGCTATCATGTAGAAACTACCATGAGTTTAAAAAAAAAAAAAACATCAGCCCAGGACACAGAAGGAAAGAAATCCTGAAACTCAAAACAGTATTTGAGCACATTTTTTATATAAAGATTAAATTAAAGCAACACTCCCATGGGTGCAGCTCAGTGCTGGAGAGCTGTTCTAACGTGCACAAGGCCCTAAGTCTGATCCGCAACACTGCGGAAAAAAAAACAGTAACACATTCTATTTACATCAAGTCATCCTCTGTCCATTCCCATGCCATTATGTGTTGTTTTCAAACCCTCTGAGGGGGAAGGCTTTGGACTGAAAGGTAACCCTGTATTCCAGTTCCATTGTGCTTTTAATTTACCTGTCCTTCCATGTCTCAGGAGTCACTGAGATAGAAGTCTGTGTCCAAAAGCTTATCCAATAGCATATTATTTGGGTGGGGCTGGACCTACAGGCCTTCTCATACACTGTGGATAGAAATCTGTACACCCTGTGGTGTTACAGGATATTTGATCCCATTGTGAACCTTGAGATTGTGAACTGGAAAAGCCTGTTCCTTGTTTGCTGTGGCTCAGCCCTAACACACACCTTTAACCCAAGATCTTTCTGTTTACTGTAAACAAGTACTTGTGGTATGGCTAAGCCCTAGCACATACCTTTCATCTAAGAGCTTTCTGTAAACAGGATTAAACAAAGTTAATCCTAGGTCAAGAAGCAGAGCCAGCAACCAGATTGACAGGAAGTGAACCTGGGGAAAAAAGCATAGAGAGTGAGAGGAAGTCCAGAGGATGGATAGAGACAGGCACAGGAAGTAGAAAGTAGGAACATTCAGTTTGAAGGGAATTTAAGACAGCATAGAGAAGGAAAAAAGCCTTTTCCTTATGGGATGTGAGCTGAGTAGGAAAGTCAGTTAGGTGCTTTTTCTGCTTCTCTGAGCTAGGAGGCTTTCACCCCAGCATCTGGCCCCTGAGTCTTTATTGGTAAAATCAAATATCTGAAAGTTTGTACTTAAAACAGCACTGTGGAGAGTACTTTGTCGGTACTTCTCAAAACTTAGCATGCCTCAGTGATCCCAATTCCAGCAGTTATTCCTACCAGCATAGACTACAAAGGAAAGGTGACACTTAGGCCAAGTTCTCCTTTGTACCCTGTACATAATATCCAAAAGATATAAGTCAATCCACCAACAAGAAACTGATCCACATGATTGATTAGGAGATAGGAGCCATTTAAAAAATGGAGGCAGGTACTTTTTTTTTTTTTAATCCTGGTGTGCATACAAGAATCTTCAAGAGGTAACGTTTGTTTCATGACAATGTTCATGGTATGCTGCTATTAACATTGATAGGGAGGGAGGGAGGAAGCATCTACCTATTTTTCCTTCCCGTGCATTTAAAAATCTCTGGAAGTACACACAGGAAACCGGGTCAGTGGTTATGTATGGGATTGGAGTGAGAGGGAGATCATTCTCTGTGCTCTTTCTGTGCCTTTCTTTTTTATCCAACACTTGCTGTTCTGCATTTTATACTTTTAATACTTTGATTCATTATTTGAAAAAAGAAAGTGCTGCCAGACAGTAATCTGAATTTCAAGGAGAGGTTGGACCCACCGTGAGCTGCTAAGACTATAGTTTTAAGCTAAGTAAATTCCTTTGGTTGACTTTTTCCAAGCAGTTGTCAAGACAACTTTCCCTTTCTCCATAACATTGAGAGAATTAGGTGTCAGCCTGGCATAGGGACAGAAATAGTGGCTGAGTTCCAAACGTGGATGTGTTAGGAAGGCCACCAAGTTATTGTTCTTGCAGGATCATGTAACACCCTGTAAATAACCCCCTGCCCAGGAGAGGCTCAGTAAACCTTGCTGACTCATCTGTCACAGAGAAGCAGAACTAACTCCTAAGGACTCACCCAAGCTGTTTAATCAGGGAATCATTTCATTTTACTTGTCATGGGAAAAATATTTCTAGTAAGTCAAGAGAAACACAGAGGGACCCATCCGTGTCAAGGACTCCAACACAAAGCTGAGCGTTAAAATGGTGTCAACAATCGATGCAAACCTCAGTTTGCTTTGCATTATGGTGAACTGTGCTGTGCGTGCTCAGCCACGTGTGGAAATCATGTTTTCCATGTCAAGAACATAGTATCACTTTACACTATGCTGCACTTTATTAAAAGTTTGAGCAATTTCTGGGCCAACATTTGGTATGAGGGTTACTAGAACCCGAGAGTAATTGCAAACTTGCTTTCTGCCCCAGCACTTTACTTCTTGTGGTCTTGAGGCCGTGATTGTATCAGATACTAATCTACGACCCAGCCACCAAGTGGATTTTATTGAAGCTGCTGCAATTCCACCACCAGAAAACATGACAAACGGACAAGCTGTCACTGAAGATTTATGCTGGGTTTTGAAACCCATTATCTTTTAGGAAATATTGCATGATGTGATTCACCGAGGAGTAGCAGGCTCATATAACCCAAGGTTTTTCTGGATTGATTTTTTCACGGTCTGTAGAACAGACCCGAGTGTCTGCTTTGCTGGGCTTGCATGATCAAAACCACAATCAGCGTCAGGGATCATTAGCAAAAAATAAAGGTAGCCTGAAATCCTAAGGATCTCAGATGAGCTTCCCCATGCTGTGAAGAGTGTGGACACAGTCAAGAAGGAAATGTATTGCTTTGATCGCTCTGCTTGCAGAATGGGTTGGCTTGCTGCTTGGAAATGCTGGCAAGTGGAATGGATTCCCAGTCTGTGCAATGCTGGGATCTGAGAGGACCTTGATGACCTCCAGCTCACTTAATGTAAACTGAGGCTCACCCAGGGGCAGCACTGCATGAGCAGGTCGTATCCACATTGGTGAAGGTACATGTTCGAAGGAGATGGCTCCAGGGACCATGAGTGCAGGCAGAGAAAGGCCATTCCCGTCAGCTCTCTTTTCCCAACACCTTCCCTTTTACCTAGGGAAACCTTCTATATACTCTTTCAATGAAATCTCAAGGCTTTCAATTTTACAGTGAGAAGATGGCAGGTAATGGGTGTCCCTTTGGCGATTTTTATTTGAACAGACTGCTATTAATCCATGCGCTGCAGCCAACGTGCAAACTCCTACCAGTGCTGAGCAAGAGGCTCAAGCTAGTTACCTTTCTCCTCCACGCCTAGGTCTCCTTCTCTACCTCTCCCCCGTCCCCCATTCTGCCCCAGCTCCTCTTTCTGCTATACTGGGGATTGAACCTATGGCCTTATGCCTGCTCAGGCGGGTGTTCTACCTCTGGGCTACATCCTCAATCTTCTTTTTACTTATTGATTTTGGGTCAGGCCCTTGAACTTGAGAAGCTGTTTGCATCAGCCTCCTGAGTGGCTCGGACTCCGTAATCCCGCGGTGCCAGGCTCAGCTCTTGTTTAATTTTCCGAGTTTTTAAATCTGATCCAGTGTCTGTGTCTCTGCTCTTACCTTGCTGTGAGACCTCTCTTCTGCATCAAGCATGACTAACCAGCTTCTCCTCAGTTTGTCTTCTTGGCTTGCTGGACTCAGCCCGCTGCTGGTTTTCCTTCAAACTCTTGGGCATCTCGTGCGCAGCCGCTCTCTGCGGCATCTCCGCTTCTCTCACCTGCCTTCCTCGCTTAACAGGTAATAGATAACTTAAAGCTGATGTGTCAAAAGAAAGAAAGAAAAAAAAAAAAAAAGAACTCCTGTCTAGCTTCTTCGACTACTGATCTCACCTCCACAGCCTGGATTGGAAACCCTCATATGTACCCTATTCCCAATGTAGTTGGAAGGGGGTGGATAAACAGAAGTCACCAGCTGCTGGAGCCCCAGTGGGTGACAAGCCTGGTTCTTCAGAGTCAACACTGAGCCTCAAGGGCACAGCATATCCTACAACTTCAACTATTTGCTAAGTGTGACACCTTTATATACCACAGGCTCAGCCTGACCTGATGTGAAACAAAAAAATAAAATAAAATAAAATAAAATAAAGCGCTAAGAGCAGGAGCAAAGAAACTGCTTATTCAGGAAACTCTCTTCCTCTAAGCTGATAGGAGAGTTTGTAGAGACAGCATGAGTGGAGAAGAAAGCCACACTCAAGAAACACTTTCAATGAGAGGCAGTGTCCTATGTTTTCTAGGGTGTCAGTTAGAATTGATAATGGGGACTGTGCTGGTATCAAGAGTCAGCAATGATACAGGACAAAGAAACAAGGTTGGGGAGGGATGGTGGGGCCCATGGTCATGGCCTGTTCTGCTTCCCTTAAACATTATCTGCAAACATACATCTGGCCTCATGTAACAATTATTCAGCATTGTTACACGGGGCCAGATGATCCTCTGCAGTGGAGACTCGCTGTGTTCTATGGAAACTGAGTGGCACCCAGAGCTTCCAGGCAGTAAACACCAATACCATCACTCCACTCTCACAACAACAACAAAATATTCCTGGGCATTACCAAAAAACCTCCAAGGAGAAAAAGCACACCAGCCCAGACCATCATCCTCAGCGGTCTGGACATCTCAAAAGCTAGCTGTGAAGAAGGGTGTTTTCTGAGCAGTGGTTTACAGGAGGAGCAAAATGGGTGCTGCCCAGGATGCAAGAAACAGACAAGGCACAGAAAGAGTCAGCATACACTCTCAGTTACATGAAAGGTATCCACGGAGCCTGTGGTAAGCCCCTGAGCTGTTCAGAATTGTTCCTTTCCAAATGGGTTCTCAGACTGGCCAGACGGTCTCTGCGCCAGTGACCTGTGTTTGGAGATGTGTTGTCACTTCTGTTTGTTCTTCTGGCACCCAGGCAAGAGGTCACTCTATCATCCTGTCTGGTCACTGGATGCGGCATGGCCTTTTCAAGGCAGCTTCCTGTCACAGAAGTCCATCCCTGAAGTTCAGCCTGAGCAGAACTCTGCCTCCTTCAAGGCCATAGTCATAAAAACTGAACTTGGCTGTTTGTAGAATAAACTGCTAGAAGAGTTCAATTTCACAATCACAGCTCTTTCATAACCCAGTACTATCGTAGTAAAAATAAATAAATAAATAAATAAAACAAAATAAAAAAAAAAACAGAAGGGCAAATCTGACCCCAATCAGTCCTGACATGGATCTAATTTAAATGCATGTTTGTTTATAAACTGTTTTTGTTTTTTGTTTTTTTTTTTTTAAATCAATTGGGTGACAAGAAAAGACTTGTTCAGTTAGCTAGTTGGTGATTCCACAGCTGATCTTGTTCCCCACCTCCACACCTCAGAACGGCAGCACTGTCTCCAGGTCATCTTCCAGACCACTATGTGCTCTCCAGGGCCTTGCACACGGGACTGCTGTCCCTCCAGAATGAGCTCCCTCCGAGGGTTGGCTGGAATCCCTCTTTGACACTGGCCTGGCGTCTGGAGACACGTTACCGCTGCGATCTGTTTCTTTCTATGGCGCCTGAAACTAAGTGAATCTCCTATCAGAGTAGAGCAGGGTGCCTGACTGCTTGCTTTGGGCTTTGCTCTGTGCTCATACCACAGGCTGTGCAGTTGAAAGAAAGCATGGAGATGTAGTTTGTCTAAGGTCACACAGACCAGGTAATGGGGCAACAAAGGGAAGACAGGCCAAGCTGTGTGTCCTTGGCCCCATGCAGGGATAGCCTAACTACATACATAGTAGTTCGGGCAATGTTCATATCACTTTTATGTATGACTTCACTTGATGCTCACTGCATTCTATAAATTTGATAGCATTATTTTCCTCCACAATACGATTGAATAACTGGTGCCCAGAGAAAAATCAGAAACCTGTCTGTGTCTGGTCTCTCAGGGAATGCACAGAAAGCTAAGGACTTATACCTAGATCTCCTGGCTCTAGACTCTGCATCTTCACCACCATACTGAACAAAGAGACAGTTTTCTTGCTGTGAACAGGACCCAGTTCATGGGCATGTGGCCAGGGCAGTTCAGCGAACCCACCTATGAATCATGACCCCTTTGGATGTTGAAAGACCCTTTCACAGGGATCACCTGAGAATATCGGGAGACACGGATATTTTCATTATAATTCATAACAGTAGCAAAATTACAGTTATGAAGTAGCAATGAAAGTAATTTTATGGTTGGAGGTCACCACAGCATGAGGAACTGTGTTAGAGGGTGGCAGCATTAGGAAGGTTGAGAACCATGGGTTCAGGAGGTTTGCTCCCGAGTCACCCTTCCACCACCACTGTCTTAAAACTCAGCCTAGTCAGAACAAGGAGGCTGCATTTTCCCTTTTGCACTATGTTCAGAACTTACGTAGCCGCACAGATGACAGCAGTTACCAAAATCATTTCTAAAGGCTTTACTTAACTTTAGATTCATTTCCCTTACATATTTGGAATTTATTTTCATTGAAGACTTTTCTGTCATGGATATTCTTTGAGTCTAACTGGATTTCCAAGAGTATCTTAGAATAATTTATGCCTACAAAGTTTTGCCTTTCACAAAAATTTGAATTCTAATGAACTAGCTTGGTAGTAGCTTCCCTGTCCTGGATAGATCAACAACCAAGTGGGAAGGGAACACATGAAAGCCCGGAAGACAGGAACCAAAGCAGCACCCCAGGCTCAGCACCACTTAGAATCACCGGAAGAGCCAAGAGGAAGGGCTAGTTTGGCCTTCAAAGAGCACCTGTTGGTACAGTCTAGTGTCAGGAATGACACCAATACCGTGTTTTTTTTATAAGAATTTTTTTTATCTTCATGACTCTGTTTAAAAATTGTGCCAGTGTTACAGTGTAATTGATTATTTCACAAATGTGTGAATTTTATAAATTCATATATGCTTAATATGTAAGTATTTATGTATGTTCAGCAACAAACACACAAACTATTCATATATTCTTAGTTTGCTCTTTTTGGTGAAAAAAATAGCATTGCCTATGAAATCTAGACATTGGAAATAAACCAATCTTGGGCTCAAACCTGATGTTACTGAGGGTTTTTTGAGACCTAACTCAGTAGTCATGCAAATGCATAAAATCATGCATGGGAAATAAATTAAATATTTCTATATCCCCCAAGGAAATAGAAGCTGTCATCAAAAGTCTCCCATCCAAAAAAAGCTTACAGCCTGATGGTTTCAGAGCAGAATTCTACCAGACCTTCAAAGGAGAGCTAGCACATACTCTTCAAACTATTCCACAAAATAGGAACAGAAGGAACATTACCAAACTCATTCCATGAAGCCACAGTCACCTCACAAAGACCCAACAAAGAAAGAGAATTTCAGGCCAATCTCCCTTATGAATATTGATGAAAAAAATTACTCAACAAAATACTTGCAAACCAAATCCAAGAACATATCAAAGATATAATCCACTATGATCAAATAGGCTTCATCCCAGGTATGAGGAGGTGATTCAATATATAGAAATCCATCAATGTAATCCACCATATTCCACCATATAAACAATCTGAAAGAAAAAAAGCATGTGATAATCTCCTTAGATACTTAAAAAGCATTTGATAAAAAAATCAACATTTGTTTATGTTTAAAGTCCTGGAGAGATCAGTGATACAAGCATTCACCTAAACATAGTAAAGGCAATATACAGCAAACCTGTAGCCAACATCAAACTAAATGGAGAGAAACTTAAATCAATCCCACTGAAATCAGGGATAAGGCAAGGCTGCCCACTCTCTCCATATCTCTTCAACATAGATCTTGAAGTCCTTGCTAGAGCAATAAGACAATTAAAGGAGATCAAGGGGATTCAGTTCAGAGAGGGAGAAGTCAAAGTGCCACTATTTGCAGATGATATGATAGTATACCTGAGTGACCCCAAAAATTCTAACAAGGAACTCCTACAGCTGATAAACACCTTCAGCAAAGTGGGTGGATACAAAATTAAGTCAAAAAAATCAGTAGCCCTCCTGTATACAAAAGACAAAAGGGCTGAGAAAGAAATTAAGGAAACAACACCCTTCACAATAGCCACAAATGACATAAGGTACCTCGGAGTAACCCTAACCAAGGAAGTCAAAGACTTGTATGAAAAAAATTTCAAATCTCTGAAGAAAGAATTAGAAGAAGATATGAGAAGATGGAAAGATCTCCCATTCTCATGGCTTGGTAGGATTAACATAGTAAAAATGGCCATCTTACCAAAAGCAATCTACAGATTCAATGCAATGCCCATCAAATTACCAACACAATTCTTTACAGACCTGGAAAGGAAAATTCTCAACTTCATATGGAATAACAAGAAACCCAGAATTGCTAAAACAATCCTCTACAATAAAAGATCTTCTGGAGGTATCTCCATCCCTGATCTTAAGTTGTACTATAGAGCAACAGTTTTAAAAACTGCATGGTACTGGCATAGAAACAGAATGGTGGATCAATGGAACCGAACAGAGGACCCAGAAATAAACCCACACACTTATGGACACCTGATCTTTGACAAAGACGCCAAAACCATACAATGGAAAAAAGATAGCATCTTCAACAAATGGTGCTGGTCTAACTGGATGTCTACATGTAGAAAAATGAAAATAGATCCATACTTGTCACCCTGCACAAAACTGAAGTCCAAGTGGATCAAAGACCTCAACATAAAACCAGACACATTAAATCGGCTTGAAAAAAAAGTGGGAAATACCCTAGAACTCATTGGTACAGGGGGAAACTTCCTGAACAGAACACCAACAGCACAGGCTCTAAGAGCAACAACGAATAAATGGGACCTCATGAAACTGAAAAGCTTCTGTAAAGCAAAGGACACCGTCATCAAAACAAAGCGACCACCTACAGATTGGGAAAGAATCTTCACCAACCCTTATCTGACAGAGGACTCATATCCAGTATATATAAAGAACTAAAGAAGCTGAAAAGCAGCAAACCAAGTAATCCACTTAAAAAATGGGGAACAGAGCTAAACAGAGAATTCTCTGTAGAGGAATACCGAATGGCCGAGAAGCACTTAAAGAAATGCTCAACCTCATTAGCCATTAGGGAAATGCAAATCAAAACAACCCTGAGATTTCACCTTACACCCATGAGAATGGCCAAGATCAAAAACTCAAGTGACAACACATGCTGGAGAGGTTGTGGAGAAAGGGGAACCCTTCTCCACTGCTGGTGGAAATGTAAACTTGTACAACCACTCTGGAAATCAATCTGGCGCTTTCTCAGACAACTAGGAATAGCGCTTCCTCAAGATCCAGCCATACCACTACTGGGCATATATCCAAAAGAGGCTCAAGTACACAAAAAGGACATTTGCTCAACCATGTTTGTAGCAGCTTTATTTGTAATAGCCAGAAGCTGGAAACAACCCAGATGCCCCTCAATTGAAGAATGGATGCAGAAATTGTGGTACATCTACACAATGGAATATTACTCAGCAATGAAAAATAAGGAAATCATGAAATTTGCAGGTAAATGGTGGGATCTGGAAAGGATCATCCTGAGTGAGTTGTCTCAGAAGCAAAAAGACACACATGGTATATACTCACTCATATAGACATACAACATAGGACAAACCCACTAAAACCTGTGCATCTAAAGAAACTAAGCAAGAGAGAGGACCCTAACTAAAACGTCCAATCCCCATCCAGAAAGGCAAAGAGGATGGACATCAGAAGAAGAAGAAAACAGGAAACAACCTAGGAACCTACCACAGAGGGCCTCTGAAAGCCTCTGCCCTTCAGACTATCAAAGCAGATGCTGAGCCTGATGGGCAACTGTTGGGCAGAGTGAACGGAATTTTAGGTAAGAACTGGGAAATAGTAAGAGCTGGAGAGGACAGGGTCTCCACAAGGAGAGCAACAGAACAAGAAAATTTGAACATAGGGAACTTCCCAGAGACTCATACTCCAACCAAGGACTATTCATGGAGATAACCTAGAACCCCTGCACAGATGTAGCCCAGGGCAGTTCAGAGTCCAATTGGGTTACATAGTAATGTGAAGAGGGACTGCCTCTGACATACTCTGATTGGCCTGCTCTTTGATCACCTCCCTCTGGGGGGGGGGGGGAGCAGCCTTACCAGGCCACAGTAGAGGACAATACAGCCACTTTTGATGTGAACTGACAGACTAAGATCAGAAAGGAGAGGAGAACCTCCCCTATTAGTGGACTTGGGGAGTGGCATGCAAGCAGAGGGAGGAGGGAGGGTGGGATTGGGATGGGAGGAGGGAGGGGCTTATGGGGGGATGCAGAATGAATAAAGTGTAATTGATGAAAAATTTAAGAAAAAAGGGAAAAAAATAATTTAAGAACCTTAAATGACTTTCAAAATTGGAGGAAAACATGGAGTTAGTCAATTGGCATGGAGCACGTCTCGCCCCTGGGGGCAATGGTCTCCTGAACCTACTCAGACCTCGGACACCACCACTGCTAGTTCTAGAACTGACGCAGGATGTTCCAACGAGGGGTTAAGGCTTCTCATAATATTTCCTATAAGCCCACACCTGTTTGTCTATATCCCCCATTTTTATTCATTATTAGCCAGATAGAGCCAAGTAATTGTGGTAATGATACTTGCTTTTTTGCCCAATGCTGGAATGCTAGTAAAGTTAGGTATGCCCTGGTTACCCGCATGCCTCACTGGGTGCCTATGCCCATTGATGCCCCTCACGCTATGACTCTCTTCAGACAGAAAAGGGATCTTGGAACTACAGCCACCATTGTTACTACCATCTCATTGACGGCTGTTGGAGCTACCACCAGGGCATTAGCCATGAGTCATACTGGGCAGACGGCTCAGACCCTGAATAATCATTTAGCCAATGTAGCTCATGCCTTAGTTGTACATAAAGGAATTAATGCTCAACTAAAAGGAAGCTTGATGGTGTTCAATCAGATTTGACCTCTTGCAGGAGCAAATTGATACCCTATGGCAAATCGCTCAACCTGGCTGTCAATGAAAGTATGCTGGACTTTGTGTCACTAGCATACAACATGAGAATTTCTCCTGCGCTGCAAATCTGTCTAAACAAGTGTTGAGCTATATTTTAGGTAATTGGACTGGAGAATTCGATACTACGATGGAGCAGCTGAGAGTGGCCATTGTCACAGTAAATTCTACCGGAGTGGACGCAGGACTAGCCACAGGATTATCAACATGGATTGCTGCAGCCATGAATCATCTGAAGGAATGGGTGGGCATGGGAGTGTTAGCAGGCCTTCTGGTGTTGGTCTCCTTGGTTTGCCTGTGGTATATATGCAAGATTAGAGTCTCACAACAGTGTGATGCAGCCATGATCATTCAGGCCTTTACAGCCATTGAAGCAGGACATTCTCCCCAAGCATGGTTGGATACCATAAAAAGCTAAAATGATACGCTCAGGATGCGAGGCTAAGCACTGCACTCAGGGTCAGCCGCTTTGGACCCAGAGAAGAGCATGTCTGATTGCATGCGGGTTGATGCCCCAGGTCCCGCCTCTGAGAAAAAGGTATCGGACGGGTCTGATGCTCTTTGGGTGGATGACACCTAAATGAACATCTGTACAAAGTCCCAATTTATTTCTAATATCAGAGATCAGACCTCTACTCTTGCCTGATGCGTCTAAAACAAAAAGGGGGAACTGTAGAGAGCTGCGGAATGCTATGCCTTAAAGATGGAGCTGGTTTCCGCCTTCCACCTTCCCGATGGTGAGTGCTCTCTGTCACGAACAACTCCACATTTGGCTAAGGCCGAGGATCTGGCTTGCTTCTATGTATGTGGACCTATCTGCATTGCCCCCGTGGCACGCCTGGGTTGGCTACCCAGAGGCTATTTAAGCTGTGGGCTGGCTTTCCCCGGGGTCCGAGGATTGTTCAATGTTCCTGAATAAACT
Source organism: Meriones unguiculatus (assembly GCF_030254825.1). Lineage (NCBI taxonomy): Eukaryota > Metazoa > Chordata > Mammalia > Rodentia > Muridae > Meriones > Meriones unguiculatus. The sequence goes on from NC_083351.1 coordinate 53,470,234, forward strand.
GCATTGAAAAAAAAAAAAATAAATGTATAAATCTACTTATCAAAAACAAAAAAAAAAATCAACATTTGTTTATGTTTAAAGTCCTGGAGAGATCAGGGATACAAGCATTCACCTAAACATAGTAAAGGCAATATACAGCAAACCTGTAGCCAACATCAAACTAAATGGAGAGAAACTTAAATCAATCCCACTGAAATCAGGGATAAGGCAAGGCTGCCCACTCTCTCCATATCTCTTCAACATAGATCTTGAAGTCCTTGCTAGAGCAATAAGACAATTAAAGGAGATCAAGGGGATTCAGTTCAGAGAGGAAGAAGTCAAAGTGCCACTATTTGCAGATGATATGATAGTATACCTGAGTGACCCCAAAAATTCTAACAAGAAACTCCTACAGCTGATAAACACCTTCAGCAAAGTGGGTGGATACAAAATTAAGTCAAAAAAATCAGTAGCCCTCCTGTATACAAAAGACAAATGGGCTGAGAAAGAAATAAGGGAAACTACACTTTTCAAAATAGTCACAAAGGACACAAAGTACCTTGGTGTAACCCTAACCAAGCAAGTCAAAGATCTGCATGAAAAAAAAAATCTTTCAGTCTCTGAAGAAAGACATAAAAGAAGATATCAGAGAATGGAAAGATCTCCCATGCTCATGGCTTGGCAGGAATAACAAAGTAAAAATGGCTATCTTACCAAAAACAATCTATACATTCAATGCAATTCCCATCAAATTACCAACACAATTCTTTACAGATCTGGAAAGAAAAATTCTCAACTTCATATGGAATAACAAGAAACCCAGAATCACTAAAACAATCCTCTACAATAAAAGATCTTCTGGAGGTATCTCCATCTCTGATCTCAAGCTGTGCTATAGAGCAAAAGTAATAAAAACTGCATGGTACTGGCATAGACACAGGATGGTGGATCAATGGAATCGAATAGAAGACCCAGAAATAAACCCACATACTTTTGGACACTTGATTTTTGACAAAGATTCCAAAACCATACAATGGAAAAAAGATAACATCTTCAACAAATGGTGCTGGTCTAACTGGATATCTACATGTAGAAAAATGCAAATAGATCCATACTTATCACCCCGCACAAAACTAAAGTCCAAGTGGATCAAATATAAAACCAGACACACTAAACCTGTTAGAAGGAAAAGTGGGGAAGAGCCTTGAACTCATTGGCACAAGAGACAATTTTCTGAACAGAACACCAACAGCACAGGCTCTAAGACCAACAATCAATAAATGGGACCTCATAAACTGAAAAGCTTCTTAAAGCAAAGGACACCATCGTGTCAGACTGGGAAAGGATCTTCACCAACCCTATGTCTGACAGAGGGCTAATATCCAGAATATATAAAGAACTCAAGAAGTTAAACAGCAACAAATCAAGTAATCCAATTTTAAAAATGTGGTACAGAGCTAAACAGAGAATTCTCAACAGAGGAATATCGAATGGCAGAGAAACACTTAAAGATATGCTCAACATCCTTAGTCATCAGGGAAATGCAAATCAAAATGACCCTAAGATTTCAAGTGACAATACAAGCTGGAGAGGGTGTGGAGAAAGGGGAACCCTCCATTGCTGGTGGGAATGTAAACTTGTACAACCACTTTGGAAATCAATCTGGCGCTTTCTCAGACAATTAGGAATAGCGCTACCTCAAGACCCAACTATACCACTCCTAAGCATATATCCAAAATATGTTCAAGAATACAACAAGAACATTTGGTCAGCTATGTTCATATCAGCTTTATTCATAATAGCCAGAATCTGGAAACAACACAGATGTTCTTCAATTGAGGAATGAATACAGAAATTGTGGTTCATTTGCACAATGGAATACTACTCAGCAGTTAAAAATAAGGAAATCATGAAATTTGCAGGCAAATGGTGGGATGTAGAAAAGATCATCCTGGTGAGGTATCCAAGAAGCAGAAAGACACATGGTATATACTCACTTACAAGTGGATATTAGACATACAATATATGATAATCATACTAAAATCTGCACACCTAAAGAAGTTAAGCAGAAGGAGGACCCTGGGTAAGATGCTCAATCCTCATTCAGAAAGGCAAACAGGAGAGACATCATAAGAGGGTGTAAACAGAGAATAGGACAGGAGCCTACCACAGAGGGCCTTTGAAAGACTCTACCCAAAAGGGTATTAAAGCAGATGCTGAGACTTATAGACAAACTTCGGGCAGAGTGCAGGGAATCTCATGAAAGAAGGGAGAGATAGAAAGACCTGGAGAGACAAGAGTTCCACAAGGACAGCAACAGAACCTAAAAATCCGGGCCCAGGGGTCTTTTCTGAGACTGATACTCCAACCAAGGACCATACAAGGAGATAACCTAGAACTCCTGCACAGATGTAGCCCATGGCAGCTCAGTGTCCAAGTGAGTTCCCTAGTTAAGGGAACAGGGGTTTTCTCTGACATGAACTCAGTGGCTAGCTCTTTTATCATCTCCCCTTGAGGGAGGTGGGCAGCCTTACCAGGCACAGAGGAAGACAATGTAGCCAGTCCTGATGAGACCTGATAGGCTAGGGTTAGACGGAAGGGGAGGAGGACCTCCCCTATCAGTGGACTGGGGAAGGGGCATGGGAGAAGAGGGAGAGAGGGCTGGGTTGGGAGGGGCCGAGGGAGGGGCCGAGGGAGGGGCCCTACAGCTGGGATACAAAGTGAATAAATTGTAACAAGTAAAAAAAAAAAATTAAAAAAAAGAGGAGACATAGGTACCAAGTTAGAACAAGTCTCCAGATAAAACAGGGGCCACCAAGGTCCTGACAGAATAGTAGCTTCGAAATTAAGGGACTAAAATTAGGTAAAATAAATAAATAAAAAATTCCCTGAAAATTTTCAGGCAATAAAACTCATTTGTATGTTTGCATGAATTTGTTCCAAAGCCCATCTTTCTCCTCGGTATTTTGTCTGTGCAGTAGAATGTGTTGTTTGGATCACTACCAAAATATGGCATTGGAGCTGAGTGATTTCCAATGGTGGTTCCCTGTTTTCCATTATTACTCAAAAGCAAAGGTGAAAATAAAAGAGTTTCTCCAATAAAAATAAAATTTGCTCAACAAAGTATCCAGAATCACTTTTCAAGCGGGGAGACGGGGTGGCCTGGTACTTCACCATGGATGGGACTTCCTGTGGCCGGGCTGAGCGATGTCTGGGGACTGTGTGGTATCTCTGAGCACTACCCTGCTTATGCTGGTTATTTTCTTTTTCACAGGAATGAAAGTCTGAAGTTCAAGCCAAATTCCAGCTAATTTCCATTCATTTACTCAAGAAACATTTGGACTGCTTTTATTCCTCTAATTATACAAAAAAAAAAAAAAGCCTCTGTATAGAATTGTCTAAAACAAATGTAAAATGAGGTGAGGTAGCTTAGTGGTCCAGCACCTGCCTAGCACAGGCAAGGTCCTGGCTTCCATCCCTGTGTCATTAAAAACTAAATAAAATATATAAAGAAAAAATAATGAATTATTTAACATTGTGTTTACAATGTTTACATTGTGTTTTGAGCAGAAGTGTCATATATGATCCGAGTCATAATTTTCTGGCTCTTCTAAGGTTGATAAAGAAACAAGACAGTGTAGATCATTCAGTTATCCCAAACTCAGTGGCCGTCTGCTGTCAGAGGACATACAGAGGACATACAGAGGCACTTAGGATAGATTTGGGGACCAAGTCGACAGCTGGGGTTGCTCTTATACAATACTTTTTTCGACTTCAAATAACAAATAAAATACTAACAGCATTTCAGCTCTGCTCCCTCTCTGTCTGAGTGACAACCCCTGCACATGTCTGCTTGTAAGCAGCTGTTTCTTTTCCATGCTGCCTGGTGTGTTTGATGACTGGACCAATGAGTTATTCCTTTTCTTCTTGCTTGAGATTGTACCACCTACTGCTACTGTAACACAATACACCCAACAGGTGGCTTTAAAATTAAGAATGCTTTTCTCTTACATCTGAAACTAGAGATTCAAAATCAAGCTAGGCATAGTCATGCTCCCTCTATGTCTCCAGGATAGGAATTATCTTAACCTATTCCAGCCTCTGGCAGCACAGGTGTCATTCGCTTGCAGATATCTGGGTCCTACTTCTGTGAGGACACACCTGAGCAGATGGCCTTGGGTTCTGTAACAACACAGGCTGAGCAAGCCAAGAGGAGCAAGCCAGTAAGCAGCATTCCTCTGTGGGCTCTGCATGACTCCCTGCCTTCCGTTTATAGCCCTTCTTGAGTTCCTGCCTTGACTCCCCTTACTGATATAGACTGTAACCTGAGAGTTGAAAAATGAAATAAATGGTTTCTTCCCCTAAGGTGATTTCAGTTTTGGTGTTTTATCATAGCAATAGGCTCCCTAACTAATACGTGAGCAGGCATGGTGATACATTCCTGTAATATTAGCACTCAGGATGTAGAGGCAGGAAGTTTGGGAGTTCAGCGTTTTCATCAGCTACATAATGAGTCTAAGGCCAGTCTAAGTTACATAAGATCCTGTCTCAGAACAGAACAAAACAAAACAATTAATTAGTCAAAGATAGTGGTCTTGGGTGAAAGCTCTACCTTATTTCATATGACCATCTTAACTGATTAGATTTGCAATGTCCCCATTGCCAAATAAAGTCACATTCCTGGGCACTGGGGGCAAGAACTTTGCTGTATGTGGGGAGGATGCAATTCAACCAACCACAGCTCAGCTCTCCATGTGCTATATCCAGGTCTCTGCATGTATTGTTTGGCATTCAGTCTGTGTATGGTGCTTGGGAAAGATGGTTTTAACGTTATGAATTTTATCTGTGAGTACACTAGCTACTTTTCTATTGCCGTGACAAAACATCATGACCAAGGAAACTCACAACAAGTGTTTAACATGGCTTACACTTTGGGAGCCTTGGAATCCGTAAAAGCAGAGTAAACGAATAGCTGCTAGCTCACATCTTTATACATAACAGGACAGAGAGAGAGAAAGCACTGGAACCTCCGGAGTCTTTTGAAACATCAAAGCCCACCCTTAGTGACTCTTCCAACAGGCCACACCTCCTAATCCTTCCCACACAGTTCCACCAACTGGGGGCCAAGCCTATATGTGTGTGTGTGTGTGTGTGTGTGTGTGTGTGTGTGTGCCTGTGCGCGCGCGCACATGTGCGCCTATATGGACCATTTTCATTCAAACTACTACAATGTCTTGGGGGGGGGAATGTGGGGCCGGGGTTGACCTTGGGTTTTTTTGTTTTGAGTTTTTGTTTGTTTGTTTTCAGTAAATATTTGTCAAATGCCTACTGCTTTATCCACGTGATATTCCAGCGCCTCTCGTTAAATTTAAGAGTTAATCTCTACCTCTGTATGTTGATAATCTAGGAGGCAGATATGTAGACAAGTATCATTGCCAGTGCTGATGGCAAGGAGTTGAACTATGTACAGAGGACAAAACACCAATGCATACTCAGCCAAGTACCCAGCGCGGGGTATTCAAAGCGCTTCTGTGGACTGCAGCGTAGGGTCAGCAGAGAGCTTGAGGGGTACAGAGCGGCCAAACCAGACCTTCATTTCCGTGAATCCCCTGCAGGATCTGCCCATGTAGGAGGATGAGAAGCGCTGCCCTATTCTGTAGAAGTTCTTTTTTAGGTTTATGGGAAGTCAATAGAAAGTACCCAGGGGAGCTCGTAGCACAGGAGCAAACTCTGCAACACTTGCCACGTACGTGACACTGATAAGTATGTCAAACAGGCGCGTCTGCCCCCTGGTTTCAAAAACCAATGGAAGAGGGCTCCATTTGCACATTGCAGAGCAAGTTCAGTAGGAGCCAAGGAGACATTTGCTCAAGGGATGACCCTGGCATGACCCTGTGATGCAGACAGAAGATAAGCCGCCAAATCCATGCTCCGAATCAGCTGTTCAAAGGGGATTTTCCTCTCAGTTATAATTGGTCTCCCGCGTGCATACTGAGCAGGTGGTTGGGGGGTGGGGTGGGGGGAGAAGCCTTGGTTTATTTGTATAAGCAGTTGAGTGAAGGAAGTGTCTCCTTGGGGAAGAAGGCAGAGAGAGTTCAGGTGTGGTAATTGGGTATAGTGCGCTGGGAGCCGTGTGGGAAGAGTAGAGAGGGAGAGATGATAGAGAAAGAGAAGTGTGGGGAACATAACCCTCTCCAAAGTAACCCAGTTGCTTTGTTACTCAACAAACAAACAAACAAACAAACAAACAAACCAGCCTTGCTTATTTCAAAGCCCAATTCAGTTTGGTATGGTAAAAAGGAAAGAAACTCAAGTACACACCTTCTGGAAACTGGGGTATGATTGGACACGACAGCCTCCAAGAAAGGAATGCTTCTTAGGAGACTTCGCTGGATAGAGGGAGTCTGCCTCGCAGCACCCTCAGAGCTCATTCCAGCAGCCTGCACAACCCTTCCCTGGGCTAACGCACCATAAGTTTTTTTTTTTTTAATTTCATTTTGTACATTAATTACATTTTATTCACTTTGTAGCCCATCATTCCTTCCCTCCCTCATGTCCTCCCATGCCCCTCTCTAAGGCCACTGATAGGGAAATCCTCTTCCCCTTCCATCTGACCCTAGTCTATCAGGTTTCATCAGGACTGGCTGCAATATTCTCCTCTGTGGCCTGGCAAGGCTGCTCCTCCCTGTGTGGTGGGTGGGGTGTCAAAGAGACAGCCACTGAGTTCATGTCAGAAACAGTCCCTGTTCTCCTTACTAGAGTACCCACTTGGATACTGAGCTGCCATGGGCTACATCTGTACAGGGGTTATATCCATGAATGGACCTTGGTTGAAGTATCAGTCTCAGAAAAGACCCCTGTGCACAGATATTTTGGTTCTGTTGCTCTCCTTGTGGAGATCCTATCCTCTCCAGGTCTTTCATCTCCCCCTTCTTTCATATGATTCCCTTAACACTGCCTAAAATTTGGTTATGAGTCTCAGCATCTGCTTTGATACATTGCTAGGTAGAGTCTCAATTATTTTCAACAAAAATTTGCATGGTTGTTAATACATCATTAGCATAAATAAAGATTGTTTGCAATGTCCTAGATTCTCTTTATTAAGCTATACATTTATTAAAAGTAAAGCAATGCATTATTTGTCATCATATCTGCTATAATGCTTTCCATGGTTCTTTTACACTTAGACATAGTAAAGGAATGGCTAGATCGGAGCATTATAAAAACAAAAAATGAAGGAAGAGAAGATGGTAGAAAGATTGGGACAGCCTTGAGATTGTTGGCTGATTTCTTTTATGAACAGGCAAATTGGTTCTCTTAATTCAAAAATGCATTTGAAAAGTCAGCCATAAGTTTTATTAAAGTGAACTAGAATCCATCTTATGTTATGCTGAAAAAATATATCATGGGTACCCATCGCAAACATCAAATTAGACCGGTATTTGTTCCTTGCCTTAAATGTATTCTGCGCATCAAAAAAACTGTTACTGGTTTCGGGATAATTGATTTCAGTTCTACAAGTAAATACAAAGGCACGCTGCTGCAGCTGGTGGTTCTGGTCGTAACTGTACACAGTTGAACGGATGCCCACTGCTCAGCTCAGCTCCACACAACATTCAGAACTGGGCTAGTCACTCTTCACATAGGCTAACATCCCCACCCTGGACATGGGACATGGGATGATTAAGTTAAAAACCTGCATTCGAGAACTTACCATCATAACTAGGAAAATATATTTAGGGAAACTCCACACATCTCTTATGACCATTATTCTTATGAAAATAAGAACGCAGTGCTCTGTTGTGTAGATCTTCTCAGACAGCAGCCACTGACAATTTCTTCACCAAATAGTATAAGGAGAAAGCATCACTTTAGAATGTTTTTCTGGATTTCAGTCTAGTAAGAATCCATTGAAATGTCTAGTCTAACAGAAGACAAACTTTGAAACAAGACATTTTAGGAATTTAAAAGCTATTAGCTCACTGTGACTATAGATTTATTTTTAAATGGTCTTTTTAAGCTAGAGGAAGCAAAACTGAGTATGGGTCAATGTTTGTCCTATAATATGGCTCTTAATTTCATTCTTAAATGTATAAGCCTCTGTATCCTGAAAGCACAAAAACTAGCTCAAAAAGGTTATACTTTTTATACTTACAGAAACAAGTGTAAAAATTAGAACTACAAAGCTTCTAGAAGAAAACATGGACAAAAATCTCCACAACTCTGGATTAAGGGGTAATTCCTTAGGTACAATTCCAGAAGCACCATGACGAAGGAAAAAATAAATTAATTGGACTTCGTTACAATTAAAATTGTTCACGCTTCAAAGTGTAACATCAAAGCCACCCATAGGACAGAGAAACTACTTCAAGCCACACTTCTGATGAGATAATTTATCTAGCTTACTGTTGGAAGACCCTGCTGTCTTAGGTCTCAGTCCACCGTGTCTGGCCAGCTCTCCCGCGCTCAGCACGGTATAGAGGACTCCGTTTCTCAGCAGGGGGCTTCCTTCTCCGCCTGATACCCGCCCCTTAGCGGGGTCACGTAGTCCATGGCCAAAGCGCAGCTTCGACTTCCTTTCTCCTGATGAGAACCTGCCTAACTATTATCTGTAAAGCACTCCCGGCACCGTAAGCCCCAAGCCAACGGTATCCACCTACCCTGGGAACCCCTCACTCAGTCCCCAAGAAATATATAACCCTTGTTCACCCCAAATAAAGTTGAGCTGAAGCTGCTCCTGGACACCAGTCATTCTGTCACCCTCACGGGCTGTGTCCCCCGCCTCTGCCCCCTTTGCCCTCCTGAACCAATATCGGCCAACGATTTATAGCTCAACAATGCAAGGACGACTAACCCAACCCAAAAGAGTGGGTTATAGAATCACAACAGATGTCTCTCTGTAGAAGACATACACAGCTGACCCGTACCTGGGAATATTCTCAGCCCACAGTCATTACAGAAATGCAACTTCCTAGCCACAGTGACACAGCACTGAATTTGGAGGGCTACAAGTCACACTTAAAAAAAAAAAAAGCAACTAGACAAATGTTGATGATGTCTGAAAAGCTTATCCACTCACACAGTACTATAAATTGGTACTGGTGTAGGAAAACTGTCAAGGTGACTGGGAGGATGGCTGGAAAGACAGATGGATAAAGAGTAAGGCCACCTTCCTGTGTCGCTGTGTTCAGACAGACCCTGCCAGGCCACATATGAGGGCATCCACAATTTCTGAAGAAACAAGTTCCTCTGCAAGGGGGTGAGAGCCAACCTTTCCATCCACCTATTCCAGGAAAGCCAGGCCTAGACTGTGCAAGGTGCCTGGTTGAGCTTCTACCTGTGGCAAGAAAAAAACAAAAACAAAATACAGATGGTGGTGCTCTCAGCCCTCAAAGGTGTACGCTAGCACGACCAGTCCATTTGCCTTCTGCGGGTGTTTGCCACATGAGGTCAACTGGAAGAAGGCAGTGATAGCCACAGTAGAGCAGGAGAATGGAGAGGGCCAAAGCCCCCTGCCTGGAGCAGCAGCAGCTCATTAGCAGAAAGGAATGTGGGAAAGAAAACTAAAGTTCACAGAGTTCCTTTATGCCCACGGACTCCTGTTATGTGCCCAATAAATGCTGTTTATACTTCCAAAAATAGTAAAACACAGAGTTGGCTTAGCAGTATATGAGAAACTCATCCCGAGCATGTACTACTTCTGTTTTAACTGCTAAAGTGACATTACACAATCTCTATAATTCTCTTGTTTTTCAAAACAAAAAGGGGAACATGAAATAAATTGGAAAATATTGATAATCAGTATACATTTACCTCGCCTTTCTCTCTCTCTGTCTCTCTCTGTCTCTCTCTCTCTCTCTCTCTCTCTCTTTCTCTCTCGTGTGTGTGTGTGTGTGTGTGTGTGTTTCTGGGGATCTAATGCCCTAGTCAAGCACACTGCCAGTAAGCTACATCTTCAACCCTATAAGAATTTTTAAAATGACTATTTGCATAATAATTTTGATGTCATGTTTTTACAAAATATTTAAGGGTATTAAAAATGCTTATCCTGCATCAAGGTTGATAACTTTTATGAATAAATGGGAGACAATGAGCACTTTTGATTTCACCTACCATTGTGTTACTGTATGTGCCAGTGATATATGTATGACTGAAGATGTGTGACTGTTTCAATAAAGCTTCCTTTCTAGATGGTGAAATTTGAATTTTGCATAATTATCACAGAATGTTAATCTCTGGAACTTTTGAAATCTGAGCCTATTCTTAGCCTATAGGTTTAGGGTTTGGTTGGGTCCATAGTCTTTATCTTGCCCCATGCTCTCTATGACATGAACATGCTTGCTTTTCAATGTATGTGTTGCAAAAGTATCAGAATAACTTCCACTACCAGAAACTACCAGGAAGCACTATAGCACTCTGTGAGGACCCTGTGGGTGGTATTTCCTTTATTTCCTTCATTGTATTTTCCTTCATATTTTATTATCACACTGTCCTCAAGGAAAGAGACAGGAAGAAAGGACACACAGACTGGGACCTACCTGGCTGCCAGGTTGCCTTCCTTTGTCCAGTTGGACTAAATGACTTCTAAACATTTCATTTCCAGGCTCTGACCCAGCCTCTTCATAAACGCAAGCTTGCAGCATAATTGTTCTAACTACCTGCAGCCAGGCAACCACACCATTAGCAAACCAGACTTGGTGCAAAATCCAGCCTTGAAGGAAAATCAAAAGCAACCAAAACAGCCCTCCGGAAGGCCACCAGGGGGCAGAGACTCTGCAACCCAAAGAAAAGGAGTAGAGCATACCTTTCTATAAATTGTCCAGTTACAGCAAACTCTTTCAGAAACCTAAATAAGGTTTTATAAAGACTTTATTTTGTTCACACAAAATGGTAATTCACAAAATCCACCATGCTCTTTTCTTAGAAGGTGGATAGCTAAGTCCTTTCAAAATGCCCAAGCAAAAAAAAATTTTTTTCTACATAAATCAAAGTAAAAGTTCTAGAAAATGTACACTTTTTTCCTTCCCAAGCAGATTTTTTTTTATCCCATAGCAACTTTTGTTTTTCAAAACTATTCATTTTTAGTTTTTTTCATGCACAGCAAAATGCAACCAAATCAAACTTGATGGTGAAAATGTTCACTTTTCTCAATTCCCCCATAAGACCTAGAAATCAAGAAAAGCAGAGGGACATGAACATAGGGTCCACTTCCACAGCTCTCTACCTGTGTCAGCTCTCCCACAAAAGCACCTAAGATTTCAGAAGTAACCCCTAAAGTGGAAAATAATATAAAAATTTAACTTGTGCTTTAATACTTGCTTAGTATCAAGTATTAATAACTGTATCTGACCTGCATTCAACATTAAACATCAAAAATATGCTAATGTGTTTTATTTTAAGCACCACTGCCCTAGATATAGATAAAATTATAATCCCATGGTGTAAGCACAAACTCACCTGCTTAGCAACTCCTGCCTGGGCCTTCCTAATGCTTCTTTCTCACAGGGAATCTTGTATCAGTAAGTACAGTTCCTTGTACATCCGAACAGACAGGTTTGGAGAGGAACAACCACTCCTCACCTCTCTTCTATCGTTGTCTTTCTCCCTCACTAAAGAACCTCCTGGAATAGTTCCAAACTTTCTATCTCTAATGGCTCTCCTTCATTCTTGTTTAGCCTTTTAAATTTTGGTTGTGACACAGACGCAGCATTGGCTGCCCCATGGCAATCATTTTAAGTGTACCAACCAGCAAGGCTAGTTCACTCTTGCTATAAAGCAGCCCACAGGCAGGACCCCCCCCCCAGCTGACTGCCTCCTGTACTCACTAAACAGCAACTCCTCATTCTCATACCCCAAACCTCTGCCAACCAACATTCTCCTCTGAACTGACTACTTCAGGTACCTCCCAGGATTTAAATCATACCTAGTTTATAAGGTTTTTTTTTTTAACTTAAGCTGGCTTAATTTATTTAATTTTTAATAAGGTCAAGTTTCATCTATGTTTTGCACATGCCATCATTTCTTTTTAAGGTTTAATAGTAACCCATTGTAACTGTATACTGTATTTTGCTTATCCAGTAATAGATCTTTGGGCAATGGGGAGATAGCTCAGTTTGTAAACTTCTTGCCTTGAAAGCAGGAGGCCCAGAGCTCAACCCCTGCTTCTGCTATCCTAACCAATACCTCAAGAAACCTTAACCTAATATTCACATTTATTGGTCAATATTTATTTTATTATATATTTAGCATATTTGTGTTCTCTCTCTTTCCCTCTCTTTTCTCTCCCTCTCATAAACTTCATGATGGAAGGATTTTATACTCAACATCTACACATATCCTAGAAATAGTAAGCACTCAGTTTCTATTTGTCGAATTGATAAAGGATTGGGTAAGTAAAGCATGAATTCATAGTAAAAAAAATTTTATACACAAAACAGGCCACCCTAAGACTCCACAGAAACTACACCCCAAAACTTAGATATTTTTCTCTCAAAGGACTGTAGATGTCAGAGTTATCACTAATAAATCTTGTCAGTATAGAAATGGTTCTTAAATTCAAAGAGAGAATATTTACACTAACAAATATCCAGACAGATTCATAAAGGAATTTTTTAAGCAAGCAAAAACACAACTGTTGAAGTGTAAAGGCTTGTGGATGAGCTTCAGAAATTAGAAACAGCTGAAGACAGTGCTGGTGACTCTATGTGCATTTAGTCACTACTTCACAATGCACCAAATACCTAAACATAAGGGATGAAATTAAAACCTGCTCAAAAACAAACCAAGGAAGTTCTAGCCCACAGATTTATCAATGACTTCTTGAATATAAGAAAAAGCACAGGCAACAAAAGTAGATAAACCAAGCTACACTGACATTTGGGACTTGTGCATCAAAGGACACAACCAAGAGGATGCACAGGCAAGAGGAGCACACATGCATTTCATGTATGTAGAATGGATGAGGATGCCAGAATAAAGAACCACTGATTTCAAACCACCGCTGATTTCAAACCAATGCAAGATGTGAGCCACCATCTTCCAGAGATCTGCAACTGACGAATGGCATGTTAAAGGATGGCAGCTCAACCACATTGCTCAGACCTGGAGTGAGACTGTACCACACACAGCCTTAGGATCATCCCATCAAAGCCTCTAAAAATAAGCCCTAGCAAGGATGTGGAGAAACTGGAACCTGTGTGTACTGCTGGTAAGAATGCAAAATGGCACAGCCACTATGAAACTAATACGGTAGTGAAAAGAAAATAAAATTACATAGACTCTAGCAATCCTATTTCTGGATACACACCCAAAAGAATTGTAAGCAAGGTCTCAATGAAATACCTGTATTCCATGTTCATAGAACCATTGTTATCAATAGTACACACACAGAATTACTCCAGTGCCCATGAACAGACAGCTAAGCAAACAGTGGTATAGCCACACAACGGAATGTTATTCAGCCTTAACAAAGGAAAGAAAGCATGACCCATGCTACGGTGTAGGTAACTATTGGTGGAATTATGCTAAGTGAAACGAGGCTGTTACAAATTGTAAATATGGCATAAAGATACCCAAATGAGGTCCCTAGAGTGGTCAATGTCTGGAGACAGTAGATCGCTGGCTTCCAGGAGCTGAGCGGAAGTTGCAGCGTCATTTCATGGAAATGGGGCTTATGTTTTGCTAGGTGTAATGAGTTTTGAAGAGTCATTGCGTCGCTATGAATGGAGAACACAAACTTTATGCATGTGAACTTTTTTCTTCCGGCAAGACACATAAGAAGTTAATTATAACAGATGCCTGGGAGGTGACAAATGAGTAGCTGGGGGACGAGAGTGAAGTGGAATTCTCTCTGATCACCTTTATCTACTTTTCCCCCAGAACCTCCTTGTCCGCTTTTTAAATTTAACTGGGTGAATAGATCATTGAATCGGAAAGACTTACTCCTGAGAAAATGAAATCGCAATATGAATGCCAGGCTGGAACACAGTAGTTGCACGTGCCTACTAAGAGCAGAGTATCGGGAGCAGCTCGTGCTGGGGGCCAGCAACCCGCTTTGTGTGTTGCGGGTAGTAACCACACCTGCTGTCAGTCCACACATGGAGGCTCAGCCCCATAATCCTGCACCTGGGGGCTGGGGCAGCAGGATTGTTGCAAGTTCAAAGTTAGGCTGGATTACAGTGTGAGGCCTCACTTCAAGAGAGACAAAAGTGGTCAGGTGTGAGGAAAATGGAAGGAGAGGGTGCTGGGAGGGACCATTGGAGGGGGGCATTTTGGAGGCAAGGTAGAAACCAACTACAATGGGAACTCTTAGGAATCTATGAGGGTGAGCCTAGATGAGACTCCTAGTAATTGTGCATACGGAGCTTTTAATAGTTTGGAGATGGTCACGGGATCGTTTTGCTCTTCACTGTTTGAAGAGCCACCACCCTGCTTTAATGGCAGCTGCACCGTTGTCTTTGCCCACTAACAGGGCACAAGGTTCCAGTCGTTCTACACCCTGCTTAGCAATCCTTACCTTGTGGTTTGCTCTTTTAAATAGCAGCTGTCCTAATGCAGATGAAGTGGAATCTTATTTTCCAATTTTCATTTTTCCAGTGGTGAATGATATCGAGTATTTTTCATGCTCTTATTTAGAAACAAACCATTTTTTTTTTTGTAGTAGAAACTTCTATAGAAAACTCTATGATGTAGAGGGGATGGGGAAATATAATCATCAAAACCCAGGGTGCTGAGATGCTGTCCAGTGCCTCCTCTCACAGGAGAAGGAAGAGTCTTCCCTGCTGTCAAAGCTGGATGGCTCTGTGTTGGCTAATGAAGTGTGTCAGGTGTGCCCTCCAGCCTTAAGAGGCATGACATGTTCCACTAATCCTCCGAGCAGGCACATTCCTTGTAGTCACTGAGCCCAAGACACAATCTGACACCTGGAGAAAAAAAACCAAAAGCCTAAGGAAAAACCTGCCCAAGGAACAGCCAGAGCAGCTCCTTGCTGTGGAAGGCAGCTGAGAGCTTTGAGGCCATCTTTTTAATATTCAGAAAATGAACTAAAACACAGATTATTCATCTATAGCAAAACTATAAGCAATTTTCCTGAGTATTTTCTAAATTTTCTACAATAAATATGTATTATTTATAAGGTAATAAAAGAGTGCTCAGTCAGTAGAATTTTATTCCAATTATTCATATTAAAAAAAAAAAAAAGGCGTGCACAGCTCCAGAAGTTTGTAATCCAGCACCGGAGAAGAGGAGACAGGTACTTGATGACTTCCAGAGACCCTGTCTCAAAAAAAAAAAGCCATGATGACCAGTGTCTGTCTGTGGAATTGTACTTCTCATCCCTACACCCACACTTGCTCACATCTGCGCGCACACATGCAGACACACACGTGCGCGCTCACAGACACTCAGCAACTCTCCTGACAGTGGCTTCAGCAGCAAGTGGGAGTTGGGTCAAAAGGTCAGCCATGGGGCAGACTGGTGGTTGGAAACAGCTGGAGGTTTGGCTAAGAATCACGGGACATGAAAAGCAAACTTGAAGCCTGTTCTAAGATAATGCTCATCCAGTCCCAGCCTCAGGCCACAAGGTCAGCTAGCCGTGCAGAAGGTGGATGAGTGAGCCGAGTGGCTCCGTAGGGCCTGGGACATGACAAAACGCTCCGTGCCTGGGGGTTATGTAACCTACTTTAGAGTACAGTAAAAACCTTGTGTCCTGCTCCAGTCCTTCTGCCTGGAAATCATCTGCTTGTCAAACTTCTAGGCTAACATCAAGTTCTTGCCATGTGAAAGTTGCCATGACAACTAAGGAGAAAGTTGTGGTCAACAGACTGTAATCCAAATGCTTAAAAAAAAAAAAAAAAAAACGAACCAGCCCTTTAGGCTTCTCTAAACCAAAGGACTTTGGAATATTCCCTAAAAGAAAAATTTGTCACAGTTGTAAAGCTTGGGCATCACGGATCAAAAATCACATATACACAGGTAATGTTATAGAGACAGAGCAAGTGGTACTTAGACATTTAGAAATGTGTGTGTGTGTGTGTGTGTGTGTGTAAGAACAACTAAAGAAAAGGAAGCCAAGGGCTTGAGAAAGAGCAAGATGGTACATAAGAGGAGTTGGAGGGAAAAAAGTGAAGGGGAAAGTTAAGTGATTCTGTTATAATTTCAAAAATTGGAATTTATTTAATTTGTATACGATGGTTTAAAACACCAGACACGTAGACAATATAACCCAACTGCTGACCCAGGCCTCCTGGTCTACCCGACCACCTCTCCTTACCATGCTCCACTCTGCACATAAGTCACCAATGCTGTTCTGACCACAGAATTAAGAAAAAGCTAAATAAGATATTGGACTTTGGAGCAAAGCAACTGGAGCTTAATTCTTGGCAAATATGTTATGGCCTGGACAGTTCCTAGGCTGCCTCAGTTTCTTCATCTATAGAGTAGGGGTAATAATAAAAAATACTCTAAATCCTAGAGTATTTGCTGAGGTTGGAGCAGAAGGCTTATATTAAGTGCATAAAC